>NC_044329.1:76993611-77296642 GCF_007399415.2 Gopherus evgoodei
ACATTCAGGATGTCAGCCTGTCTCTATTGGAGTCAGATGTGAAAATAAATAGATATTAAACTGTCAGTCAATGAAATTACAAAGTCAAGAACAGCTCTGGCTGAGATCCTGTGTGTTCTCTTTGATGGACACAGGTGTTTTAAGTGTTATGAAATCCAACAGGGCCTTAGAGTGAATAATCCACCTTCCAGCAGTCTTGGATTAACCAAAAGAACAGTGATGAACTTCCCGTCATCCTGAGGCTTTGGAACAATCTATATGGCCTAAGAAAGGGTCAAAAATCATTGCAAGTTTCTCAGTGCTAAAATGTGAGAAGTCTTAAAGGTTATAGTATAGGATACCTCTGGGAACTCATGCAATGTCCCTCTAAAAGAGTGAAGGTTACTTCCACTGGCCTTGCATACAAATCTAAGGTGGACACCAGAAATCCACATCAATATTTATTATTCATGAGGCACTTAAAGTCAATCATCCGTCACTAATAAACATTAATACTATTAAAAATTAATGATAATCTTACAACATGTTGAGACAGATTCTCCTTTCTGTTTGATGAACACTGGAGCAAAATACATCACATTCATTTACAGACTTTTAAGTGTTTGTATTTCATACAATATCATGATTTTGGCTCCTTCTTCAAATCTCTCCTCAAGACCCACTTCTGCTGCAGTGCTTCAAAATTAGCATCCAAGCCCGAAGATATTAGTTTATGTTTATTTATGTATTTATAATAAAGAAAAAATGTTTTCAAACCCATCAAATTGTATTCGGAACTAGACTATGAAATCACTGTTTCCTTTTTCCCACCTCTCCCTTTCCTTCCTATTGTTTTGCTTCCTAGTAGATTGTAAGATCTTTGTGGCAGTGGCCATGTCTTCCTGTGTGTTCCCTAGTACATTGGGGCCTCAGTCTTGATACTTCTCTACCAATAAATAATAGTAAAAATAATAACTCCTGTTATGAATTCCCCAAAGTCTCAGTGAGCTGCAATAAGTAACGGCTTCTTGAAGGGTCATTTGAAAATACTGTAATCAAAAGCCTATAAAATATCATAGAAGTGCCTTTTTTTGTTAATGGCCTAATGAAGCTAGTTGAAGTAAAAAATAAAGAGGAAGCTACTGTCCAAATCCATCTTACAGTGATGTTCTAATCTAAAAAGTGACTGTAAAAACGGCATTGTGGGGTTCTATATACGCATGTGTCTCACTGCTACCTTAACAATTTTTGTTCAATTTTTAAGTAAAAGTCTTAGATGATGCACTTCTTCCCAGCCCCAGCACAATTCTGCCTCTGCATAGGCATAACTAGCTCAAAGTGTGCAGCTGTCTCATATCATGCACACCATGTTTTGCATCATTCCTCACTTATTATCTAATTGTGGAAGTATCAAGTATATTATAAATAATATACAGATATTCAGTTTTATCACAATATCAAATTGGATTCTTATCTGCAACTTATGGTTTAAAATGTAACTGAATACATCTATATAAACCTACCATTAGGAATAGTCCTAGAAAAGAATGGTTTATTAATAGGATTCTCTGTCTAAATTCAAACTAGCCTCAAATATGATTATTTGTAATAAGTATCTAAAAACTAAACGGCAAGGTTTAGTTACTGATGAGGCAATGGGAACACCTGGAAAAAAAAAAGATGTATTAATCATCTTCTTGCAACTTATAATATTTCAGTGCTAAAACAGTTCCCATAGAAAAGCAATGACTCTTAAAGATTGGAAGAAATACGGGAATAGAATTAAAGGATGGTAGTTGTATTATTTTCTTTACTTACTGATGCGCTTCACATTAACTTGGTAGCTTGGATTTGCAGACAACAACTATGTGATCCAGAAATATATAGGTAAACAGGAAATATGTGAGGCTGTCAAGGTTTTTTCCCCCATCAGCTACTTTGTTAGAAGCTCCTGAAATGTGTTGAATTTCAAAATCAAAATCTTGGAGAGCTAAACTCCATCGAAGAAGTTTTTTGTTGTTTCCCCTGGCAGTATGAAGCCACTTTAGCGCAGCATGGTCGGCTTGTAGCTGGAAACGCCATCCCCAAACGTACGGGCATAGCTTTTCCAGGCATACACAATGGCATAGCATTCTTTTTCACTGATTGACCAGTGGCTTTCCCTCTCAGACAGTTTCTTGCTGAGAAACACGACAGGATGAAAGTTTTGATCCGGTCCTTCCTGCATTAAAATTTCTCCTACACCACGCTCAGATGCATCTGTGGTTACTAGGAATGGTTTGTCATGGCTGGTGGCAGCATACCAAATTTAAGCTGGTAATTAAGCTTAAAAGTGATCATGCAGGTCTCCACTTTTTGGACGCTAAAGTTCAAAGTAGGGGAAAATACCTTGACATGGTGAGCAGCGTTCGGATTTCTAGGAACCAAAAGCCAGTAGGATTTTTTTCTCTCCTTTCTAGCTGCTTGAAAAGCAGCCTGAGGGCAGAGGTGTTAAGTTTTTAACAAGGGTCTTTGTTAAGAGGAGGCTTCAAGCTGTGAGCCAGCAGACAGCCAGCAAAAGGCATTTACAAGCTGAATTATTTTTTTCTCTTTCTACCTCTCAGGTATAGCTAGTTAGAAAATCTCTGTTAACCAAGCAGCCTGAATTGAAGCATCCCACCGCTACCACGTCAAGGTTTTTTCCCCCACTTTGAACTTTAGCGTTCAAAAAGTGGGGACCTGCATGATCACTTTTAAGCGTTATTACCAGCTTAAATTTGGTATACTGCCACCAGCCAGAAGTCTGTGTCTGGCACACTTCTGTTCCCCCAAAACCTTCACTGGGGAACCCAAGACCCAAACCCCTTGGGTCTTAAAAGAAGGAGAAATTAACCATCCCCTTCTTTTCCCCCCCCCAGACTCTCCCTTCCCTGGGTTGCCCTGAGAGGCTACACAGATCCAAACTCCTTGGATCTTAAAACAAGGAGGAATTAACCCTCCCCCTTCCTCCCCCCACCAATCCCTGGTGAGTTTAGACTCAAGCCCTTGGATTCTAAAACAAAGGAAAAAATCAATCAGGTTCTTAAAAAGAAAGCTTTTAATTAAAGAAAGAAAAGGTAAAAATTATCTCTGTAAAATCAGGATGGAAAATGCTTTACAGGGTACTCAGATTCATACAGATTAGAGGGACTCCCCACCTCCTAGCCTGAGATTCAAAGTTACAGCAAACAGAGGTAAAAATCCTTCAAACAAAAAGACACATTTACCAGTTGAGAAAACAAACATAAGACTAATCCGCCTTGCCTGCTATTACTTACTATTTGGAAACATGAAAGACTGATTCAGAAAGATTGGAGAAAGCCTGAGTGTACGTCTTGTCCCTCTCAGTCCCGAGAGCGAACAATGAACAAAACAAAAAGCACAAACAAAGACTTCCCTCCACCAAGATTTGAAAGTATCTTGTCCCCCTATTGGTCTTCTGGTCAAGTGTCAGCCAGGTTCACTGAGCTTCTTAACCCTTTACAGGTAAAAGAGACATTAATCCTTCACTATCTATTTATGACAGAGGCCTTTTATCATTTTGAAATCAAGATCTAACATTCATTGTGCAAGGAGCAGGGGAAAGGGCTGTGCTGCACAGCCTTGGGATCACTTGCTCCTCTCTCAAATAAGACTCAATGATATATTAGAAGAGTGATGGCATCCAAAAAAAATCATCCCTTCTGAGAGAGATTCTGTCACTACAAGTGAGAATTTCTAGTATCTTCTATAGCAAAATCTTATGAGGGTTTGTTTTGTTTGGTTGTTTTTTTGGGTGTTTATTTATGGGGGGAGGTGGCTGGAGTTTTCCAGCGTAGTGCAGTCAGCTACCTCCTGTGCACCCCCACACAGCCTATGTTCACTCTCTGGTGCCCTGCTAACAATTTCTCCCCTCTTCAGGTGCTCCTATTGCATTCACACTAAATAAATAGTCTCAGAGACCCTTCTGGCCAGGCTTTTAGTCGTTATTCATTCTCCCAAAGCAGTAAACCAACAATGAAAACAACACAGCCATTATCATGTGGGTCTTAGGCTGTGTTCTTTGGGTTCTCTCTTTTTTAGCTTACTGTTAGGCCTCCTGTGCCTCTGGCAATCTCAGCAAGTAACACAATAACCCCACCCCTTCACTGCAGCCCCCTGCTGCTCTTAGAATCATAGAACCAGAGAGTTAGAAGGGACTGTAGGAGTCATCTAAGTCTGACCCCCTGCCAAGATGCAGGATATTCTTTAGTATCTGAGTGCCTGGCTGTAGATAACAGACTTCTTCTGTGTTTGGATCTGTGAAGGTAAGTGTGGGCCTTTAATGGGATCACCTGATCCAACCCAAGCGCATCTCCATCGTAATCAGGGTAGGCTAACTCTAACCCGTCTAGCCCTTAAAGGCAACCCTCCCTGTTACGTCCTGCTAATCTGAATATTGGGCCTGATTCATTGCTTTAGCACACCCGTTTTACAATGGCATATTTCCACTGACTTCAGTGGAGTTGCACATACTGTGTATGTGTATGAACTGTGGGTATGAATATAAATCCTGATCCTGCAGTCTGAGACTCATGAGCAGGGCCTTGTGCCTGCATGAAGTCCCATGGAAAACAATTGGGATCCACATGGCTGCCGAGGGTCTGCCTTCATAGATAAGATTGCAGAATTGGGCCACAGGAAGTCCTCAGTCTCAAGATGAAGGTTGTGCCTCTGAACTCCTCACACCATACTCAGTAGTTCATCCCATCTTGTTTTCCCCCAATAGACTCCTTCCTAATTTGTCTCCTCTTTAGCTTAGAATTCTTGAGCTGTCAAGCCAAGTTACTCTTATACGGACTCTAGGAATTGCAGTCAAGAAAGATATATATTAAAGCATCATTATTCAAACATAAAAATGTAATAAAAATGTTAACAAGGTTTCCCCAAGGGGAGGTGTTTATTGTTAGCTTTCTGCAGCACAATTACATTCCTACAGACAAATGCTAAACTTAAAATACAGCAGTTATTTCCTGAATCTACCTAGGAGATGTGGAAAAATACCAGCATCTTGCCAAGTAAACTTTCTGATAGAAAACATTTGTCCTAAAAGCTTTTCTATTAAAGAAATTATTGTGTGCGTGTGTGTGTATATTTTCAGTGTGAGTTACAAACATCTTAAGCAGGAAGAATAGGGACACTTTAAAAGAGTTAAAATTGAAAAGAAAAGAAAAGAAAAGAAAAGATTAGTATCATGTCCCTATTCTTCCTTCCTTCTTAGGATATGCGTAACTCGTACTGAATTTCTGCAGTATAGAGGGCAGGGCTATGGATTTAACGCTGCTGATTTCTTTTAATTTCTAACACGTCATCTGATGCTGTTTCACATTACGCTATTCAAGTCTCATCTTACTAAGTCTTATCACATCGTACCTGACAGAAAGACATCAGGACCAATGTGACCCAACGTTATGTGACTTTAAAAAAATAAATGATGACAGAAGCTATGCACATACAAAATAATTCTGTATAGGCCTCAGCATATTGACAGTAATTAGTGGTTTATCTATCACAGATCAGTGGTACTCTGTGGTTCTAAGATGACTAAAAATTTGAGTCAAACATTCTCAATTCATTTCTAATTTATATATTCTTGTCATATGAAAGACACTTGCTTAAGCTGTTTTCTATCTGCAGTCTGTTCAGACACACAGTACTCAGTAGGGGTCTGTCTCCATGATTCATTGGCTCAGATTTCCTATAGCGTTTACATGATGTCTACTAAGCCCCATACAGTTTTGTATCCATTATAACAAGGGGAAAGCAAGCAGGGCTCAGGAGGCTGAGTATCTATCTAAGAACAGTTTTCTGTCTTCTAGTTTTCTTCACAACAAAAGAACAATGGCTACTTTTTACATGCTAGTATTGCATGGTGAGGAGAATTTATAGAAACTTATCTGAGTTAAATAAGGGAAGCAGCATTTAGAGTGAAGCTCCTTAAATGAGCAGGTCAATAACTAGTTTACTGAGACCAAGGCACATGGCTAATGAGAGAACAAAGAATTATTCTTGTCGAGAGAGAGAGAGGCTGCCCTGGTTTTGTGCTAAATAATTACATTCATTATGTTTAGGGTATCCCTGCAAGTGGTCTTTTGCACTAGTAAATTCATTAGCAAAGCTAATAGGCAAACTACTATTGGGGCAAATGTAAACGATTGCAATAGGATGGATGGCAAAGCTAGGTAAGGGCAGGATGAATACTAACAGCCAAAGTCAGTTTTAAGCGTAATTGAATTTATCTTTTCATCAGCTTTAAGGCTGCCTCCTGGGCTTGAAACAAGAAGAGGTAAAGACATCAAAAACCAAAGGATGTTCACTTGATTGGATTTGCTGTTAGCATTTTCAGTTTATCAAGCTATCTATGCTGACCTCTTGGCACATGAGTACAATTATGAACATGACAAAAATTAAAATGTAACTAAATTGATACAATGTCTGGAACATGCCAGGAAATCCACCCCCACAGGAGAAAGACTGGGTAAGTAGCCAGACCTTGCTAATTGCAATGAAGGTCATGTACTTAAGGCTGGGTCAGAAGAATGTGGGAAGCAAGTTCCAGAGGCAGAGGCACTCTATGGAGAATGGCCTATTCATTGCTCCCCCTCTATCCACACCAGACGTATCTAGGGATTGCCAATGAGTGCACCCCAGTTCATCTCAGCATTTGGGATGCAACATAGGTAATGAGGCACTCTATAAAACAGCCTGGATCAAGGTTTGGATTAAAGTAATTGGCAGCTCTAGGCACACCAAGATACTGGACCCTCCACTTGGAGTAGCAGCATCACCTTCTTCCTCCAAGAAGAACAGCAGCACAGCGGTCTGCTTCCCCACCCCCAACCAGGAGTGACAGCAGGAGGCTTCTCTCTCCTTGGAAACAGGTGGGACAGCAGTAGGAGTCCCCATCCTTTTCCCAAAGAGGCAGAAGTGGCAGCAGGGAGACTTTGCGATGCAAACCCAAGCACCTGGCGCACACACAGTCCTCTGTTGGGTGGTGGGTGCCAGGAAGACACTCAAGCAGTTCATCATAGTAACACTCCCCCACCCCTTGAGATACATGGAGAAATTCATGTCTCTTAAAGCTATTGTTTCAGGCTGTCTGCAGACTCAGGCAGATGACACTGTATTGTTTACACTTAAATCACAGTTTTCAAGCTTTTCTTCACAACCACAATGTCTAGATAGTTAGTTTTTAAATAAAAGGTTAGTGTCTGATGCAATCACATGATTGCAGGAGGTTAGGTCTTATACATGTGTAACCTACGTGCCTAACAGGGAAGCTATCATGTAGGGCTTGTCTACACAGGCACTTTATCACGCTGCAACTTTCTCCCCTCATGGAGATGGGTTTTTTATAGCACTAGGAGAGCTCTCTCCCAGCGCTGGTGCCCTGACTACTCAGCCACGTTAAAGTGCTGCTGCTTTAACATAGTAGGAATAAGTTGTGCCTGGGTCACTGCTGCTGGGCAAATGCACAATTAGCACTCCACACCCAGAAACTTCTAGAATTGGATGTGGTAATTTTGGATATGCTTAACAGGTCCTCTACAGCTGGACTCAGACTCCACTGAGGGCAAGTAGCCAAGGCAGCTGCTTTACAAAAGGTCATGTCTCCTGTGTGGGCTAGGAGAAGAGCCACAGATGAGCCACAGCCAGCTGGTTTCTCCCTCACCCAGGGGCGGTGCAAGGATATTTTGCATCCTAGGTGAAACTTCCACCTTGTGCCCTCCCTCCTCCTCCCTGCCCCCCCGGTGCATCACTTATTATAAACTTTCAAAAATGAATACTGCATAATGTGGCATTGTTCACGTATACTTCCTTCCTTCCTTCTTTCATATCAAAATCTACTACATTTTATTCTACCCTTAGCATATCCAATTATTGTTATTAATTAAATTTATAAAATTAGAATGGTGGATACTCCGTCATACAACAACAACTGACAATATTAATATGACAAATTTCAACAACCTACACATTTATATTCACATACAATAAACATATACACTCAAATACTTAACATACACACACAATTGACACAAAGTATTAGCAAAATGATGCAGCAGCAATTGCCAGAGTCTTAGATCTGAAACAACTCAACAAAAATAGTATCAGAGGGGTAGCCGTGTTAGTCTGGATCTGTAAAAGCAGCAAAGAGTCCTGTGGCACCTTATAGACTAACAGACGTTTTGGAGCATGAGCTTTCGTGGGTGAATACATGCATCTGACGAAGTGGGTATTCACCCACGAAAGCTCATGCTCCAAAACATCTGTTACTCTATAAGGTGCCACAGGACTCTTTGCTGCCTCAACAAAAATAGTTAGCCACAGTCAACAAGCTCTGAAAACTAGTAAACATAGCATTATAAACAGCCTGTCAGAATGTTCCTCACTAGATTTTACCAGCTATTAATATAAACACATTATTCAGTTTTTATTTTCGGGGAGTCTAAAACTTCAATTACTTGGTTGTTACAACCAGAAAAAGTGCCTGAATAAAAATGTCAACTTATTATTTACACTTATCTGCTCCCTAAAGTGCCTGTTCTCTCATCTATAAATATCCATAACACTCATTAATGTTAATGGTAGTTAGGCACATGAATCAATAGGAGATTGGCCTTTGTCTTATGAGTCATACCTGTGCGGCTTGCTAATAAATTAAAGTTTTTAATTTTTGTCAGCACAGAAGAACCAGAACAGGTGTGGAACAGTAAGATGTAGTATATACCACCTTGTGCAATGTCACCAACATTGGTGACTTTATTCCAATTCCAGAATGTGTATATTTTGCTGATGGTTGGTGATGAAGTAAAGTGCAAGGCATAAACAACTAAGCTTGATTTTCAGAAACTAGGTTGAGCTGCAGTGAGCACTTACAAAAAATTATGTTGACTTGTACATTGAACAAATGTGATATGAAAGTAACTGATGGAAAATAAACACAGAATGCCAGGATGGCATCCATAAAGACACTCCTCTTTCCAAACCGCACTTTGCTCTTTTCATTTCTTTAAAAATCAGCAGCAATTTTACTGTTGACCTAGAAATACATTTTAATCTTACCTATGAAAATATTTTAAACCCATGTAGAATTCAATATATATTCTTATAAAATAAATTATTTGGTATGCTTGCTCTCTCCACAAAACCTATTTGTACACACACTCAGTTGCACCTGTATAAATATTATATATGTAACTGAATGCAATATTTTCTAGCAATATAGTTAGAAGCATGCCACACATCCATCCTGTAACAAAATAATTTGTGTGGTATGTATCTCTTCAAAAGACTGGAGTACAAAATGAGTCTAGAAGGAAAAGCAACTGCTTGTTGAGTTTCTCTATCTACTCTCAGATTGCACAGATTGTTCCTCCAAATGTATAATTCTTTCACATTTGCTCTGGCAAACCATCCATCTTGTGTGTTATTTGAACACACTTATCTGCCACAAGTACTGTTGCTTGAGCCCAGTCTAGTACGGCAGCTAGGATTTTATTTTATGATTTCCACCCTCCAGCACAGAAGATTCATCCGCTAGGAACACCCATTGACAGCTGAACATAGTCTTGATGCCACGTCATCAATATATCTGAGCCTTTTGTCAATAAATGTAAGCCATGGGGAAAAAATAGCATTGTGCTTCTCAGGGCCATGCACCCAAACAAAGCATGTTAAATAAACAAACATACAAAAAATAGCTAAACGGCCAAATACTTAACACGCTGTGTCTCTGTATAGTTCAAAATGATAATAAGCAGCTTATTCTGGGCCAAGGTCTCCTAGATATTTTTCACAGAGAAAAATGAAATAATAGAATCACAGAAAAGTAAGCTTGGAAAGGACCTTGACAGATCATCTACTCCAGTCACCTGCGCTGAGGCAGGGCTAAGTATTATCTAGCACTTCTCAAATGCGGCCACCAGTGGATTATTTTGCAGCCAAAGCATGGGAGGAGATTGGAGGCAGCAAAGCAGTGGCCCCTCCCTGCAGCACCCAGCTGTTGCTCCTGACTAGCTGTTAACAAGGGCAGCAAGATGTATCAGCTTGGTGTTCGCACTGGCACCACGCAGCCTCCTCAGCAGCTCTGGGCAGTGCCTCTGAAAACATGTGGCACCAGAGTTCACGGTGCTGGAGGTGGCTTTCATCAGTGGAAGCAGCTGCAGCATTCAATCATGAGGGCAATCCCCTGGGCAGCTCTTCCACTCCCACCTAGCCAGGGCAAAGGGAGTCTGGGACTCCTCAGGTGGCCAGTGAATTCGTGACCCACGTTCCCCATGGTGGACTCTCGCTGAAGGGCTGCAGGAGGCAGGGACAGGGAGATGGGTCGGCACTTCCCTCGCCTGGTGCAGCACTCATGGTTTACAGTTTCTGTAGCTACCGCAGCAACGCAATGGCTCCAAACTGCTGCAGGGCTTGGCAGCTCCCCAGCAGGATGAGGGGCTCCCACTCTGTGACAAGCTGCAAGCCAAAAATAGGAGCAAAGTTTGGGTGCACTGAATGGGGAGCTCTACTTCCTAACACCTTCTTACTACATAAATAAATTACAATGATATGGACGTGTATATGTGAATATTTGTTTGTTTTCCCCAAAGTTAATTAAGTATTTTAGGAAAAATTGTCATAGCAGCCACCAGCAAGAGTTGGCAGTCACTCTCTGAGGCCACCCAAAATTTGGTTGTGAGAGCCCTATGCTAGACAAGTGTTTGTCTAACCTGTTCTTAAAAACCTCCAATGATGGAGATTCCACAACCCACCTCAGCAATTTATTCCAGTGCTTAACTACCCTTACAGTTAGGAAGTTTTTTCTAATGTCTAACCTAAATTTAAGTAGCAATTTAAGCTCATTACTTCTTGTCCTGTCCTCAGTGGTTAAGAAGAACAATTTATCACCCTCTTCTTTAAAAACAACCTTTTACATACCTGAAGACTTATGTATCCCTCAGTCTTCCCTTCTCCAGGTTAAAAAAAAAACCAATTTTTTCAATCTTTCCTCGTAGATCATGTTTTCTAGACCTTTAATAATTTTTGTTGCTCTCCTCTGGACTTACTCCAATTTGTCCACATCCTTCCCCAAGTGTGATGCCCAGAACTGGACCCAATACTCCAGCTGAGGCTTTATTAGTGCTAAGTAGAGTGGAAAAATTACTTCTCATGTCTTGCTTACAACCCTCCTGCTAATGTATTCGAAAATGAGGTTTGCTTTTTTCCCCTCAATAGCATTGCATTGATGACTCATTTAGTTTATGATCAGCTATAATTCCCATTTCCCATCTTGTATTTGTGCAACTGATTACTCTTTCCTAAGTGAAGTACTCTGCATTTGTCCTTATTGAATTTCATCCTATTTATTTCAGAACATTTCTCCAGTTTGTCAAGATCATTCTGAATTCTAATTCTGTCCTTCAAAGCAACCCCTTCCAGCTTGGTATCACCTGCAAACTTTATAAGTATACTCCTTATGACATTGTCCAAATCATTGATGAAGCCATTGAACAGAATTGGGCCGAGGACCGTTCTCAGCAGGGCCCCACTTGCTATGCCCTTCCAACTTGACTGTGAAGCATTAACAACTACTCTATGTTTTTCCAATCAGTTGTACATCCATCTTATAGTAGGTTCATCTAGACTATATTTCTCTGGTTTGTTTATGAGACAATCAGGTGAGACAGTATCAAAGAAGACTTACTAAAGTTAAGACATATTATATCTACCACTTCTCCCCATCCACAAGGCTTGTTACCCCTGCCACAGAAGGATATTAGGTTGGTTTAACATGATTTATTCTTGACAAATCCATGTTGACTATTACTTATCACCTTATTTTCTTCTAGGTACTTACAAATTAATTGTTTGATTTTTTTGCTCCATTATCTTTTCAGGTACTGAAGTTATATATCCACACACACCACAAGAAGAAAGGAGAAATAGGGTTATAATGATATAGTGATAATGAAGCCAGGTAACGTTGCAAATTAAATTTAGAGAGGTTGTTAATTCAAGCCCTTTGTAATCAGCAATTTCTTTGGGGCCTGATCCTCTTGCGAATTGCCATGCATCGTTCAACTCCCCCTAAAGTTAATGGGAGTTGATAGTGCTCAGCAGCTTACAGGATAAGGTCCTATATTGCGTCCCCATGGAGCTGCCATATTTAAAGAATTTTTACAACTGACACAGTTAAACTAATTCAGCGCATGACTACTAACTTGATCCTATGAAACTATAGTTCTTATACTACATTTCTATAAAAGAACTGATGAAGCTACACAATTCATTCTTGATGATCCAACAGTGCTCAAGCATTTATAGAGAATTCCTATGACCAATAATAACAAGCCTACACAATTTGCAACATATCTGTTTTCTGATCTCATGAAGCTATAGCTTCTCCACCAACCAGTCCTCTGGAGTATCATGTGCATTTGCTCAAAGAAAGTCCTTCTTTCTTCCTAGGAGGCTACAATTAAGCAGGAGATGTCAAAAGTAGGTGTTAAAAACAACTTTTATCAAAGAAACATGTATTGATGATTCATCTAGTCTTTGAAGAGTTACAACATGGAAAGTTTTGAGTGGTGTAAAGACAAGTGGCATTAGTAGTCCTCGCTCATCTTGTATTTCCTACAGAGAAATCCTCATCGTGAAATCAATATTTGATAAACTGGTAAAAACAAGCACTTCTACTCTTGAAGAGTGCCATACTGAGTAAGCTAGCAAGCTTATGATTAAAGGACACTCACCTTTTAGATCAATATGTTTAACTTGGATGCATTTTGAAATATTAGATTCCCTGCATAACACAACTTTTGAAACATGCTTTGAGCAAAATACAAGCTGAAGCAAACTTTTTCTGCATGTGAAAGTTGTGAGGGTTGTTGTTATGGAGACTAAAAAAAAAAAGCACAAAGTACTTTTATATCCTTTGTGTTTCTCATCCTATCCCAATTTATTTTCTAAAGTTATCTCCTTCTTCCATAAATTAATTTAGGTCTTGTGCACCATTTCTCCTTCCCATGAGAAATTTAGGATTTGTCTTCACAAGCAATTAGACTGAGCAAGGCAGGGTGTGAATCTAACTCATACTAGTCTGCTGCAGGCAAACTGTCCTCGTGCACCCTGCTGACACGTGTTAATAGTTCCTTGATGTGCTTACAGCTTGTCTCGTTTCAAAGAGCACAGATGCGTAAACCAAACTGAAATGTTTTCATTCAGGAATGTTGAAATGTTTCATTTTAATTAAAAATTTCTGAATGAAAAGTTTCCAAATCAACAACTTTTGGATTTCAGCTGGAAGGTTTGGTTTTCAGTTTTCCAATGAAAAGAAAAATTTTCCATAGAAATTTTCAAAAAAAAATTACTTTAAAATGTTTTCTCAAAATTTTCTATGAGAAAAAAATTCTGAACAGCTCTACATTGATGCATCTCCTTTCTCATAATCTCCCATTTTGACAACTGTCATTTTTTAAACTGAATGACAACATACATTTGGGGGTTCTTCTATTCTCAAATTGTAAATTATTTTTGGAAAGTGACAATCAGAAATAAAAAAAGAAAAATCAGGAAGCCATACTGGGTATGGAAATTCGGTCAGCAAACATGTTGATCAAGGTTAGGCCATGCCTTAATGGGATGTGTGTCAAGGTGGATGAGGCCGCCCTTGTTTTGGAGGGCATGGTTCCATGGTCAAGATATTTTGAAGTTAGTTTTCAGGTAGTTTTCATTTTGGTCTCTCAGCAATAACAGCATGATTCAATAGATACTCTTCACTCAAGAGGTGCCAGTAAGGATTCTTGAGGAACTATTTATGGCTAGATTTTTACTTTAGGCACAGCTCTAAGTAAAAAGTGATATAAAGGCTGAAGTACCCCAAAAGCAACCCTAGGAAATGTTGTGATGCAGACACATGCCACTGATTTGCGATTCCTCCCCGATTACTTCTTGCTCCAGAGTGGGAAGGACAGTGGGATGCAGTGATTTGCTGTTGGTCTATATACCACATCAGCTATGGCACCCCAAACATCAGCTGGCTCTATCCCCTGCTCATCAATGAGTAGGAGATGGAGCCAAGGTGCCAGCCATTTCCTATCCCTGCACACTCACTTGCTTCCTACATGCACAGACCCAAGGCCCATGTAGACTGGGGAGGTGGGGGAGGGAGGGAAGGGTTCCTAAGTCCTCTTTACTCCCCTGCACAGGTGTATAGACCAAGTGATAATCTAACTTTCAAGTGTTTTCATAAGGAGGGTGATATAGAATATGTTGGGTATACAGGATGAAACTAGTCACAACTTCTATCTAAGTGAGTGGGGAGTTGCATCTGCCTATAACAAGGCAGTCTGAAATACTATGTAGTTTAGTTGTAGTTTAGTTTTATTGGACCCACAGAAGTTGGTCCAATAAAATCCTGAATTTGAACATTTTGTTTAATGTAATAAATTATACAGTTATTGAATATGATCAAGCCTGTGTCGCTGGACAATATGTGGAGAGCTTCCAAAATCTCAGTTTACCTCCAAACAATATTTATTCCACTTGTGGCATAGTGCTTCTGGAGAGTATAGGCAGGCCACAAAGTATACCCCACTCTGTAGCATATGTTTTTCTAACAGACAAGGGAATATTAGAGGTTATAGGAAGAGCACTTGCATCTGTCTACCCTTAAAGTGTAACGGAAAAATAAATTACCTGTCCAACAGACAAATTCTGAGGTTAATTAGGTGATCACTACACAAAGAATACAAAGTTTCTATTAGGGAATGTGATTTTATTTGTCACAAAAGAAATGTGTCTCTCCACTTTGCCCTAGTCTCATAAAAAAAGAAAGAGTATGGTACAATAGCTCCATTGCCAAGTGTATGATGACTTAATATAACTTGTTCTGAAAGAAAGCAGCCTGTTGTTTACTGCATTTATCGACAATCTGTGAAAGTAGACCAGAAATCAGTCTAATTACCAGGGTGCCAGTTGTGCTTGTTAACACCAGCTTTGTGACCAAATGTTATTCTACAGTTGTCACATCACAGGAGGGATTCATTACTAACATAATAGTGAACAAGATCACATGCCCAGCTATTGATTGATCTGCCCTACAAAGGAAGGACATAGTTGTCTCAGTTAAAACAAGTCACAGCTTTGGCTGCCTATATTATATGCAATGGAATGTATAATAACTATTTCTCTTGTAAGTGAAGTCTCGCTGCCCTGTTCCCCAAATTTCTGTGTCTTGGCCAATTAAGAGCTACATGTTTGCACACCTCATCACTGGAGAAGGAATGAACTCATCACACTTCCACCCTTTTTTAATCTTCAAATAATAATTATTGATTCGCTCTCTTGAGTTGTATCAAACTGAGGATTAGGCCTTGTTCAATGTTTGCTTTACAAAAGTATAAACTTCTGTTAAACCAAATACATTTTAATAGATCCTAGTCACAATTAGGTAATATGGCAAGGCTAACAAAAATACTCCTCATTCTCTGAGAGTATCATATCTCAGGTTACAAAAATATTTCACTAACGAACACCACAAACAAAAATGGACTAAGTCTGAACAACCTTCAGACCCTGACGATATTGCTGGCTGTTCATTGGCTTTACATAAACACAACCAACAGTTTTCAGACCTGTGGATAATATTCAAAATGAGCAGCCTTATTGTTTCTTTCAATGAATATTATAGTATAAAAGTGGATTTGTTTATCACTGGGAGCATTCAGAAAAACAAGCGTGCCTCATCATCTTATCTGATGATGAATGATTTATCAGGCAGAACGTGAATCTGCTCCTAACTGAGTCTATTTTCCTGTTTATGCTTGTTGAACAGATACAATTTAATGAAGAATATAAAGTACTTAAAAATCTGTCTACCATTCATAGTTTAATTAAACTGACATGTACTTCAAAAAGATAGACACAGAAAACATTAATTTGGGTTATAAAGGGCATGGCATTATTAAAGTGTAATTAAAACAACATTCACTTACAATTAATAGCTAAGTCAATTTAATTATTTAACATTTGATTGTCAGTTCTGGCTAGATTCACTACCCTAGGGTAGGTATATTCTTCAGTCCTGTTGTAAAGTACAGTACACTACTCCCCTTGTACTATAGATTCCACTTAGTTTGGACAAGACCTGAGCAACAACCACAAAAATGTCAATACATTATAATGGAACCTTTACCAGACAAGACACAGAACATTGGAATACGTGAAATTCTGCAGTGTTAGAAAATACAGGGTTCATGCTACCTAAGTGTCAGGTTAAAGCCACAAAAAGATAAAGTAGTCACCCCAAAGACCATATTTTAGCTGGCTCCTATCCAAAAACATAAATCCTTCCCCAGCAGTCATGGGATGGAGATTCCAGTGAAATTCAACTTGGATTTGTTCAAACAAACACACAAGGAAACTTAATTTCGGATTCATAACCAAACCCTAAATCAGAAAAGCTTGTTTTTGCATATTTATAATCAGAATTGAAGCCTCAATTGCACAACCTGTTCCATTCAGCCGAAACCTTGTGCCTATTAGGAATACCACTGATTTTGATGGGGCTTTCTGCAGTCACAAGGGTCCACTCATACAAAGCAGCTTGCGGGATCAGGGTTTTATTCGTCACATTTTTCTTTTTCTGTTCCCAGAACAGACTGTGGATTTTTTCAAAATTACTCAATTGCTTCTTGCTAATTTCACGTACTCTCTGGCTCACTAAATGAGTTGTGTTGTTAGTTTTGATTGGTTCCATAAATCACATGGTATGTTTTTTGTTTCCTCATTGAATGATTGAGGAAAAAATTACAAACAAAGACCATACAATAAAACCTTATATATCATATCATATAAGAAAAACCTCCCTGGCTACACAGCATTTATAAGCAACATTCATATATCATTTGTCTAGATAACAACACTAAAGAGGGTGTTGTAAATGCGACTGTCCATCGTGAAATTTAAGGTGTTGAAGCATGGGAGCAATCTGTCTGAGAGGCCCACCTTCTTCCCTGTGCAGAGCTTAAACTGGAGCTCTTCCGATTAAAAAGAGGGGCAGTTGCTGACAGTATAAACTTTACACTTGCTTTAAAAAAAAAAAAAAAGAGCCAGAATCTGTAGACCATTAGGGCGGACAGAAAAGCCCATACTTATGTTAGGATAAAGGCTCATGTTTGTTCAGAGGATGGAGCACAATTTGGGGTTCTGTTTACACTTGAATTTAATGTTTTCTCCTTTTTTGGAGGTGATGAGAGTCTTCTCATTTTCTTCTTGGTTGTCTGATTGTGGATTTAATGGATGTCAAAAGAGTGAGAATCTTGAATAGGTGAGGGGGTTTTCTGGAGTGGGGCAGGTGGGGAGGGTTTTGTAATGTATATCTAACAAAGAAATAGAAAACAATGAATAAAATATGATGCATGCCTATATTTCACCTCTGCACTGAGAAATTTCAAGAAAGAAGGGAGTGACAAATGGTGGGACTTGGTAGAGTTTACTGGTGGAAAAATCCACTGCTGCTGCTAATATTAGCTTTATTTCCAAAATAATGATTTTATTTTCAACATAGAAGCTATAACAGAGTAAGACCGACCACAGAGTAAATACACGTGTGGATATTGCTTCAGACTTTGGATATGGATGCATCATCCCAAGAAGAGTGGTATATTTACAAATGGTAGAATCTATAGCATGTAAATGAAATCATTATTTTGATAAATGAATCTCATTTGGAGGTATGTTGGGGAATTTAGCAAAAGAGTTTGTTATGAAATATTACATTGAGTGACGGGGTCCAAGTTGTGAAATTCATATCAGAACTTTCCTGAATATCAGAATGAGGATGGGTCAGGATCCAGAGTTCTGGACATGTAATCTCTAAAGACATTAAAAAACCCTAAAGCTAATTCTTTTAAAAAATACAACCCTAAGGGCTGGAGCCTGTCAGACAGGACTTAGGTGGTACCATCAGAGTAGCTGGGGTGGTAGGTGAAGTGTGGGAGATACATTTTAAAGTAAAACCAAGGGATACCATGATCTATATACCATGCAAGAAGTTGGAACTAGTAAACCCAGTTTTTTGCCCGCATTTAGCTTGTTTGCTTGCATGCAAATCCCTGGCAAATTGCTAGCCACCGCCCTAATCAGATGTTTTCATACACAGAACCAGGCAATTACTGAGCATTACTTTCTATATGGTTTATTTTCAGTATGAAAATGAAGACATTTTATGAAATTCTGTATATCGTCCTCTTATTTAAAGACAGTTGAACAAATAATGTTTTCCAGTTTTAAAATATGTTTCAGACATCATCCCCTCAAATATTAACATATTCTTCAGAAAGTTACATAGAAAGCCTACAAGTTACAAGTTACATAGAAAGTCTACAAACCATCAGTAATGTAATTACAAACGGCATTTATGAAAATATATCAATCTCTATTTCTGCTTTTAGAAGTGCAAAATCACATTAGAAAACTATGGGTAGCTAATTAAAGCTTTGTCACCCAGAGGACCTAGGTGAATTGCATTTGTAGCATTCACAGATATAGAAGAAATCTTATGAGAAAACTTTCAGAAAGTATCTGATCACACGATTTGCTTTGCTATTGAAATCAAGGCATTGGATGTGGATTATATTACTATTATTTTTTTTAGCCTTACATTAAGCTTGAAATGTCACAGGAGCTGAAATTAAAGCAGAAGCTGAGCAGGATATTGTTTGGTATTTACATATTAAAACGCAATCAAAAGGCAGTGGTACTATCAATTTTTCTGATACAAACAGATTTAGAGTCCTGATAAAAGCCACTTGCTCGTTGGGCTTCAAAAATCTAGATGATTTCTTCTCTACATAATCCAACAAGGTTACTCAAGCAACTTATTTGCTTTAATACTATGGATATACAAAGTGTACATTTAAAGGAACACTATCAGGTTTTAATGCATTTTAAAAAAATCAAATTTCTTCACCTTTACTAAAAATACTTTAAAATTGAAATGTTAAAAATTGAATTTATTTTTTACTGTTCAAGATATTTGTTGCATTTCCCTCATCTGATTAAAAGAGACTGATCAGTAAGTTTCACTTTCCAGATTGCACAGGCTAGAAGAAAGATTGCATTGTTTGAAGGAGAGTGGCAACTTACATTTACAAAAGTGGTTTCCATTATTTACATAGCTTTTAAATATCACTGAAACTT
Organism: Gopherus evgoodei; assembly: GCF_007399415.2. Taxonomy (NCBI): domain Eukaryota; kingdom Metazoa; phylum Chordata; order Testudines; family Testudinidae; genus Gopherus; species Gopherus evgoodei. Next base: position 77,012,818 of record NC_044329.1, read on the forward strand.
TTCTATTGTTTTTAGGTCTCCTGAAAGCTCTTTTTTCCTTGAAAAACATTTTTTTCCCATCAAATCTGACCTCACCATGTCATCTATCCATTTGGTATGACAAGCAAGTTTATAGCTGCAGGATTTTATTACTATGGCATTTCACTTTAAAATCAAAGTTTCTGTGATTTTAGATGTTAAATATAAAAAACTGTACCTAGAAATTGTTTGGGCCTAGTGTATGCTCAGATGCAAATATTTTTTTGTCCTCACAGTTTCAATGTCCCAATGCACAAGGATGCTGATTAGGGATAGGGAAATCCTCTCTTTTTGAAAGAGAATTCCCCTAGATCTTGCCAAATCTATGGAAAATGACTCCAGAAACCATCATTTGGTGTTCTGTATTGAGACGTTGCTTTTCAATATTCTGGGGTGCATTCTAAAGCTGTATTTTGATGCCTTAAGAATTCTTATCCTCCAAGTTTAGGGGATGACTTGGTAATGAAAATATCATGACAGCAGCTGCAATGTCTCATAGCAACGTCAATAAAATTTCACAAGGGCAGTTAATTCCTGCAATATTTCAAATTACTGTGAGTGGAGACAAATGGGAAAAAGGAAGAAACAACAGGGAGAATGAAGACAGAGAAATACAGTAAAGGAAAGAGAAGGAAGTAAGACTGAGGAAGAAAAACACTTGGGGAAAGATTGTGAAACTAAGTGGAAAATCTGGAAAAAGAGTTAGGAAAACAGCTACTGAAGAGGAGGGAAGAGGAGGATGGAAAAGAAAGAAAGAAAATATTTGACAGGAAAAGGTGGAGATGGTTGCAACACACACAAAAGAGGGAGCTAAAAATAGGGTTGAGAGAAGACAAGGCGAGGACAAAGGGTAGAAACAGGAGCTAGCAATATGAAGCAAAAATATCAATTAAGAGAAGCGAGAGAATTAGAGTGAAGGAAAGGTAAACTAAATGCAGAAATCCATAATAAAGGGGGACAAAACCTCAATCAAGCTGCACAGAGTATATAAAAAATTAACTCTGGAGAGGTCTGTGGAAAGCCAGGAGAACACAAGGAAAGGAGTGCATACATTCTTTACCTTATGAAGCAGGGATACAGACGAGCAGAGCCTCTATTTATAGCAAACCCAATAAATAAAGCAAACATCCAGCCTAAAGGACCTGGGAGAAGAGGGACATTACAGAGCTATTACTTTCCTCTCACAAGCAAAATAATCTGTTCTTTTGTATCCTGCCTTTCACATCATGTGGGACAAAAAAGCAAACCAGAATTTACAATCATGGATTATCAGTATTCACAGTCCATCTGCTTGGTTTAACCACAACAGAATGTGTGCATGTGCATTCAGAGAGATGGGTGTCATTAGACCAATGAAGTTAGCCAATGTATAAAAGCCAGATCAGACCAGTAATAAAGTTTGTGCTTCATTATGGATGTTGAAATCCTGGTTGAAAAAAAATCTATTCAGAAATATTACGCTTCACAAATTTTACAGTCAAACCATCTCAAGTGAACATTGAGGAATCAGCTATTTAGAAGACTACAGCATCCAATATTGAAACCTGAACAGACATTTACTATATAAATTTACAGAATTAGAAAAACTGGACATGTTAAAATACATCAGTATATTCATGGCTTAGATTATTGGATTCATGTCTCATCAAATTTACATTGTGGAAACTGAATATAGTATGATTAGGCATTATTTTAACAACTACATTACAATGCAATTTAAAATAAAATGGCCCTTCATATCACACTAATATCAGTGTTTTAAATAACAAAGGGGATTTTTTTAAATAAAGGAAAGGATTAGCATTTAGTTTCAATCAGGATAAGCAACACTATACCAGTTGGTGTCTCAGAGATTCAGGATTTTATTAATATTCCAGAGATGCATTTGTGTTGCCTCTGGGTACACTGAAAAGCCACTTAAACTGCACTTAAAGCAGCACTACAGGATCAAATTGATGTGCATCAACCATTTACAATAAAACTTGATTATTATAAAGGCATACATATTTGCATAATTACATGTTTGATTTTTTGATAATGCAGCATACACTACAAAATGTTGCTTCATGTAGAAAGACATCATCAAAAAGCACCATCTGCTGTAGTGTTTAATGCATTGCAGTGTTTGAAAAATTCTGAAGGTAGATTTCTGAAGATCAAAAAGGAAAACAAGAGTTTTGTTTGAACAGGAGGTATAGCGCTGGAGGCTGGAACATGGTGGAGATTGGACTTTTTCTTTAGTTTGTTTTAAACAACACTTTCAGAAAAAGAGGACAAAAAAGCAGCATATCTCATTACAGTTCTGAAAAATGTAGGCTTCAGCAACAGAGTACATTTGTGTGAAAACATCAAACGTATTAGATATACTAAATGTAATAAAGTGGTTGTGTCTGGAAGTAAAGTAGTGCAGGTTAACTGCTTTGGAGGCAAATTACCTTTGCTGAAGAAACACTGAGCATCACAGTGACTTAAAATATATCACATAGAAATACAGATGGAGATGAAAAAAATATTTACATTTGTTCAAAACAAAGGAAAAACAACATCCTTCTGCCCACTGGTCTATATATTAATAATAGCACAACTGTTAAATAGTTCATAAATTACAAAAGCCTGACCCTAAAATCATGGAAGTAAAAGCACTTTACAAAAATTTGAATAATCTATGAGTGAGGAGCAAGAAGAATGTTCAGTTGTACACTGTAGCTCCATGGGATTCTGATGTTCTAAACACTGTGTCTTAAGAACTACAGACAGGACTACATTAATGAGAACTAGGTACCTTTCAGTTTGCACTAGAAGCATCCGCACAAGGGAGTTACAGCACAACACTTTGGCACGCTGCGATTCACCTACCCCTAGTCTGAACTATGGGATTCCATAGACAATCCCTAAGTGCATTAAGCCTTGGGACACTCTTAGTATGCAGTCAGAGTGTTCACATGGGGAGTAAATGCAGAATAGCTAGGGCGCTTTAAATTCACATCCTAGCTTACAATGCATTAACTTCCTAGGGTAAACAAGCCCTCCCACCCCTACCTTCCCAAACATACACAATTCTTAAATATGTCAGTACCTAAATACAGAAGTACCCATTTATCCGTGGTTCGACATTTTATTACTCACCCACCCTCTAAATGGATTTAGCCTAGACTACAGTATATGTTCTAAATGATTGAGAGGTCTTTCTTGATTTCCTGGCTCTTCAGGAAGCCATTTTGAGACTATGGGAAAGACAAATGTCTCATTTATAATGTAGAAATCAAGGAGACCCCTAAACAATAAGAAAACTTTAAAAATATACGTTAGTATACTGCCCAACTAAAGCTATAACTCAAGTTGGTTGGGGAAAGGGTGCTGGAGAAAATGAGCAAAGCAATAAACAAACGAAAAAAAACCCTTAAAATAATTAGTTTTCTTCTCGTGCCCGAATCTTCTGGTGTTGATGAGTCTTCCTCTCACAGGCTGCATTAAACATTACTGGAATCAGCACAGCAATGATTGCTAAGCACTGTCTCCTTCTCCACCCTCTCTGCACTAGCTAGACAGGATTTTTCCTTTCATACATCATTTTCAACTTGCTGCAGTGATTCCACAACAATAGGAGGCTCTAGAAAGTTAATGAATAGCAAATTATTTTTTTTGTATTGAACTTTCTCTTCTAATGTCTAAGACTAGATAGACTGAGTGGTTGAGCACAGAGGGCATTGCCACTGACTTCATTTTCATTGCATGGCACTGACAGGCCATGACAGCAAAGTCATTCATCTCAAGTTAACAAATCAAAAGAAAGAGGGGAAAGATTTTTTTGTTTGAACATTCAGAGCTACAATATTTAGGGCAAGGCACTCAGGGCATTGCCTGCCCCTGATTGTTATTGCACAGCAGTGACAGCAAAATTATTTAAGTTCCTAATTAAGAAGAGAACTGAAGCAAAATATGTTTGATCTGAATATACTATAATATCTAGGGACCATTCATTATATCATAATAAGCTGCCTTAGATTCTGCGTCTCCACACCAAATCTATTGTACCAGTACAAGCTGGTATTTTGCAAGTGTCTTTTTTTTTTGTTTTATTATTTCGATGAAATCTCACCTTGCTGGCTAATGGTCATGGGCTAGTAGTTTATAAAGAAAATTAACTGGAATGAGTGAAAAAAAATAAAAAAGGAAAAAAAAAACAGTAACTTTCCTTCCTAGGGTCTCTGCTATCTCAGGGTCTGTATCCTATTCCATTTCCACCCATTCTAATGCTACACTACATTTCTGGACATCCAGAGAACATTTTCTGTTGAGCAGCTTATTGTCAATATTGTCCAGCCACTTGGAAAAAACTGGTTACACAGATCTTAGTATATTTGTTATACTAACCTGCACCTGTTTATTTTAATGATGAGGGTGGACAATTCAGCCTTCCTTCTCTGCTGAACAAATGGCTAAAGAACTAAGAGCAATAGCTGTTTGATTGTGAAGCAGTTAAGGACTAAAAAACTCTTTATAGTAAACATAATTTCTCTCTTAATTAGTGTTTGTTTAGACAGGCCATCTTTGCCTGGTCCCTACCTCTCCTCTAAGTGATACTTCGGTGTGTAGGCAGTAGCACTGATGATGCAGCTCCCCTATATTACCTCTAGCCAATTCAGTTCCAAGCCATGAACCGTAACTTCTGCTTTTCTGCTAACTCTGTCCATTTTATTGTTACTTTTTCCTTCCCTACCATTCCATTCAGTTTGTTTCATCCACCTATGGCATTTCCTCTGTTGTACAGAGTGTGAGCTCCCTGGGACAGGGAATGTCTGTTATGTCTGTCCAGTGCCTAGCCCCTAGCAGCCCTGATCCTTCATCATAGTTCCTAGACACTACATTAAAACAAATAATTTAGAAAAAATTGTAATAGTCAATGACTATTGATGGGGATGATAGTGGATGAGAAGCTGGATATGAGTCAACAGTGTGCCCTTGTTGCCGAGAAGACTAATGGCATATTGGGCTGCATTAGTAGGAGCATTGCCAGCAGATTGAGGGAAGTGATTATTTCCCTCTATTCGGCACTGGTGAGGCCACATCTGGAGTATTGCATCCAGTTTTGGGACCCCCACTCTAGAAAGAATGTGGACAAATTTGAGAGAGTCCAGCGGAGGTCAATGAAAATGATTAGGGGGCTGGGGCACATGACTTATGAGGAGAAGCTGACAGAACTGGGCTTATTTAGTCTGCAGAAGAGAAGAGTGAGAGGGGACTTGATAGCAGCCTTCAACTACCTGAAGGGGGGTTCCAAAGAGGATGGAGCTCAGCTGTTCTCAGTGGTGGCAGATGACAGAACAAGGAGCACTCGTCTCAAATTGCAGCGAAGGAGGCCTAAGTTGGCTATTAGGAAAAACTATTTCACTAAGAGGGTGGTGAAGCACTGGAATGGGTTACCCATGAAGGTGGTGGAATCTCCATCCTTAGAGGTTTTTAAAGCCTGGCTTAACAAAGTCCTGGCTGGGATGATTTAGTTGGGGTTGGTCCTGCTTTGAGCAGGGGGGTTGGACTACATGACCTCCTAAGGTCTCTTTCAACTCTAATCTTCTATGATTCTATGAATTGCACTGTATTTTACAACCCTTTGCACCAATTGTGTACAAACAGGGGTTATTGCAGAAGTCAGAGCAGTGGCACATTATAGAGAACATTTTTCAGGCTGCAGCTCCCCCTCCCTTTTCCTTTGAAAGAATAGTGAATGATGCTGATCACTCCTACTCCCCATCTCACTAAATAAAAAACCGGGGCCCTGTTTTTCAAAGTTATGGATGTGTTACTGTGCTTATTGTTGTAATGCCTAACTGATTTAGGAACCTAATCTCATTTTCAAAAGAGATGTAGGCATTCAGAAGTCTAAATTCCATTGAAATTCTTAAGAGCCTAAATCCCCTTTGAAAATTGAGATGTAGGGACCTAAATCAGTTAGGCATTGCAACACTGAGCACACCACCACCTAATTACCTTTAAAAACCTAGGCCTGGGTTTTAAGTTGCTAGCTGTCTAACTCAAGCAAAAACAAGACATTTATCAGGCAAGTAGAACACATCTCTAAAAGGAAATTAATAATCTGGGACTTTTCAATTCAGAAACAGATGGGGATGGTTAGGAATATATACTGAGCTGGAACTATTGTTTTTGACTAACCCCATGTTCCCCATCATTACCTCAACCCCACAAAGCACTTAAATCCTACTGATGCTAATGGGATTACCTCACATACTTAAATATTAGGATTTGTTTAAATGCTTTATTGGATTAGGGTCTATGTTAATTTGTGTCAATATACCATGAAGACAGCAGCAGAAACAAACATACTACTGTTTTAATTCATGGGTGCACTTCCATTGTTTGAGAGACAACAGATTCCATGTGATACAGCAGTGAAGTCTCTATCACAGAAAAAAATATACTGTGTACAAGATCATTTTATTGTGAGCAAGTGGTGCCCTGAGAATTACATTCTATATATAAAGACAAGCTGAACCTAAATTCACTGTGGTATGGATGTGCTGTTCCACGGCAAAATCTGTCAAATCCTGAATGTAATGAGATTATGTTATGAGGGAGGGAGTGCAAACATTTTCCAACTGCAATGCCAACCCCTACCTTATGGATGGTCATGGGCCTAGTTAAGAACAGAGTATGTGGACATGTACATGATCTTCTGCTCATGTTCTTGGGATAGCCTCTCCTGCAGCCAACTATATTCTACAAACAATGCTCTGCTCATGGGCTCCTTCAGCAAATAACATCTTCAGCATTAGTCACTTATCAACACTAAGCCATAACCATCCTCCTGGCACAACAGTGCACCATGATGTGATATTGGCACCATATTAGTGTACGAAAACTCAAACCCATAACACTCATTTCATTAAGTGAACTTTAAATATGTCTGTTGAAATAAAAATTTCAAAAATAATTTTCCCCTTTATAATTTTCATCAATTTTACATATAGTAGAGAAACATTCTTTATTGGCAAGCTTTTTTTGAGTATGTTGATATTATAGAGGGTTGGTTTATTGCTACATTGGGTTTATTCCTATATGACAATGACCCTCTGTCGTTCGTATCAGATATAATTACCTTTTTCTTGTATATTTTCTAGATGACAGTGGCTAACCACGAGATAAAGCTGAGGATCTAATAGGATTTTGCCCTTATACCAGCAGAAGTTCACTTATTCTGAATTCATTGATCACTCCACCTTTTGGGATTCTGAAATCTCATTCTCTTTTCCAATTGTCAAAGCACAGACTCAATAGTGCATTTCTTGTCTTTGCAGCACACCTCATTCTGTACAATAGAGCAGTCAACCATGGGGCTATAGTCAATGATGGGGGGTTCTTATGAAAGAAGACAAAGCTAACTCTTACTGGCCTCAAACACTGAGAAGAGGTGGATCTTTCTGAAAGGAGAGTTTACTGATAGTGAAGGGAATCTTAGTGACAGTCATACTATATATTTTATACACAGGAGGAAAGAACAGGAAAAAGAATGCAGAAGAGAAAAAGCAGAAAAGAAAGGCAGAAGAGGGGAACTAAACAGCAGGGAAGGGTTGAGCAGAGAGATTCATGGGAGTAGAATCAAAGACATTTTACTATTAAAAGAAAGCCTACATGGCAGGAAGAGGAATATCTTTGAGTTTTAAGGATGTTCTAGTCACTAAGCACACAAGAAGGGAAAAGGGGGTTAATGAAATATCAAGAACTGTCCATGTTCAGTGTGATTACTTGATCTAGCATTTTTAAGACAGGAAGAGATACAAAAGACAAGCACCAAGAAGGACGATGACATTTAGAGGAGTGGAGTTAAAAAGAGGACAGGAAGGCTACTTTGTCAACAGCAAAGGCAGTCTTGTCTCCTCTGGTATACAGATTGTTCTTAACAGCTTGGAAGTTTGCACCTGTATAGGAACTGAGAAGTGACAGAGGCCAAAACCAAACCAAAAATAAATAAACATACAAAGAACCCCGTGACGTTGCACTACATGTTTTATCTAAATATGCTATGAGTGTAAATATAACGTAACTGGAATATGCTTTGTGCAAAAGGTCTCTTGTAAGGTATCATTACAAAGCTTATAATCTACTGAATGTGGTTATTCTATTTGTATGAATGTATCATTCTTTTATCTGAAGCTAGAAATATGAAGTATTACTCTGAAGTCCTATTTTAACTATGCAAAGTGTGGGCCATTAATGGTGACTTGGAATCTTGATGGCTCCCATTAACTAAGACAATTGGTTGTAAATGGCTCTGTTTACTTGTAAGCCCTCCTGGTGCCAGCCAGTGAGTAATGAAGTCTCACAGGACATGCGAACATGTCACATGATACTGGAATCCATCTTAAACCTGGTGCTTATCCATTTAGAAGGAAGGATAGGAACCCCGAGAGAGACAAAGGATTCCCGCCTTGTGCCAAAGGTATAAAAGGAGGTGGAACCGAACAAAGGGGGATGCCAGTCATGAGAAATCCCCTAGTTACTACCCGAGCTGGAACTAACAAGAACTGTACCGGGGGAAGAATTGGGCCCAGACTAGGAAGGAGTCTGCTCTGTAAAAGAAGCTTATTGGAACATCACTGAGGGTGAGATTTCTCTGTATCCAGTTTCTTAAATGTATTAGGCTTACACTTACCTGATTTGTTTTATTTTGCTTGGTAACTTACTTTGTTCTGTCTGTTATTACTTGAAACCACTTAAATGCTACTTTTTATACTTAATAAAACCACTTTTTTTAGTAAATCCAGAGTAAGTGATTAATACCTGGGGCAGCAAACAACTGTGTATCTCTCTCTATCAGTGTTATAGAGGGCGGACAATTCATGAGTTTACCCTGTCTAAGCTTTATACAGAGTAAAACAGATTTATTTGGGCTTTGGATCCCATTGGGTGCTGGGGATAGGTGACTTGCTGAGCAGTTTTTGGTTAAAGCCTGCAGCTTTGGAGGCATGGACATGCTAGTCTGCTGCAACACAGGTTCTGGAGTCCCAAGGTGGCAGTGGAAAATGGGCTCAGAGGTAATTCCAGCACATCAGGTGACAGTCTCAAGGAGGTCTCTGTGACTGAACCCCATCACAAACTCCACAAAAATGGCATTCCATTTAAGATGACTTTTAAATTGACACTGCGGTCAGAAGTTTCTACTTCTTATTGTTCTAGAAGGTAGGCAGGCTTTCTTCCTTTCCTTTAGGTGACAGGACAGGGAAGGAGCCACATAACACAGTTTCTTAGGACTTTACCTCAGTACCTTGAGTCAGAGCTACCAAATTTATAGTCAAAAAAAGGACTAAGCCCAGCTCAGGCTAGTGTCCTGGAATTTAACTGGGCCTGCTCCACATAGCAGCTACTAGTGCCTCTGGTCCCTTCTTTTTCTCTCCCCCAGCTTCCTATTCTTGTGTTGTTTTTTTTAAACTACAGTGTATAGTGCACACACACTGTAATTTATGTAGCACCAAAGCCCTGAGCAGAGAACTCCTTGATTGTGCCCAAGCTGTTTTGGCCATAAACTCCAAAGTGTCCGTTAACGGGGTACTGGACTAATTGATGTTGTTGTTTAGAACTAAAATTCTAAACTGAAATTAATTCACGCTAAATAAAACCGCAGTATATGGGGCTGGAGCAAAACCCCTGAAGTGGAAAGGCAGGAAGGATTGTCCAGTAGCTAGAGCACTAGCCTGACCCATAGGAGACCTAGGTTCAGTTCCTTTTCTGCCATAAACACCTATGTGACCCTGATCAAGTCACTTAGTTCTCCATCTGTAAAATGGGGGGGGAAAGAGTACTGCTGTTGTAAGGTGCTTAGATGCTATGGTGCAGACATACCCCAAGATAGATCTCTACCTTGAGTAAGGAAGTGGGTGTCTCCTGAATCAAGTATAGCCTCCATGGGTGCCCAACAGTAAAAATTCTGAACGACTGATATATTGAAGCATGGAAAAAATTTCTAGCCCTCAATTCCTGTATATCAAACCATGAATACAAGCTAGTTTTAAAAAAATTGTGGAGGGAAAGTAAACACATTTTCTCTCTATTACTCCTTCTAGGAAGTATAGTAACTGCAAACTCAGATACCAAGTAAATGACATCATTAATTCTCAACCGAGTAAAACAAGAAACACAAACCAATTCAAAACATACATATAAAGATATACACAAACCTAGAGAGTCTTAAAAAAAACCTGAAAATCATCTTGTGTAAGGAATAGGAATTATCCATTGTTCCCAGGATAAGGTCTTTTATTTATGTGTGAAATCTCAGTGATATTTCTTGCTTCAATAACACCCCCTCCATGAGACAGCTTTATTAAAGTTTGAGTGTATGATAAAATGAAGATAATGTCTATAGATTTTATTAAAGAGCAAGTCATTTGTTCCATGGTGATTTTAGAGCAGCATGTTAAGTGTGCATTCACCAAATATTACAAATTCTAGATTTATTCAAAATCCCACAGAAAAAAATCAGACTTGTAAATTGTGCAGATCATATAACCAATAAAATATTTATTGTTGCACAATGTATTGTTAACTGTGTTGACTACTCTTCACCAAGGTGCCACAGACATGAAAAATTAACCAATGTAGAATATAAAATAGCATTCTTCCCGATTCCTAGAGCTAATTCCTGAGCATACAAAGCAGAGCTGACCTCAGAGCTGTAATACAGAAATACTTCAGTGAAGAAGACACTATAGTAGAATACTTGACAGCAGAACAAAACAGAGAACAGCATTAAAGCCATGTACTTGAGGTGCTGCATGCAAATACAGGGAGATTTGAATTAGTAAATTGAAAGTCTACTTAAAATAGACAGTAGACATGTAGGCAAATGTCTTAATGACATCTTCCCATTCTAAAAGATTAAAAAGTACACACAGCCCTGTGAAATCCAAGAAGTTTGGCAGACTGAAAAAAAAACAACAACCAATCTCTTCATATTTATAAAAACAACTAAATATTTCAATGTACTTCCTGTCTTGATTTCATAAACCTGTGTGGAAATCACATAACATCTTAAACCAGTTATTTTCCTTACCAGTGAATATGAAATAAATAAAAGTCATCCCAAAATCCTCTACCATTTATTCTCTTTCAAAGAGAAGCTGAACTTCATTTGAACTGTGGCCACGGTGATCTAGCTATTGCAAACACCACTAAAGAGAAAGTTCAGTAAATAAAATCACGAGCTGCAGCTTGGAATTCAGGCTGCCTGGAAAACAATTCTGATTCATGAAAAGCTTTGCAGTTTTGGAATTTGTTCTTGTTCCAGTGCAGAACTAAACTTATTTTCAAGAAAGACGTTGATAATCTGGAGAGGATTCAGAAAAGAGCCACAAGAATGATTAAAGGATTAGAAAACATGTCTTATAGTGATTGAGCTCCTTGAGTTCATTTAGCTTAACAAGGAGACATTTAAAGGATGACTTCATTACAGTCTATAAATACCTACATGGGGAAAATATTTAATAATAAGCTTTTCAGTATAGCAGAGAAAAGTATAACATGATCCAGTGTATGAAAGTTGAAGGTAGTAGGGTGACCAAGTGTCCTAATTTCAACTGAGTGCTCTGGTCAAAAAGAGACCGTGGTGGCCCTGGGTCAGCACTGCCGACCAGGCCATTAAAAGTCTGGTTGGCAGTGCTGCAGAGCTAAGGCGGGCTAGTTCCTGCCTGTCCTAGCTCCACGCTGCACTCTAGAAGTGGACAGCAGGTCCAGCTCCTAGATGCGGGGCCACAGGGCTCTGTACGCTGCCCCTGCCCCAAGCACAGGCTCTGCACTCCTGGCCGGGAAATGCGTCCAATGGGAACTGTGGAGGCGGTGCCTGTGGGTGAAAGCAAAGCACAGAGCTACCTGCTGTGCCTCCGCCCATAAGCCAGACGTGCTGGCCACTTCCAGGGTGCAGCACAGAGCCAGGACATGTAGAAAGCCTGCCTTAGCAGCCCCCCCAAAACACCCCGCTGTGCTGCCGACTGGGAGCTGCCTGAGGTAAGTCCACACCCCAACCCTGAGCCCCAACTCCCTGCTCCAGCCCTGAGCCCTCCAGCACCCCAAAGCCCTCATCCCCAGCCCCACCCCAGAGCCTGCACCTCAAGCCAGAGCCCTCATCCCCTCCTGCACCTCAACCTCCTGCCCCTTCCCACACCCTTCATTTCTGCCCCCTGAGCCCACCACCCAGTTAGAGCCCTCACCCCCTCTTATACTCCAATCTCCTCCCCCAGCCCAATGAGAATGAGCCACCAAGGGAGGGAGACTGCAGGGCCTTGGGGAAGGGGTGGGGCTAGGGTGTTCAATTTTGTGCAATTAAAAAGTTGACAACCCTAGAAGGTAGACAAATTGAGACTGGAAATAAAGGAGTACATTTTTTAAACAGTGAGAGTAATTAACCATTGGACAATTTACCAAGGGACATGGTGGATTCTCCAGTCATTGAATTTTTAAACCAAGATTGGATGTTTTTCTAAAATTTGCCAAAAGTGATGTTTCCATTAAATCATTTCAATTTTGATGAAATGGTATTTTTCAACAGAAGAAAACTGTGTCAAAAATTTGACCATCTTTCCTTAAAATCTACCAAAGGAGCTTCCTCCCTGGCATGCTTAGCCCCTGTCCCCATCAGCCAAGCCCAGGCAGGGAGCAGGTTGCAGCTGCCTCCAAGCCAGGCTCTTGCAGGCAGAAGCGGCTTTGTCCCACGCTCCACCTGGCTGCCAGAGAGAGCGGTTGAACATGGAGGGTGCAGGGGAGGCACAGGGAGAGAAGGACAGAGTCTCCTCCTGCCCCTCACAGGGAATGTGGGGCAGGGAAAGCTTTGTGGCATCAGGCTGGGCACAGGGTGGTGGGGGTCACTGGGCAGAGAAGACTAATGGGGCAATCACACGTCCTCCCTTTCAGATTGTGCCTCCTCCCCCCAGTATGGGAAAGCACAAGTTGTCTGTGTATGATTTTGCAATTGATATAGTTTCAAATACTAACATTTTCACAAACTTTGTCTGATTTGCACTGAAGCAAGTGGAGTATAACAGCCCTCAACATGTACAAGCTGTAAAATACTATCATTATCTGCTTGTTCCTGGAATAAGAGATAAGAAAGGGAGGGAGAAGAAGAGAGTATGTGTGGCTTCGTCTACACTACAAGCTAGCTGCGTGATTCCCTTCAGAACCTACTCAAGCTACCTCATGTATAAATAGCAACATAGCTGCAGTAGCATGGGTAGCATAGATCCCACTGATCTCAGTGGAAACTGTTAGCTGCTCAGCATTTTTGAAAATCATGCCATTTTTAGTTGCCTAAATATGACTTTAGGAACCGAGTTTTAGACTCTCATTTCTGAAATCCCTGGCCTAGAGCCAAACTTGGGTATCCCTAAGTGCACTACTGAATAGAACGGTATGAAAAATCCTGCACTGTGACAAGACAACCAGCTTACAAATGTACAATGGTAGAGATTTTGTCCTAGTATTTTGCTATGATGAAAGGCAGTTAGTGAAGATGAAGATGAAAAAAGTCTAGGAGATAAACCACCTTTTACTCATTTAGAGTGAAAGGATTCAATTTTTTTCATTCAAGAAAGATTTGCAACGTAGCAGCCATGTATTTGCGAGCAGTGAGTTTTACAAAGCACTTTTTTAAAAAAACATTTATTGAGGACAAAGGCAACTCTGGGGACTGCTATGAGTTATTAGTCAAACCAGTGACAACAAGGATGGGACAAGAAACTTTGCTGCTCACCTGGGAGTTGAGGGGTCTTCAAGAGGTATTGCAGGACAGTTAGAGCCTAGAGGGTAGGAAGCTCCCCCAAAGAAAAAAATATTGTTTATGTTTTCATTTGGATTGAAACTGCAGGTCCAGGGCTCACTTAGGTTTTTTTCCCACCCACCTAGAGATTTGTGGGTGCAAAATTTCACTATTTTTGCAATGGTGAAATTAATGCATTTTCTCTTTTGAGTGTGTCACAAACAAACAAATTTGTTTGCCCTAATTTCCTATTAAACAGTATTCTGAAAGTCTCCTTAAGAGAGTATTGACTAGAAAAGTAGATTTCATAAACTTTTTTCATTTGCTTCCCTAATTACCCAAAGAACGAACACTTAAGGCTGAATTATTGCTTGTTCATCATTTCCTAAATACATTCTAGCTTGGATTTTACAAATTGAAATTCAAAATTTATTCCACATTCCCATGCAAGAGACTAGCAAGACATAACCTTTATAGAAAAGGCTAAAGAGAAATAAAAATATACACTGATGAAAAGTGAAAAGATAAATGTTATAGTTCCTGACGATAAAAAAAGGTTCTTAAAATGTGATTGATTTGAGTAGTCCCCATCTGAAAGGTGATCTGCATTTTAAACAAAAACCTTTCAGGGCAAATTCTGCTCTCCTTTATGAACAGAGATTTTCACTGAGCTCAACCAAACCTGTGCTGCTTGCAAAAGCAGAATTTGGTCTCAAGTGCTAGGTGCTCATTGCCCCCCAATAAATATGATGACTACTTGTAATTAGTTTATTTTTCACATAGCACTAAAAAAGGGTTTGAAGGAGGGAGCTAAGAGACTGCTTAGCATTTAGCGTATGAGAAATACACAGGGACTCATGTATGAAGATGCAAAGCTAAGAGTTGGTGAGGACCCTGAAGACTTGTTTTCACTGAAAAAAAGCTGTGTAAGGAGTAAGCTCTCACTGTAAAAGCACACCTTTCTCCTAATGCACACAGGATGTCTACATGGAGATTTTTTTTAAGTGATTGCTTAGGGTAAACTACAATTTGTCTTCGCTATGAGAAAAGATATTTAACCATGTTAGCTGACAGGTGATAACTGTGAAAGTACTAGCACGGACAAGACAGTTGTATTTTAACTACCTGTTATGGTATGTCTACACCACACAGTTAATTGAGGTTTTTGTCCATGTCCGAGCCTTAACTCCACTAATAGTCCACACACAAAAACCTCTGACCAGGGTTTAGAGGTGCTTTAAACCTAGTCTAGCTTACCCACCTGGGGATGTGGATTACAGCCAAGCTCAGTCTGAAACCCACTCACTTTTGTAGTGAGGATGCAAGCTAAATCACTCGAGTACTAACAACCCTGCAATGCCCTGCCCACAATTCTCCCCAAGGACAGAAGTTCTTCCGCAGTTGACACAAGTGATTGGCAAAGAATTATGGAGCATCTCAGCACTGAGAACCATGGGTCCATGCCCCCAAACACACACAGATGAGCACAGAAACAGTGAGGACACACCACAAGTAGAGCTTTGCAGTAGGGATGCTCCCACTTGGACTAGACTAACCTGAGTGTCCAGACCTGAGTGCCAATCACCCAGATTATCAGTGCAGTGTAGACAAAGCCTGACCTACCACATGTTAGCCGACCTATGTTTAAAAAACAAAACCAAAAACATCATTACCATTTTCCCCTGTTCTGGATATGCTGAATGTAACCTGAAACAAACATTTGGGGGAGTACTCATGCCAGCCTTTACAAAGGCGTTAACTACCCAAGTTAACTGGCACTCCATTCAAGGTAAAAGTTCTAATAGAGACAAACTTGGGCATCAAGGAGAGAGGATGAAGATGAAATAAGCTGTTAAAAACAGGATGTGGAAATTCTACTTGATGTATAAGGCATCAAGTTACATATTTCTAACTTATTTGCTGTCATTTTTCGCTCGTGTCTGTAAACTTCAATCCCACTACCAATCACTAAGACCATGGTCTCTGCTGGTGATGTGATGCACATTACAGATCAATGGTGGCACATGAGATCTGCCTCTGGGAAGATAAGTCTATTCTCTCCCAATATGCAAAAGCTTAACATGTTTGCTACATTTTTACTTTACATTATATGGGTGTAAACCTGGAGCCCTTATTCAGCCAAAATTCCCCATTTACTTCAGTGTTTTGCCTAGGTAAGGTCTGTGTAAGGACTCGACTGAGCTAAGCCCTATGGGCTTGACACAAAAACCACTAAAGTCATTGGAAATAGTCCTATTAGCTTTAGATCAGGCCTCAGAATTAAAATAGAGTTATGAAAAATTAGCAGAAAGTTGGTACTAATTTAGAATGGGGTTAGCTGACACAGATTTGGAAGAAGTTGCAATTAACAAGTGGCTACTTATGATTATTTTGGCAGATCAGCTTTAAGTTGCTTGGATCTAATAAACTTAAGAGAAAGAAGATTCAAGAGCTGTAAATGAGAGAGTTCTGATTTTCATGAAAGATTTTTGGAAAGAACTATAGTAAAGTTACAGGAATAATTTAGAGAATAATTTTCTTCTTTTGTTGGTACATGGTTTGTCATGGGAAGACTAAGCTGTTTTCTAGAAAACTCTGGTTTTTCTTTTCTCTATATTATGTATATCTGCAGCTGGACTCCCTCATGTCTCCCAGTGATATGTGAAATACTCTACTCAAATGAACCTTTGCTTACTTCTACATATTGTGAATGCTCATTCAACAATGTTTCCTACAAAGTTTCAGAACTCTGCCTCTGAGCCATAAGCACTGCTGATTGAGGCATTAATACCAGCAGCAATTACTAATCCAGCCATGGTTTATTTCAGTTCAGCAAAAATAGCAGCTTCTTCATTATTCCATCTACTATTTAAAATTATAGAAAGACATAGCAGGTTAGTGAAAAGATAGGTGTAGATTGTAGAATTTCATATAAGAGACTGAAGAGTGCTGAAGCCTAAGGGAGCAACCAGCCCTCATTATGAAGAGCTATCACAAAGCAATGAAAGAGATGCCCCTCCTTAGGAAGTTGTAAATTGTCTGAGAATCATCATTCAGCAAGCACCCTTCCAGAAAGTTAGAACCATAGTATCTATATTCAAGAGCTTTCTGGCTCAGTGAGAGTATTGTAGCCTAATCTATATTGATTAGAACTTAACATGTTGTAGTCCAAGGGGATCAATCGCAGACTGGCTATAGTACCAAAATTACATGAATCGAACCTATGGGCTACACAGAGGAGATAACAGGCTTCAAAAATACTAACTTCATTACCACAATAAGCAAAAAATATACCTGCTGCTACATAAAAAAGGAGAGAATGATAATACACAATGTCTAGCAATGGCATTATACATGCAGTCTGTGGTGGGGAACCTGAAGTGAGAGGTGAAGGAGTCACAGATATCAGGCATTCTTCATCCTGACATTCCCTGCAGATCTGAGCTGCGAAGGCCCTTGCATGTAGGGTTATGTGAAATGCCCCTTATGATTTATACATATTCATGATTACTTCAACCTCCTTTTCTTATCTAAGCTTACAATCCCTACTAGCCGTGGGGTCCCCCAGTTCCTATAGGTTACATGAACTCAACATTTGTACCAATCATGAAGCATATAAGTCAACTTGTTACCATCCACTATTGTGATCAATGCTTAGAGCCTATGCCTTAGCAACATTTCCAAAAATGCTTGAAAATTCTGCAAGCCCATACTCTGCAGTGTCCCACAAGTCAGCCTGTCTATCAATATGCTTAAGCTTGCAACTTAAGGTCACTTATGTCATTTAATTATACTGACATACCCAATATGCAGGCTTTGGGGCTTACAGCCTACTCATACTTTTGTTACAGCTTCATTAAAACCTCATGCGCCTATAAGCTATAAGTAGTAAGAATCTTTTAATTTATTATTAAATTCTGCAGATCTTATAAAATAGAAAAATATGTTTCACTACACTGAAGAATTATAGCATGATCATCCTGAATAGTTTTCTTCTTGCTCCTCTCAGTTTTACTGGTTATACAAATGTAGGAAAAAAAAATACTGTTAAGACTACAACCTGATTTATAGGCTTCAATACTTCAGTTAATACCAATAACTTTAGGGTCAGTAGTGACTAAGGAATGTACATCTGATAATCAATCAAGAGGACTGTTTATTTTCTTTGGAGCATAGGAAATAAGTGAAGTGGTGGGCCTACAATATAGCCATCATGTCTTATAACCAGAATCTCAGTCCTCATCCATAAATATTGGATATCAGAAGGCATCCTACTTGGTAAATTTACAATTTGTGTGTGACGCTTTAATACTCTGTCAGGCAGAGAGTGTTTCCCCCACACGGTACATCTTGTTGAAGTTTCAGACTAAGCACTCAAGGCTATGAAGAAAACAACATTTTTTTTAAATGGACATCTTATAAATAGTCACCACAGAAGAGGTTATTTAGGTCATTTTTTTCCAGGCAGGGAGTGGTGGTGAGGGAGGAGGGGGAGTAATAACTTATTCAAGAGAATACTTCCATTATGATTAGTGATTCATTTACACATCAGGAATCCAATAAACATTCCACCACAACCAAGACACACAATGAAAGTAAAGGATGAATGACTTACCAGAATGGAGAAATACTTTAATAAAGGAAGAGCATCCAGCTATCATGAAAAGGATTAAGAACAAGAGCTTCTTACAAGCACTTATCACAGTAGATGCCTTTAACTGGCCAGTCAAGCCCAGAGAGGAAAGCATCTAGTTTGTCTGAGGTGCTTTTTTAGTTAAAATATTGAATCTGACTCAAGCTGGTGATGATACTGTATACAATAAACTCCAGACTGAATTACTATTTTATGATTGGGTGCTTTGAATAAGCTTGCTGTTGCCTGTACATTTTTTTCATTTTATACACACCCACTATATAAAAATCAAGCCATCCCCATTCTTTTTCCTGGGCCCCTTTGTGTTAAACTGGCACGAGTGTCAGCCTAGCATACTTGGTGTTTTTTCCTCAGTCCTTCAGTTTTGCCTTTTCTGTGATTTTTTTGTGTTGTTTTCTTTATTCTGATGCAACTCACTCCATTCCCATCCTCACCCTCACTAGAAGGGTGCATCTGCTCAGGACTGGAAAGGGATGTAGCTCTGTGGGGCCACTAAACATGCTAAGGAATGCAAGAGTATTGATGCAAAGCCTGAGTCAATAGGCTGCTTCTTAAATAGTATTCCTATACATGTGATCAGTACCTGTACACATGTAGCTGCTGCTAAAGCTGGAAGTAGAGGTGAGTAGTTTTGCCCACTGATTTACCTGCAGAAAGAAGTTTGCAGTGAAGACTCAAGCTGGATTGAGTGTCATGAAGATTCCTATCCTAGGATAGCCCCAGTTGGAGTGCCCCCCACCCCACGCAGGCTGCAGCATGACAAGCATGCCTGCCTCAGTTTTCCCTTTCACAGTCTCCAATTAATTCACTTCAGGTTCTCTTGCTTAATGAATTTGCCTCATTGGGGCCAGCCGATTACCAAACAATTCATTGAGTCCCCACCAAAAGTCCCAAACATAGTCCATTTCTCACTCCAGTACAAGCTGTAATTAAAACTCAAGACCTCTCATCCCGTGACACCCCCTGTACCATATGCCAATGCTTGGACTCTCTCAGTTCTGCCTTGTCCTTTTACCAAGACAGCCACCCCAGGCTGTCTAACTGGAGTGCACCCTCATTTTTCCCAGAAGGAACCCCACAGCCTCTCTGTTGGGAGCATCCCTTACTTCCTCTGGCCCACTCACAGGTCCTCTGGGTCCAGGTCTCTGGCCCAGGAGATGTCAGCAGTTAAACTCCTCCACTATTCCCTTTGGCACTAGCTTAGAACTAGCAACTAGTTCCTGCCACTCCTCCTCCTGCCTTCAGTCCTGCCCCTTTATAACAGGCAACAAACTTCTGTTGCTGCTTTCCTGTCTTCAATCTTCTTCAAGGAACAACTACTTCCTTCTGAGAACAGTTTTCTGTTGTTCCTTCTGGGACTTCTCCAGCCTCTCCTGTTCCTCCTGACTGACCCAGCCCACACTGACTTACTAGAACACTCCCGTACACTAGGTCTCTCCTGACTGTCCCAGGCATCCCTGAGCTAGGGTGTCTCTCTGATACTTTATAGCCCACAAATGCTGCCCCACTCCCTTAAGTGGCCAAATGAGAGCACCTCCTGTCAGTCAGCAGCACTGAATCTACTTCAAATATTGGGTCCAGCAACACAGTTCCCCTCCCTCTCTTTCGGCCACAGCCACCCTGAAATAACAACATATGCACACACACTTAGGACTCGTCTACACAGAGACATCCAGGAAAGTTAATCCAAGTTAATCAAAAGTGTGAATTTGAGGTGGATCAATTGAGCCTTATTAAATCCTTGTGTGAACATCCTCATTTAGAATTAAAGTGGCTTTAATTCAGTTGAAATTAAACAAAATTAAGGTCACTTAAATTCTCAACAACAGTGTCCACACAGAGATTTAATGCAGTTTAACTAATCCACTTCAAATTCATACCTTTAGTTAATTTGGATTAATTTTCCTGGAGGCCCCCAGAGTAGACAGGCCCTTATTACTTCTTTCTCCTAATCTGGGAATTACATCTGTGCTAGGACTTCTGGAACATAGTATATGATAGGACTCAAAAGAGGCGATCCAGTTTTCTGCAGCTACTCATTGGTCAAATGATTACATTAGTACAATATCAATGTAAAAAAATAAAAGCGGCTATTCATAATGCTCAAATACCGGCATCTGTCTTGGTCGTGATTATTTTTGTGTAAACTATGTATTACAAAAAGGGAAAAACAGGTGTATGTCAAATTCTAGACCCAGAGCTGACTTCAGTAAAGTCTAACATAGCCACTCAGACAAGACAGATGGGACAAAGAGATTTTAAAAAGCTACAAATAAAAACTAAGACTGAACTTTTAAATATTCATTTTGAACTATAGAGAGCTATGGCTTCTGCGTGCTGCAGATGGCTCAGAGATTTAGTGCAAACAAAGGACCAATTTTTGAATACTCATAGCTGCTCAACTATAATAGCTAGAAGCTCAAAACTCCAGGGGTTTGAGATGATTCAACTAGATCCTCTTACCTGCCAAATTTCATCAAAACAACATTGCCTTTTACTTCTTATAAGAATGAAAGAATGAATAGATTTTGGGGATGGTTTAAAAAAAACATGGACTGCCTAAGCTCGAACAAAAATTACAATATCAATAGGAAATACATGGTAAAAGGGTTTCTATCCCAAATATTAAAATACAGCATAAGATGAATAATGAATAAGTTCATAGATTGAAAGCATAAACAGAAATCCTTAGGAGGTTTACAAAAATTAAGCACAACAAAAATCCTGCTAGTTATAACCAGTAATTGCTGACTGATTGCCAAGTGCAGCCTAAGAGGGGGACATGTGTTTCTCTGTAGGTAGCAGGACATGACCTCATCAATCAGAGATTATCTCCCGCATAATAGTTTACAGGGGAAAAACACTAATATCAGCTTCTGATCTGCCTTCCAGGCAGAGACAAACTGATACAAATACAACAGGAAATGGGATAAAATGTATATTACAGTGTTGCTAATGCTATAAAACATTTAGCTGGTTTGCACTATAGCAAGAGTAGCTGCTCTGGAGAAGGCTGTATAACTCTTTCCATTTAAACGTGTTTTTTGCTGCTTAAAACTTTCTCAAAATTTTGCCTTAAGAGATGGGCACTGATTTTTTAGTTTCTATTAGAAAAAATTAGAAAATAAAATTTTGTCAGACACTATGTACATAGAAGGACAAATCACCCTGCAAAGGGGCCTAGAGATGGCTGCTGAACTGGGAATGTTCTTCAAAATGTAAAACTGTAGGACACAGAAAACAGAAGGCATCGCTGAATCAAAACTATAATAATTACAAGCAGCAACCAGAAAATATCTTTCCAGGGCACAAAATAGGATGGTCCCAAGATGTCTCCATTATCCTTTTCTCAAGTTATTTTCATGATCATGGGGCAGGGGGGAAGAGGAGCAGGGGACTCACCAAGACAGTATCTCCTCATAGCCAGGTATGGGGTGGCAGCTCTCTCCCCTTCTGACACCCTTTACCAATAGCACTCTTGTCCTCCAGTGGTCTGCCTCTTCCCATGACTCATCCTCCCCATCCAGGTCACAATTTAAGTTAATCACTCCTGGGATAATTATGTCCAAACTCAAAGGAACCAAAGCTCTTCTATCCTTCTCCAACTCAGCCTCTTCACACTCTTCACATCTCTCCCAGGCTTTGCAGAATTCCTTTTTTTCCACAGAGTGCTGCCTCTCAGGAACTTCTCCATGGAGTCCTGGCTCCTCCCAAACCACTGGCCTGGAGGCCATCTTCCCTGTAGTTCTCTTCTCCCAGGCCTGGTTTAGGAGTCTCTTCCTCCCCAGTTGCCCTCTCCCTGCAGTGGCGGCCTCAAGGTGTTTCATTTGCAGAGGGAATGCAGGTTGAATGAAATCATGCACACTGTTCTGTACATCGAGCTGAGCTGAGTTGCTTCCAGCCAATTCCCCACATTCCTCACTTACCTGGTGTCCTGTCAATAACACTCCCTCTGACTCCAATTCTACTGACCAGCGTACAAACTTTTTTCTACACTTTTCCACTACTGTTTATTTCCCCTTTAGTTCAGGTCTTTTTCGAAAGCTCAGCTTTCCTAGCCTTGCCCCTCTTTCAGGGCCTAACTTCCTTTTCAAAACTTTCACCAGTCACGCCTTTCTTTCAGGGCCTTCTGACCAGGAATGCACCTTTCCCTACAACCCAGCTTTCTTGTTCCTTTTCCAGCACTTCCCCTCAGGAGAGAGACTCCCATGTCCTACTTTCCCAGGGACCTCTCCCTCCTCTTTAGCCTGAAGCCCTACACTTATATTACCCACAGCCCTACCCAGTGGGGTTTCATCCCAAATTCATCCTGGTCCCTCCTCTAGGTGTAATTGGATGCACGTATTGAGCGCCCCAGCTTCTTTTAACCCCTTAAGGCAGGGGTGGCTAACCTGTGGCTCCAGAGCCACATGCAGCTCTTCAGAAGTTAATATGTGGCTCCTTGTATAGGCACCGACTCCAGGGCTGGAGCTACAGGTGCCAACTTTCTAATGTGCCAGAGGGTGCTCACTGCTCAAAACCTGGCTCTGCCACAGGCCCCCACTCCCTCCTTCCTGCCCCCTCCCCTCAGTCTGCAGTGCCCTCACTCTTCTCTTGCCCTTCCAAACCTCCTGCATGCCACAAAATAGTTGATTGGGAGGTGTGGGGAGGGAGGGGGAGGTGCTGATTGGCAGGGCTGCCAGTGGGTGGGAGGCACTGGGAGCAGGGAATGGATGGGGGGCTGCTAACATATGACTGTGGCTCTTTAACAATGTACATTGGTAAATTCTGGTTCTTTCTCAGGCTGAGGCTGGCCACCCCTGCCTTAAGGGATAGTGTGAGAGAGTTACATCCCATCGCTATCACATAAATATAAATTTTGAAATAATAATTGGTATTCCTTTTCTCTTTAATTTGTTCACCTCCAAGCACAATATAAAAAGCAGAAGAAAATACTGAATAGTATAGCATATTCATAGATTGTAAGGCAAAAAGGGGCCATTATCATCATCTAACTTCTTATACAACACAGGCCAAAAAGCCTCATCCAATGCTTTCTGCATCAAGGTTTGAGCTAGCATACATATTGTAAAATGCAATCCAGTCTTGATTTAAAGAATTCAAATGACAGAGAATTCACCACATTCCTAGACAAATTGTTCCAATGGTTAATTACCCTGACTGTTAAAAAAATGTGCCTTATTTCTAGCCTGAATTTGTCCAGCTTCAGCTTCCAGTCATCAGTTCTTGTTATGCCTTTCAATGCTAGATTAAAGAGTCATCTACTCTTTCCCATATAGGTACTTGTATACCTTGATCAAGCCACCCCTACACCTTCTCTTGGATAAACTAAGTAGATTCAGTATCTTTAGTCTCACTAAAAGGCATGTTTTCCAGACCTCAAATAATTCTGTAGCTCTGTTCTGAACTCCATTCAATATTTCAGTATCCTTTTTGAAGTGTGGACACCAAAACTGGACAAAGTATTCCATTAATATGGAATACAGAGATAACAGTACCTCATAATTTCCCTATTTGGTATTGATATCTCCCAATTTATACATCCAAGGATAATGTTTGCTCCTAAGGCTACATCTATATTTGCAGGGGGAGGGGAAGAGCAAGGAGACATGTCTACAAACAGTAACATTTGCCCAATTTTCAGGGAATTTGTCTAGGTTTTTTGTTCATTTATTCCTGTCATGGACTGTTTTAACTCTATGTTCATTGTATGTCTCTAAATAAAAGTTTGTGTGTGCACCTTGCTTTCTGAGTAAGACCAAAATTATATTTTCCATGTGTTTGGGATGGGTCAGCAGGATCCACAGCACACGACTGATTTCTGCAAATGTGCAGTGCCAAAGAAATGCAGTGAATACTGTTTCTCCCCCCGGCTCCATGTCCCATTCCTACCCCATCTATGAATTTCCTACTATTACCAAAGAAAAAACATGGTTCATGACAATGAACTAAGCTGTGGAATAGCTATTGAAGTCTGACGCACCAGAATGAAAAATCAGAAGAGAAGTTAACTGAAGTGTCTTTATGGCTCTGTTAACAACTTAATTGACAATACAGAAAAAGGAAACAGACATTAAGAATGAAGATAAATGTCACTGAACAGTGCTTTTACAATCCTTCCTCCCTCACCCCCACTACATAGTCACCATTTGCAACCCTGGGAGTACTCCTGCCATGGAAGTCATCTTTGTGCATAGCATCTGATAAGCATTGTGAGCAAGGTGTGTGTGAAGCCCCTACCAAAACCTTAAAGAATTATTTTTAAATTACTTTAACAATGTTTAAGTATTCCCCATAAAGCACCCTGAAACAGATCTGTTAACATATAACAGAAACACTGCTCATTGATGACATTAAAGTGCATATTAACAGTCTGTAGCACAAAACCACAGCCAAAAGGTGTTAACCTCAAGAGCCCTCACTCAGTTGTCTGTCTGCTTTCAGTTAGTACATTAACATTAGCTTCAGAGAATTAAAACACATGGAGGCATGTTACAATGCTCTATTGAGCTTTTCCAGGCAGGACCATAGTATCACAATTGTATCCACTGGCACAATCCCAAGTCACCTTCTGCTCCACACTTCTGATTCACAATGTGCAAGCAAATTGCATCACAGATTTCCTGGATCACCAGGAAACAAGAGCCATGTGCACATGGGTAGGATCCAGTTGGCTACATGCATTGAAACTCAGATCTGTCCTATGCTCACTTGCTGTGGACATGTTCCACTTTAGTTTCACATATGTTGTGCAAGACACACCATGCCATGATAATGTGAACCATGCTGGCTATAGTAGCATCAAGATGGGTCCACAGGCATCAACAAACTTTCATACACTCCATTATCTTTCTACAGCTACTCAGTTTATAGTTGAATTCCTTTTTTCTTGAGTTGGCAATGTTAGAGTACAGCTTCCTAAGCCATGTTTGGAGTGGTTATGCAGGGTTCCCCGAAATAACCGGGGGAGAGTAACACCACACAGAGCCATATCGTTTTATTTGGCATAACTGATTAAAAGAGTTTTAAACCAGGAATTCAGGGGAGCTGGTTGGGAGATTAAGCTGGAGGAAAATCAAGTAAGAGGATACAGCAATGGAGAAAGGAATGGAACAGAGGGCAAAGGAATGGATATCAAGAGGAAAGAAAGTGCCAATAACAATAATTAACAGTCAGGCAGGCAATGCTGGGATTAGGATGACTGTAGCTAATCAGGTGAGGAATCTGGGCGAAGCCAAGCAGAAACAACTAAGATATCTGTATACCAATACAAGGATCCTGGGTAACAAAATAGAGGAACTAGAATGACTGGTGCAGGCAGTGAAGCATAGGGATAACACAAATATGGTTGAAGAGTAGTCATGACTAAAGCACAGGTACTGAAGGGTCTGTGTTGTTCAGGAAAGACAGAAATAAAGATAAAGGTGATGGAGCAGCATTGTGTATTAATGAAGAAGTAGGCTGTAAAGCAATTATAATTGATGGAATAGATAAAATAGAATCTGTTTGGGTCAAAAATTACTTTGGGGAAGAAAGTTAACAGAAGCTCCCCTGGAATGGTGTTTGGGGTATACTACAGACCCCCAGAATTCAATTTGGATATGGACAGAGACCTCTAGTATTTTTAATGAAATAAATACAACTGGGAAATGTACAATTACAAATGTACAAGACTTTAATTTTCCAGATGTAGATTGGACAAGTGCTACTAATAATGGTAGGGCCCAAATAATTCTAGATGTGATAACTGGAAGGTTTCTTCACCAAATACTCACCAAACCAACAAGACGGGATGCCATTTTAGTTTTAGTATTGGTAAGTAGCGAAGACTTCATAGCAGAACTGGTTGTAGATAGCCTTCATTTGAGTGACCATGAGCTAATTCAGTTTAAATTAAATGGAAGGATTAACAATAATAGGTCTTCAACTAGTGTCCTTGATTTCAAAAGGGCAAACTTTAAAAAAATTAAGGGAATTAGTTAGGGGAGTAGACCAGATTGAAGAACTCTAGAATCTGAATGTAGAAGAGACTTGGAATTACTTTAAGTCAAAGTTGCAGAAGCTAGCTGAAGCCTGTATCCCAAGCAAGGGAAAAAAATTCATAGAGAAGGGTTGCAGACCAAACTGGATGAGGAAGCATCTCAAACAGGTTAGTAAGAGAAAGGCAGAAAGGCCACAAGGAATGGAAGATGGGAAGGATCGGCATGGAAAGCTACCTCTTGGAGGTCAAAAAATGTAGAAATAAAGTGAGAACTGCCAAAAGCCAAGCAGAGCTGGACGCTGCAAAGGAAATTTAAACAAATAATAAAAGGTTCTATAGCCATAGAAATAAAGAAAATAAGGGAAGAAAAAGTGGTACCGCTAAGCATTGAGATAGGATGGAGATTAAAGATAATCTAGGCATAGCCCAACACTAAAAGAATACTTGCCTCAGTTTTTAATAAGGATTTTTACTGAGAAGGGGGTAAAAGCAGGGTGGCTAATGGAAAAAGGATACAGAAAATTAACACATTGGAGTGGAAGTCAAACAGGTTAATGGGAACAAACTGGGGGCCTGGATAATCTCTATCCAAAAATATTAAAGGAACTGGCACATAGAATTGCAAGCCCAATAGCAAGGAATTTTAATGAATCCATAAACTTGGGAGTCATATCCATGATTAGAGAATTGCTAATTAGTTCCTATTTTTAAAAAAGGGGGGGGGAAGTGATCGAGGAAATTACACATTACTTTGACCTCAATTGTATGAAAGGTCTTGGAACAAATTTTGAAAGAGAAAGTAGTTATGGACATAGAGGTAAATGGTAATCAGGATAAAATACAACATGGTTTTACAAATGGTAGGTCATGCCAGACCAGCCTGATCTCTTTCTTTGAGAAGATAACTGATTTTTTAAACAAAGGAAATGCTGTAGATCTAATCTACCTGGATTTCAGTAAGGCATTTAATACAGTTCCAAAAGGGAAATTATTGGAGAAGATGGGAATTAATATGAGAATTGAAATGTGGATGAGGAACTGGTTAAAGTGGAGACTACAATGGGTCATACTGAAAGGTGAACTGTCAGGTTTCAGGGAGGATACTAGTGGAGTTCCTGAAGGACAAGTCTTGAGACCAATCTTAGCATTTTTTTTTGGAACCTTGGCACAAGAAGTAGGAGTGTGCTAATAAAATTTGCAGATGACACAAAGTTGGAAGGTATTACCAATATGGAGGAGGACTGGAATATCATACAAGAAGATCTGGAGGACCTTAAAAACTGGAGTAATATAAATGGGATGAAATTTAATAGTTCAAAGTGCAAGGTCATGCAATTGGGGACTAACAAGAATTTTTACTTTAATCTGGGGACCTATCAGTTGCCAGTGACAGAGGAGGAGAAAGACCAGGGTGTATTGGTTGATCACAGAATAACTATGAGCCACTAATGTGATGTGGCTGTGAAAAAGTCTAATGCTAACCTAGGATACATCAGGTGATGTATTTCCAGTAGAAACAGGGAAGTGTTATTCCCATTATACAATGCACTGGTGAGACCTCATTTGGAATACTGTATGCAGTTCTGGTCTCTCATGTTTAAGATGAATTCAAACTGAAACAGATGCCGAGAAGGGCTAGTGGGATAATCAGAGGAATGGAAAACCTATGTTATGAGAGATGACTCAAGGAGCTTGGCTAGTCAAACGCTGTGGGGAGATATGATAGCTTTCTACAAATACATCAGAATGATAAATACCAGGGAGAGAGAGTTATTTAAGTTAAGCACCAATGCTGGCACAGGAATAAATGTATAGAAACTAGCCATCAATAAGTTCAGACTTGAAATTAGATGAAAGTTTCTAACCATCACAAGAGCAAAGTTCTGGAACAGCCTTCCCAGGGGAGCGAAAAACATAATTGACTTCAGGACTTAGCTTGACAAGTTTATGGAGGGGGAATAGTATGATGAGACTGCTTACAATGGCATGTGGCCCATCTGTGATTCCTAGCAGCAAAATTCCCCAGTGTCCAGAGATGGAACATTAGATGGGGAGGGGCTCTGAGTTACCTGGGAAAGAACTCACTGTAGTGTCTGGCTGGTGGGTCTTGACCACATGCATAGGATCTAACTGATTGCCATATCTGGGTGTCAGGAAGGAATTTTCCCCTGGATCAGATTGGCAAAGACCCAGGAGGTAGGGGGGAAATGCTAGTGCCTTCCTCTACAGCAGAGGTAGGCAACCTATGGCACAGGTGCCGAAGGCAGCACGTGAGCTGGTTTTCAGTGGCACTCGCATTGCCCAGGTCCTTGCCACTGGTCCAGGGGGCTCTATATTTTAATTTAATTTTAAATGAAGCTTCTTAAACATTTTTAAAACTTTATTTAACTTTACATACAATAATCATTTAGTTATATATTATAGACTTATAGAAAGAGACCTAAAAATGTTAAAATGTATTACTGGCAAGCGAAACCTTAAATTAGAGTGAATAAATGAAGACTCGGCACACCACTTCTGAAAGGTTGCCAACCCCTGCTCTACAGCAGGGGGCAAGGGTCACTTAACCAGTGAAAACAGTGGAGTCTCTGTAACTTGAAGGTTTTAAAACCTGATTTGAGGACTTCAGTAACTCAGCCAGGGGTTAGGGTTTTATTACAGGATGGGATGGGTTAGGCTGTGTGGCCAACGATGTGCAGGAAATCAGACTAGATGATCATGATGGTCCCTTTGGCCTCAAAGTCTGTGAGTATATGACAATCCACAGAGACCTTGCCTATTAGTCCTTCACAAATATAAAATGTAATTTTAAACTTCACTTCATCATGGTAATAGACTATAAGCTATCTTCCTAAAACCCACAGATTCATTGATCTCAGCCTAGAACGACAAACCTGACTTACTCACCTCCTTGTGACTCACTGCACTATGCCCCATCCTTTTCAACATATAAATTCTAATTATTTTTTAAAAATCCTTTACTACAACACTGATAAAAATGATTACTACACTCATAGCATACAAATGTGAAAATGTATAGGAACAGGAGCTTCATTTTCAAAGTGCTGTTTTTTCCCCAAGAAAAAGTGTGTTGTCTGGAGAATCCAGCAATAGTCACCAGTATTTTTCCAAGAATAATTCTCCCTAAATCCTCAGCTGCTAGAGCACTGTGTCATGCATTCTACTGAATTTTTCATCACTTGTATTGTGAATATCTTAACCCATGCCCTTAAAAAGGCCTTGATGCTTGAGTAATTCCACGAAAGTTTGAACATTTCTCCAAATGGATGAACATCCCACACAAAGTCCCTTACAAAAGGTTCTCCTTCCTATGGTTGTCTTCTTGAGAGAGGCTCAGTGATTTGCTACAGGTTTGTTCTTGCAGGGGACAACAGACTTATTTTCCCAGCTCCAGCATTTTCTGGGGCAGCTCTCCCTCCTTGGGTACATCATAGGACATTTCCCCTTTTTCTCTTTTTCCCTGCCTTGCTGTGGTCGGAGAGGCAAGAGGCTACTGTCTTTCCTGGCTGGGAAAATGGACATACTCTCCATCCCCTTCTTGCCCAGAGTGACTGCCAGTCCTATATTTTAAGGGAGATTGTTAGAACTGCAAACCCCGAACATTCAAAAATCATGAGATTGGCTTAAAAATCATGAGATTTACACAATAAAAATGTGGGTCTTCTTTTATTTGTCTTCTGTTCCTATCAGAATCAGGGTGCTTAAATGCTTTTCTCTGCAACCATGAGGGCCAGAAGCTTTTTTCTTTTTAAATGAAAGCAGAAATTTTCCTGTATTAATGTTAAAGCTGGAGATGAACTAAAAAAAATCCCTAATATAAAACATGACTTGCAATCAAATAACAAGTTGACTATGCTACATCCCTGATTCAGTGCCTAATGTCCTGCATTCTCTATCAACAGAAGAGGTCTTTCGCCTCTCATCAATGAACTATTCACATGACAACACCCTGTCATATATGCCATACATATACACACATGCACATGCACGCGCGCGCACACATACACACAAATATAGTTATGTTGTATAGTTATATAGCAGCTTGCAAAATAGCTCAGTGGTTTGAGCATTGGCCTACTAAACCCAGGACTGTGAGTTCAATCCTTGTGGGGGCCACTTAGGGATCTGGGCAAAAATCTGTCTGGGGATTGGGCCTGCTTCGAGCAGGGGGTTGGACTAGATGACCTCCTAAAGTCCCTTCCAATCTTGATATTCTATGAGTCAAAGGGTACCCAAAGTACATGCCCAATTCCACAATCTAAGTTTTTAGTTTTAATAAGGATTTCAGAATAGGGCTCATGCTGTACAAAGTGCTTTGGGATCTTTGGGTTATTATATTAATGCAACATTATTATTAATTTATTATTATTATTATATGCATACAATACAAACCACTTGATTTTCATATCTCTTTCATTCAGTTCCCTTCCACAAATGTGGCTGCCTCTCCTCTCATGAAAATAAACAAGCCAGAGGCAACTTCTGCAGCCTACTCTATTGTTCCAATTCCCTGGCCTATGAAAAATATCTATGCTGCAGTATATTTTTGTGCACGATTTTACATTTAATGCCCCCCTCTGGAATTTGGGATGTTGAGGGAAAAAAGTAATGCAAAATCAAACCACTAGCTCCAGTTATTGATATACTGTATCACTCATTCTAGGGAACCAACATAGCAACTTACTTCCTAAATATCATTAACAAAATTAAAAGGCATTCTTACAAAATATACTTTAAAAAAAATTATATTTTAATTTGCAACTTTAAATGTGAGTGTGTTCTAACTCACAGCTAAACATTCTATAAAGATAATTTCACATAGAAAGACAGAAAAACTTTTAAAAACATTTTCTCTTGAATGTGTGCCTGAATTCATTTACAACTGTTGCTGCTTTAAACACTTCAGGCAGAATAAATGGATGGCACTAAACAGCTTAGCTGCAATTATTATGGAATGTCTGAGGTATAATTTCCCCTGCGGTTTTGTTAGGCGTACAAAATTCATAATTCTGATTTGTGGCAGGTACTTATTACCCATCACAGGTGGGGATATGCAAATATTATTCTAGTAGGGGTGAACAGCCTTTATTTCAATATTCAGCTATTAACGAGATTTGTGAGTCTGGTACTCTGGGGCCATTTAATTAATTAGATGGTACAGATAAAATATAAATTGTTTTGTAGGCTACATAATTCCAGTTCTAGAAGATGTAAAATATGGTTAAATGAACTTTAGTATGGACTGAATCTTTGTTTCTTGCATAGTTCACAGTAAATGTAAATTCTGTTCATTTTTTCTCTATAATAATCCTACTCAGAATCCTTGTATTGTCACGGATTCTGTAAAAGAGATGTTATTTACTTGTCAATACTATTAGAAGTGCCAATCAATCACTATCATCACATAAAAACTACAAATGTATACCGTACATGACAATTATGTGCATGTTCACCTATGTAAAATCAGTGTATGCATGCTTTCCATTTTATGGTCTTACAATGAACGTACGTTATAAAGACTTCTGGGTACTGTGGAACATTTTCTTCCCAGTTATAACATTTTTATTCTGAAGAAGCTACTATTCTGCAGCAAGTAAATTAAGCTCACAATGGGGTGGAATCAAGAATATAATTTTGGCATTTAGCTTTTCAAGCGGTGCTATGTTCCACCCTTTAAAATTCCTTTCCTAATCGTGAGCTACGCCTGGTGGGTTTCTGAAAAGACGTTTAAGCACTGGAGATGAAGAAAACAGCTTATTCTCTAAAGTGATACCTACGGTGGTCACGATAAGAGTCAGCATTTAACAAGAGTTACCACACAGTCCAGGGTGAGAAACTACAGTTATTTTCCTATTCCTAGTATGGGGGAAATGCAATGTCTCAAACACCAGAGTGACGAAGTTGTTGACAAATGTTGACATTTAAAGGCAAACATTGTACAGTATATTAGATTAAAATTATAGGTGCAATACTACAGTCCACAATTATACTACTCTAAAACTTCAAATGAAAACCAGTTACTCTGACTAAAATACCTGTGTAATCAACACATTTGTTGAACACATTTTGGGGTCTCTGCCAGCAGACTGTATGTTATCAGCTCTAATGCAAATTATTTTTACACTGCTACTTTGCCAAGCACTGGTCGCTATAATACTGTAAGTAAATGTCACAGCTTTGTGTCTACTGGGTTTTTACTGACAAGTACGATAGAAGCTGTATAAAATGAATAACAATATAAAAAAATCAACAAGTAGTGTTGATTTTCCACTAGAAAGCTAAAACTAGCAAGAGGACAAATTATATTCCAAATGCAATGTCTTAAACCATGCTATATATTTTGTGCAGTGCATCTCAAACACACACAAGTTTAAAATAACATATACATCAGGAATTATTAAACCAGTTTCTCATACTAACGGAAAATTACCATTTTACACAAGAACACAAGGTAGACAGCCTTTCACTAGCATAGTTATCACAGCAAGCAGTCATCTTCACAAATATACATCTTAATACTTGCCCACACACACATGTATATAGGCAGTGGGTCTATCACAGTGGTAACCCCAGCCCTCTTTCTCTAGGAGATTCCTGAGGCAGCACAATCTCTACGTAAAAAGGTGCCAGAATTCATTTCTACCTGAGGAACAAATGTACCCTTGAAACAGGTGAACGACATTATCAAGCATTGGCTGGTTTGATCACTCTGCTAGATTAATAGTGCTGAAGCAGTTACCAAACTGTATTCATTGTATTCCCCCAGCGGTGCACTTAGAACCAAACCATGCATTCATATACACTCATAGTTCACCTTGGCCTGAAGTTCATATCAGTAATGCACACGGATCTGAGGGTAGAATTAGGGATAATATGTTCCCCTGCCTACCTCAAACACATACAGACTGAGTGCAGATCTCCCAAGCAGCATGGACCTGGAACTGCTACCAGTGTCTAGGACATCATTTACTCAGGACTAATAGGCTATGTGGAGCAGGAAGCAGCATGGGCAGGATTTCTGGCACAGGACCAATGCCCATGGGAATGCACAGAGAAAAGCCGGCAGATTACAAACTATATTGGGGTCTGCCATGCTGGCTATGTCTGGGGCTCTGCCACCAAACCTTCTTGGACATCTGGAAGCTCTGGAGAGGTTATAGATAAAAATACATCGTAAGTGCCACTGCTTTAAGAGGGGAACATGCTGCATAGACTGAATGTCAGTTTCACCACTTACTTACCTCTCCCACTGGCACCTCCTATGTCTGATGCATGACACAGAGTTCCTACATAGCTGCTACAAAGGAAAAGAAGTTATTATGCAGTCAGAGGGAAATATATTACCAGAGGTGCAAGTAGAAATTATTTCTTGCAGGTACTGCATTCATGGGAGGGATATGGCGGGAGGGGACACTCTCCTCATCCCCTCTGACACCTCCCTTTGTATATAGGAACATCAACATGCTTAACTACTCACTTTCCCCCACATATGTAGTATTGAGTCTGTTTATATGGAACATGGGAGTTGGGTGAGGAGCCATTTCAGCATATGTATGACTTATTAAAAGACAAATTTTAAGTAGAACTGTATTCTAAACTGCTTTATGATATTGTACCCAAACATTGTATTTCAATGGGGGGATTCAACTTCCTTTATAGGAACAGATTCCTGAAACTCTTACCAGCTTACAAAAGTAATCCATAGTCATGCAAATAGTCCCATTGTCTTCAATGAGATTGATCAAATGTTTACGGGTTTACAGGATTAGGTTCCAAGTTTGTAAATTGTTCTGGATGAAACTGACAATGCCTGAGCTGTCAGATCAGAAGGAGCTTCATTCAAATAAAGGTGGGCAAATGTGTGATAAATCTTAACTCCGTTGCTAAGATGAGGAACATATTTTCAGAAAAGTTCATTGCAGATTCCTGAGGCAGTTGGTTTAAGACTGACAGTGCCCAGCATTATAATCTTCACTTATAGTTCTCTCACCCACATAGCTGGAAAATTAGGCATTTGTTTTCTTTGTTTTGCCGTTCCAGTTCCAGTTAACATAATGCATGTTAGACTAGTTTGGCTGCAAAGAATTCTAGGTACACTGGGGACAACTCTTGATTCACATCAGGCTGCAGAACTGGGCTGACATGAGAATCCAAACATGCTCTGGTCAGTGTAAGCAGAGGCATTTCTCTAATAATAAGGACTTCATGTGATGCAGTATGGATGTCATGGATAATTCAGACCAATGGGGAGAAACAGAATTAAAAACACTGTTTAAACATCTTCCATTCCACCCCCCCTTCCCCTCTTGAGTACTCCTGACCAATGTAACAACACTATACTTATGCTATCAAACGTGTACTGTACTGTTAAAGCCATATAAAGAATGAATGTCCTCCCTAGCTGCATTCTGCTCCTTTAAAGAGCAGAGTGCAGCCCCTCGGGGGGGGGGGACTAGCCTCAAGCCTGTCCTGTACCCCGTACCCACTACAAATCTTTTGCCAGTACTGCTTACTGGAGGGTACTGCCCTCTTTGCACCCCTGCATATTACTTACCTGGTGGATAGAAAGCTGGATAGATTGTCGGCTAGTGATCAACAGCTCCATGTCTAGTTGGCAGCCAGTATCAAGTGGAGTGCCCCAAGGGTCAGTCCTGGGGCCGGTTTTGTTCAATATCTTCATTAATGATCTGGAGGATGGTGTGGACTGCACTGTCAGCAAGTTTGCAGATGACGCGAAAGTGGGAGGAGTGGTAGATACACTGGAGGGTAGAGATAAGATACAGAGGGACTTAGACAAATTAGATGATTGGGCCAAAAGAAACCTGATGAGGTTCAACAAGGACAAGTGCAGAGTCCTGCACTTAGGACGGAAGAATCCCATGCACTGCTACAAACTAGGGACAGAATGGCTCGGCAGTAGTTATACAGAAAAGGACCTAGGGGTTACAGTGGACAAGGAGTGGTATATGAGTCAACAGTGTGTCCTTGTTGCCAAGAAGGCTAACGGCATTTTAGGCTGTATAAGTAGGGCCATTGCCAGCAGATCAAGGGACGTGATCATTCCCCTCTATTCGGCATTGGTGAGGCCTCATCTGAGTACTGTGTCCAGTTTTGGGCCCCACACTACAAGGAGGATGTGGAAAAATTGGAAAGAGTCCCGTGGAGGGCAACAAAAATTATTAGGGGGCTGGAACACATGACTTATGAGGAGAGGCTGAGGGAACTGGGATTGTTTAGTCTGCAGAAGAGAAGAATGAGGGGGATTTGATAGCTGCTTTCAACTACCTGAAAGGGAGTTCCAAAGAGGATGGATCTAGACTGTTCTCAGTGGCACCAGATGACAGAACAAGGAGTAATAGTCTCAAGTTGCAGTGGGGGAGGTTGAGGTTGGATATTAGGAAAAACTTTTTCACTAGGGGGGTGGTGAAGCAGTGGAATTGGTTACCTAGGAAGGTGGTTGAATCTCCTTCCTTAGAGGTTTTTAAGATCTGGCTTGACAAAGCCCTGGCTGGGATGATTTAGTTGGTGTTGGTCCTGCTTTGAGCAAGGGGTTGGACTAGATGACCTCCTCAGGTCCCTTCCAACTAGCCCTTTATATATCTACATTTATATATCTACATTTGTTCCAGATATTCTATGATTCTATGACCCTTTCTCCCTCTGCAGGCACTCCAAATCTCATTCTCCTCTGCAAGACTGGAGATGTTCTGCTTCTCTCCATTCATCACAGGTAGAGAGGAACGTATGGCCCTTGATCATTAGTATTTAATTATAGTATAAAAGAAATATTAGAGACAGGAAAATTCACTAGATAAATTTATTTTTTTCTAGCCTCTTTTCTAATATTTTTGCTGTAAAAGTGTGGTCTCAAGAAGGCATGGTAAGAGACTGGTCTTTGTTTCCTGGCCCTAACTGCATAAAATTGGTCTGGTTTACAAAAGGTTACTATCCCATCACATGACATGGATCAGACTCTAATAACTCCAGTTCCAAATGTATTAAGAAAACCAGATTTTTACTTTCCTTAATGAGCCTCATTTTGTCTCATTCATACACACACTCACCAAAACAAACTTAATCTGCCCAAAATACTACATGAATGATATTAGGTCAGGGTAACTTTTTCTTGAAATTTTGATATTTGAGAGCTTAGATCATTTTTAAAAATGAGGTGATTTGACTTTAGTAGCATGATCTACAAATCCCACATTGGAGTTAATCTTTTTGTTTTTATGAGAACTGTGGCTTTTGACCACATCAGAATTAGTTATTACAAGTAATGAATGGGCTGTGTGGAGTCCTTAACTAAGCATGACAGATCTTACGGAGTTTAGGGAGTGCATCCCAGCACAATGGAAGTACCCCAAACATTGCATAAATACCATGTATTACATAATCCTCCTGTTACAAATCCACACTTTAAATGTATTTTTGTGCTCCACAGCCCCAGGATGAGTCATCACCGCCAAGGATGATTTAGCATTATCCAGAGGTTAAATTCCACTAAAAGTAGGAAAGTCACTCTACACCTCTCACCAGTCTAGCAGTGGACTTTGATCAAGGGATTATCAAGAGCCTTGCAGCACGTTACTATGAAATGATTTTTCACAAATATTTCCAAGATTGCATGTTGCACCTTACCAAAATGTTGCAAAACGCCATCCAGAGTAGAGCCCATGACTTCAAAAGGAAACAACATTTGAAGAATAGATTCTTACTAGTGTCACATCTTTTCAAGGATGCTTTTTCCATGTCTCTTGGCAGACTGCCAACCAACCAATTGACTGTTCACTCTATGGAAAACTTTTTGTTAATGTTTATCCTAAACTTTTCTTGACTTTGCACCAGAATCCTTTTTTTCTTTCACATTGTTAGTACCTTGAAGGTACTAACAACCTTTTCTTTTCTAGACTTTATATATCTACATTTGTTCCTTATGTATTCTCTCTATACATTTGGCATCGTCATGGTATCATTTCTGTAGTCCATTTAGTACTTTTCCTCTCTCTTTCCTAAAGGCTGGGGAACAAAAATTCATGTTAGTGCACTGATGCCCATCTACTGAGGTTGGGTATTTCTAACCGTATGTATCAGAATTGTATCTAAATGGTGGAAGCAGTTTGCTACCCTACTATCCTACACATTCTGTGTATGATCCCCTGGACTTCTCTGATATTACTGCCATGAATAAGGCTTCAGGATCAG
This sequence comes from Gopherus evgoodei, assembly GCF_007399415.2. Lineage (NCBI taxonomy): Eukaryota > Metazoa > Chordata > Testudines > Testudinidae > Gopherus > Gopherus evgoodei. The sequence goes on from NC_044329.1 coordinate 77,050,459, forward strand.
AGTCCAGGGGTCAACCTACAGTAAGTAGTCCAAGGAGTCAACAGTTCTTCACTGGAGATCTTGAAACTTCCTGTGAACCTTTTCTCTAATAATTTTTTTAAAGGAAACAAAAGTTATCATCCCCTTTGTTTCATGAGAATTTATAGTAATGCTGATCTGCATTTATTATTCTGTATGCCGGTCCCCTTCCAACAGTATTCCTGAAGCCCTACTAGAGAGGCTACTATATTTTATTTATATGATATGTGTAAAAACCTGCAAGAAATAGTACAGACATCTTCTGCATCCTCCAACTTCATCCCTTAAACATTTAATGTATCCCTTATGCTTGAAACAGAGGATTTTACTTTATTTTTCATCATGAATCATGTTGGAAGCAAGATTTTCTCTCTTGCTCTATAAAACCCTCTCCCCCAACAATCAAAAATCCTTCCCACCTCACTCCCCCCTCATCTCCAACATCGCTTTCACAGCACATGCTTGTGTAAGCGAAGAGGACAGAGGCAGATGGGGCAGAATTCTATTTGCTTTTGTTCTGTTTTCTCTTACTACCTTATAAAAAGCTTATAATTTTCTCCCAGCATAAGAGGTGGTACAGAATATTGTTGGAGCAGGCCAGGTTTAGTATTCATCAATGTTTCACCTCACCACATCGCCACCCCCGAAACATAGGCTATTTTTAGTGCACGTTTCAGGGAACTCCACATAGCATCTTCTGCGCCATGAATTATGGCCTGGAATGATGTCGGTATCTCAGGAAACAGAGTACTTCAGGGCCTAATATTTTGCACTCCGTGTGCAACTCTTGATCAATAATATCCTATACTGTATATCACATTCCAATAAGAACGTGCTTCAGTTATAGCCTTAGGAGTAGGTCTTGTCAGGAGCAACATTCACTTTCCTGAACAGCAAATGAACTGAATTAAAGATTGGAAGATTTTATCTCTTTTCAGTACCAGCTTGGCATCGCTTCCCCTGTTACTGAGACCCTTAACTATGCAACTGTCTCCTCTAAAACGTGTTCCTGTACCAGAGCCAAAACTCACAACTACAACGAAGTGTGCTAGATATCCACAGGAGTCAGAGGTATAGGCTGGAAATACGTGTGTGTAGCAAAGCTCACTTTGCTTAAAGCTAGCTTCCTATTTATTCTTTCTGTAGCCTCTTGACCATCTGCTCTGCTGGCTATACTTATAGCTATAGAATTACCTCGAGAATTGTTGAGATCAGTTGTACTTTTCTGCACAAATACTTTGCTTTACTCTTACATTAGGAATTTATAACAAATAAAGCAGCCTTGCCTGCTGCTCCAATAGTCCAACTCTTCTTCATCTCCTTTCACTTTCCATTTGCTTGCAAATTTAAGATGCATTCCTTGTTTTCCATGTTGCACTGTATGGTGGAGTCAGGAGTCAGGAGCACAGACAGGCAAGCGTGGCAACAACAAAAATGCACGCTTTACTAACAATGCCCTGGAAGTGACCCACATAATCACTTTTACAACTATGAGTTAATCAGCACTACCTCCAGGTTTAGAAAGAGCCATGACATTAATTCTAAAAGCATTCCAGCACATCCTGCCTCTTTTAGCTACTGCAACACCTTTCCAGAATCATGGAAATGTATACTTTCTATAATAACAATTTTTATATTTCTAATGTATTTCAGTCTGAAACCCAGCTTTAAATGGAGGACAATATAGACAACTGGACCTACCAAGCTTGTTAAGATGATTATTCTGACTCATTCTTTAGGCTGTCAAATAAATATACTTTGCTGCTTCTTTTGGATCTTCATTTTCTTTGTCCTTAGGGTTGTCCTTTTCCTTTTCTGACCAGCTCTAGTAGTTATCCAACCCTCAGTGCTTAAGAGACAATAGAAATTGTCATTAGACATACTTCTGCAGCTGCCTTTAGTACACTTATCATGCACAGTAAGTGTCAGTAGATATAGTGATAATATCCTGCCTCCCACCGGAGAATGTGTCTATCTTCCACCCTAGAAATACAGAAACAATTAGGAATTCTGCTTTTACCATTAATCTAGCTGACATCACCACTTGCTTTGTTCCATCATTCCATCCAGACATACTCATTCTTACAGTTTTACACATTGGCATATCTGGTTCATACATAAAACAAGAATTACCCATCCCCTTGACCTTTAAATATAGGTCTTGAATACATGAATGATCCAACTCCATTCATTACTCATATTACTAGCTCCTTTAAATACTGGTCTCCATCTGTCCCCAGTTCTGCCTGACTTGTGTGAATATTTTTATTCATTCCTTTGATTTGTCCCATTTAGATTCTTCTATGCCTTTTAGCTGCTCTCCCTGCATGCAAAGTTAACATCAAAAACCACCACCACTTGTACAAAATGCTAAGGCACTATAAATTCACCCGACCCCTATAATAACACTATTTTTAGAACACAGTAATAGTTTAAAGCACTGTACTAACATTAATGCAAGTTGGAAAGTTTGAGATCCTCATTTTTAGCTACCATATTCTAGGCCTGTTTTTGTTTGATTTTTTTTAAATGAGGAGTTTGACCTACTTGCCTCAGCAGGCTCCGTCTATACCACACTGTATTATTGAGCAACTTTAGTAATTTAGCACCTTGTTTCTAGAACTCTCTACCCAGTGATACAACCACCTTTTCATTCTTTATTTTAACCTGAAGCTTCCTCTATTTTCCTTTTGCTTTCATGCATTAGTGTCACAAACTGTATTACTAAATTGTCACATTTTTGTGAAATTCTTTGAGATGTCTTGGCATAATAAGTTGTTACATAATTTGAAGATGTTATATGAAAAAGTGATGATTCATCATGCAAAGATTCTCTTTGTTAGTTACCACCTAACCTTACAAGAAATTAAGCAAAACAAAACACTTAGCTGAAAATACAAATTTTACATATGAGCCAGGAGAAAAATCAATAGCACAGCTGCCAAGTCAAGTAAATAAAACATACGTTTGCTGGACCAATGATTTGTTTATTTGTTTTTTAAATCAAGATTGTAACATTAGGTTTTCAGTAAAGCATCAAAAAAATGGTAAGTCACGAGGGAGGCTTACGTTTTAAGATATTTCAAGAGATGAACTTACTTTTAACTGAAATGAAACCTGTCACAAGTTCCCAGACAGCACCTCTTGTAAGTGTGTAATTGCTTTTGGGATCTGATGCATTAGCCCAATAGGGCAGCTATCCCCGAAAACCACTCATTTTTTTTATTTAAATATGCTAGCCCTTGAAGAATCTGACGTAACTGGGAAAGGTTCCTGTTTGTACTTGATGAGAAACAGGAGACTTCTGATTCCCATTTTCTCTGTGCTTCCTCAGTAGGATGCAAATATTTTCAATACAATTTACTAGGCATTCTGCCTGTTTTAAACCGAAAGGCAGGGCAAACCTGCCATAAAAAGGTCATTTACAAAGAAACTTTGTTTTTTCACATTCAGGCTCACAAAGTAAAGTACCTCAGAGAAAGTAAGTATGACAGACAAATTTGAGCTACAAACTGTCTATAGGGTCAGGGCTCTGAGTCTGCACTTAGAATGTACGTGATTTCCTCAGGGTAATGTGATCTAGCCAGGATTACTCTACTTGGGATGTATTATTCGTTTTAGGAACTCTCATGCTATAATGCATGTATTCCCCTCGTTCCCACCAATAAACATGGTCTGCATCAGGAGGGATCTGCAGTCAGTCACATCTAGGGGAGTGCTTGGCCTAAGGAGCATGATGCAATTCCACTAAATATCATTCTGATGAAGTATTAAAGGTGACCTTGTTATAATCTTCAAATAAATTATTTACTCTTTCCCCATTTTAAATTTGTACTGACAAGCTCGAGTAGCAATAAACTTCAGTTCATGAATTATCAGAGGTCAGCAAGAGCTACAGACTTATAACTGCTTCAGTATCACTCTCTTACAATCTGTAAAATTGTTTCTTTCTCTATACTTAACCTAGCTAGCCTAGACTGGTGCATAGAAAGTTTACTTACCAAGCCATTCTTTTCCCTCTATTTCTGGATTCATAAGGTCCCTCAAGTAAAACACTCTTTCGTTGCAATCATTTATGCTGTAAGTGAGGTTACAGTATTTTGCTCCTTACCGAAAATGAAAAAATAGCTTTCGGGTGGGAAAATTCACCTTACCCAAATGGCTAGCTGAGATTCATTCCATTTTCACTTTCAACATAAAGCAGTAATTTCTGTTGTCACTCAGCTAAGCCACAGAAAAGCGTATTCGTATTGTATGTATATTTTTGCTTACATAGAGATATTATATTCCTTTTAGAAAACCATGTGTTAAAAGACAAATGGTAGTGTAAAATGTTGTATTTTGCCTCTAGTATACTTTTACATCAAATTTCCATTTTAGCTAAATGTCATCTTTTGATAGAAGCAATTACTAACACACCTGGAGAAAATTACAGTGGCCTCAGATCATGACCTTGTCCAACATTTTAATCCAAGTAAGATTATGATTTCTTCCACTGATACCAAATGTCATTACTATTGGTAATACATATGTGTAGTATCATAGTTAAAAATTTACAGACAATATACTTATCTGGGTCATTGAAATTGGTCAACATTTTTTGAAAGTTGAAAGTTAAATTGCTTTCTAGGAATTTCACAGGAATTTGAAATGATCCAGATGAAGACAATAGTCCAGTGGCCTATTGGAAATTTTTTGTGAAAGGCTACAGGGAAGATCTGAGTTTGGTAGCCACCTTCTTGTGCCAGAACCACAGAGCTAACTGAGGGGAAAGAATTTGCATGCCTGTCAAAGACACACATCCTGCTCCCTTTAAAGACGATGATAAAACTTGCATTCACTGCCATTGTGCAGGATTCAGCCCTAAGGAGCTCATCTTTGGATGCACAAGATTCTGCCACAAGCGGTGCTAAAAGGAAGAAAAAGGCTTGAATAGAGTGCCTAGCAGAAAAATAATTCAGTAATCACATATGCTATAGGGAGCAAAAACTATTATAAATTGAGTTGGACAAAAAATTTCAGCCACAACTTTTATTTGCCCCCCACCCCACTCCCCCCAAAAGCAGTTTCGGGTTTACTGAAACATCTCACAAATTCATGCTGATTTCAGCAAATCATTTTCCTTGGAAAAAAATCAGAAGTTTCATTTTAGCATTTCTGATTTTTCTTTTTTTCATTTACCACCAGGCTATAGTGTTATTTTCACACACTCTCTCTCTCTCTCTCTGGCCTAATTAAATATTTAATTATTTCTACCAAGTGGAACAGTTCCAACAGGAGAGACTGTAAGAGCCCCCCAAGAATACCTTACTGCCCAGTGGCTAAGGCACTCCCCTGGGAAGAGGGAGACCTGAGCTTAAGACCCTGATCTAGGGAATTTTGTGAATCTAGTCCTTCAATTCCTCTGCTTTTATTTAAAAAAGTTTAAAATGCTGAAACAAAATATTTAATTTCACATTAAACATTTTGTTCAACCCACAGAACAGACACACAGATACACAGACACACACACCCCTGTTTCTGGCTTTTTCAATTTGCCAAAAATTCTGAAAATTTTCAGTTTCGGTTCAACCCAAACTGAACTTCTTTTTTGATTTTTCAGAACTTCCAGTAAACCAAAAAATATGTTAATCACACAGTATTAATTGTCCTCAGATGTCTTTAGTACCCTCTATTTGGTGATTGCTGATCTGTAATAAAGACAAGCTTTTTCCACAATTTACACTTTTGTCAGCAGCATTCCCATTAAGAATCCAGACTGCAACATCTTGGCCATGTTAATGGCATTTCTCTGAAGCTCAGTACATAGACGGCTAGTCTAAATATGGAAATTTTTATGACTGTTTAACCTATTCTGAGCAACAGAGCATTAGAAAGAATGAGTTCTCTTTCAAATGCTCTTCTTTTTGCCAAGATCAGCAGGAGAAGCCTAAAAATGAGAGTTTTCAAAAGCAAAGTTTTACAAATTCAGCTGCTCTGTTATCTGGTCTTTTAGAATATTGGAAAAAAATGTTTCAGATGGCTCAAGATATCTAGTCTGACAATTGTTACACATGTATTTGCAATGAACACTTCTTAAATACGTGACCTACATCAGCACTGGAATGAGTAGGATGTTCGCACTATTGATTTCAGTAGGATACAGTGTTATTAGGATGCAATTACTGGAGTGATATAGATACCCTACATATGGTGTATATACAGCAGGACAGAGATAAAAGATCATGGGTTGCCAGTCTATATACCAAACTGATCACATAACAATTCACGTAAGACATTCCAGCAACCATATCCTAATGACATAGTACAAGTGCACAGGAGTGAAGGCAAAGACAAGGAGACCATCATCCCTTGTGCAACCCATACAGAGGCTAAGGGGAACGAGCTAGGCAAGGCGAAGAAAGAGAATAGTACAACTTTCCTCATCCCCCTACACACTGAGACGCTGAAAGAGTCCAACATGTCCCAGAGCTCTCTCCAGAGCACAGCACTTTCACGTCATCCCTATTCAAGGCAATGACTACCTTCCATGAACTAACCCTATGAAGGTTTGGGTTCTGGCTACTCGAGAAAACATCACTCATTCTGTGCTTGCACAACTGAGCACAACAAATGTATCATGCTAGTAGTCCCTAGATGTGGGCACCTAATGTCACAATAGGTTTTTATTGTATGAGAAAGAATGGCTAGCTTTTATTTAATGATAAGAGTGGTTCAGACAGTAGTTTAAACTCATCTCTATGAATTCTGTGAGATTTTTCTACTTGGTTTGATTTTTAATTCTGCAAAAGCAGAAGTTTCTCGTGTGCTGGTTCTCCACAAATGTTATCTGTTATAAACAAATGAAAGGATGCTATTTTGGCTAATGCAATCATATTCCCCTCACCCCCAAATGCCAGTATATATCCCGTTGGCAAGTTCCATAGATTCCTGATCTACCAGCTGGGTGCATAAAAGAGATGTCTTAAAAGTTAAAGAACCACAATAAAAGCCACTAAGTGGCTAGCTACTTGACTAACACCTTCCTCTGCTTCTATTCATTGTTTTCATTATGTGCTAGATAACCACTTTAAGTAATGGTGAGTATACTACCTGAAAGATAGTGCATCACAATCTGACACAACATGCTATAAGAGCATACTGAGACAACACAACGCAATGCAGTATGAAACTTCAAAAATTAGTACTTGCTTTTAGCAGACCCGCTGTCCTCTAAAAGCAAGTAATCTGAATTATTTAAGAGCAATTTTGATCTGAGAATAATTCCGTGGCAGCTTTTGCCTTTGGGAATGCTGTGTCTCCAGATACAGTGTCCATTTGGTTACTGAGAGTACAGTTTAGTCCTTTGTTTTTAAAACAGGCATTTTACAAATCTATACATTGCTTCTTTTATGGTCTCATGGTCAACTTTTTTTTTAACTCAACAGTTTCCCCACCAAAAGAAAAGAAAGGCATTAAAAATGAAAGGTTCTCGCAGTCACAGGTGAATGGTACAGTATTTACAGCTATGTAGATAATCAATTATCCATAGTTTCAAATTTCTCTCCTTATAGCTATTGTTCAAAGCCCTTTGACAGTGATTTTTTTTTTCATGAAAGCGTAACTACTGTGTGCAGTAATTCATTGATTTAGGAGATGTGCTGTAAGAGTCTTTATATTTTGAATTTCTGAGAAAGGAAAGTGTAAGCTATGGGACAAAATGAAAGATTCTTTTGACGAGGGCAGCGGTACAAGAATTATAGTCAGGCCTCTTGGTTTTTACATAAAAAAAGGAGTTTATTTTAAGAGACAGGAACAGCAGGACACTGAATGGTGACAAAGGCAAGAATATAGTATTCATGTTCATGAATAGAACAGTGTTAAATTCAGGAGATGTTCAAGGGCACAGCGAGGAAGTGTATGTTTACAAGAGGATCCCAGACTTGTAAACAGCAGGACATTAAACATGAAGACAAGAGTTCATATTCCTGAGAAGTGTATTCTGCATAAGATGCCCTACTTTTTAGCCAAGAATCACACATTTCTATCTGCCTAAAATTATTTAGAGACATAGCCATTGTTCCAGTTGATAATGAGGTATAAAAGCTTTAGTAGGGCATCTCTTGACAGCATGAGGGCTGGTACAATTTTGCATCACGGTTCAGCAGTACTGAAATTCTGAAAAGGACAATTGCAAAATTGCAGTTATATTTATCTTTACATTTCATTACAAAAATACTAACAGTATCAGCAGGATTAATTTGATGGTGGAATTAAAGGGAGGTTGAAACTTTTAATGAGACCAATCATATTTTTTAAAAGAATTTGGAGCTTTACCAGGAGGGCGTCTAAGGATTGATTTGAGAACAACCTGAATGTGAGTGTGGAGTTGCGTACCAGTAAAAAAATTCTGGCAGAGTTCTTTGAATTCCCTTTAGTTTCCAAATAGCACAATCTAGAAGTTCATTAAAGAGAAAGTTATAATATTCCAGATTAGGAATTAAAAAGTAGTACATTAATTAATATTCCTGCATGACTGACTGAAGGGAAAGCTTTCAGTCTATCAGCATTTCTGAGAAAATGGAAGGTTGATAACGGTGACTGCAGAAATAAGTTCACTAAATTAGAGCCTTTGATAATGCTGGTTATGTACAAAAGCCTTGGAAACAGGAACAATGTTGTATATAGGAGAGTGAGCATTGTACTGTGGATTTATCAAAAGCAGTCTCACTTCCAGTATGTCATTCACATGTTTATCTCTCGTAACAATTTGAACAAACAAAGACTGAAACAGCTGAGCAAACTGGTGGTGGTAAATTAATATGTGTCATCTGAACAACAACAAAGAATATGGTATTCTGAACGTTTATATAAACATATACAGGCAGATAAAGAAACCCAAAGGATATAGAATTGAATCGTTTGCATCCCATATAATCTCAGAAGAGAAGTGGATAAGCAATTACCATTAACAGAGGTCAGGAAAATCAATTCAGAATCATGCCTAATAAATCATAAGCTATTCATTAAGCTGATTATAAACACAAACTATTTAACAGCTTTCTACAGTATCTGACTATCACCATACAACCCAAATATGGATAGATCGTGAACAAGCAAGGGAGGCCTATTAATGCAGCAGCAATTAATCAAAAACGTACATTACTGCAACAATTTGTAAACCTGAGCAGTTTTTGTACAGTACAATAGTATATTTAGTAGGTTCCACATGGTATGTGGTTCACTGAACATGTTGCTATGTACGCACCAGTCCAGACTTTAAAGCCGGTTGATTCAATGATTACACTTCTGTTCCCAAGCAGTACATCGGATCATATAATTCAGAGGATATATCAGATCATTCTATCTATCTCCTGCAAATGCATGATTATTTCCTACAGGCCACTTTCTCAGTGTTGTGTCAAATCTAGTTAGCTCACCTCTAGTTTTAAAATTTCCTAGTGATTTGGATTCCACAACTTCTCTTGGGAAATTATTCCACAGAGCAATACATACTCAGCCTATGACTTTGATAATTACATCCCATTATTCCTAGTAACATCCATGTAGCTCACTGAGCAACAGATCCTCTCTGTTCTTATTATCTAAGGGTATCTATTAGAGTGGAGTACTGTCTCCCTTAATTACAGCTAGCCAGTTTAGACATATGTACAGTCATCACCATTAAAAGAAGTCAGCATTTGCCAGTAGCAACCAATCTGGAATACCATAGCAGTTTCTCCCTGTACTTAGAATAATAAATAACTAAGGAAACTATATGGTATCCATCAGTAAATGTTGACTTTTTAAGCAGTGACCACTTTAGTTATTTTAATCTCACTTTATTCTTCTTTCCCTCAAGCCATATACATTCGTTGCTCCTTCCTGAACCCTCAACAGTCTATCATTCTTTTCTAGTAATGCAGTGCCCAGAAGTCTATGCAAGATTTCAAGATGCAATGATACCAGAAGCTTACAGAGCCACCCCTGTGCTCCATGACAACATGCCTTTTTGTAGTTTTGGCCCAAAATTTTTGTAGCCATATTGTATTGAAAATCATGTTTCATTTGTTCGCTATAGGTCTCTTTCAGCAGTATCTGTTTCCTAGGTTTCTTCCTCTCCTTGAATGTGTTTCAGATTATTTTCCCTGATATATTAGTTTGCATTTTTCCAAACTGAGTTCCATTTTGTTATTTTCTGCTGGAGGATCTGGCCCATAGCGTTGAAACACAAACGTGAAATTAGTGCTGCTTGGATTAAGATCTGCAATTGATGTCAAATTTCTACAGTACCTGCTTGAAAGGATTTCATTGTTATCCAGCATATATAAGTGTGTGTGTGTTTTATTATTATTTTTAAATATAAGTAGCTAATAATTTTAGAGAGCTTATTCAGTTAAAGGCAACAGTAAAAACCTCCCTATTTTATACAAATAGAAAAGTTTAGCTAAACTAACCTTATGATTTATTTAGCTTTTTATTGCTAGCCACTATCTTTACAAAAGAAGAGGCACAATAAATTGTTAAACAAAGTCTAGCATTGTATATTCAAATTTGTTTCACTTCTCAAGGGAAGTGATTATTCCCTCTATTCAGCACAGGTGAGGCCATATCTGGAATACTGCATCCAGTTTTGGGTCCCCCACTACAGGAAGGATGTGGACAAATTAAAGAGAGTCCAGCGGAGGACAATGAAAATTATTAGGGGACTGGGGCACATAACTTAGGAGGAGAGGCTGAGGGAACTGGGTTTATTTCGTCTACAGAAAAGAAGAGTGTGGGGGGATTTAATAGCAGCCTTCAGCTGCCTGAAGGGGGGTTCCAAAGAGGATGGAGCTAGGCTGTTCTCAGTGGTGGCAGATGACAGAACAAGAAGCAACGGTCTCAAGTTGCAGTGGGGAAGGTCTAGGTTGGATATTAGGAAAAACTACTTCACTAGGAGGGTGGTGAAGCACTGGAATGGGTTGTCTAGGGAGGTGGTGGAATCTCCATCCTCAGAGGTTTTTAAGGCCCAGCTTGAGAAAGCCCTGGCTGGGATGATTTAGTTGACAGATTTAGTTGGGGTTGGAGCAGAGGGTTGAACTAGATGACCTTCTTAGGTCTCTTCCAACCCTAATCTTCTATGATTCTATGATTCCCGTAAAAAACTGCTAATTTCAACCATATAATTCAGAATCTAATCTTTTATTAAAATCTGACCAGATCTGCTATTCCCAAAGGAACAATACTGCACACCTTATCAGTTATACCTTAGGACACAGCTCTGCTAAACACACAACATTTGGATATATTTATAGTGAAAACAAGAATATATATTATCATAGAACAGAAATTTAAGTGACAGTGAGTAAGAATATTGGAAACAAATGGTTATGTATAAAACAAAATCATAACCCACTTTCTAGAGACGCCACTTAATTAACAAGTTCGCCTCCTTATCTCACCCAAAGTTCTCTCCAGTGTTTTCAACCAAGCCTGGCTGAGATCTGTTTTTCATGAAGCAAACTGCGTTCTGTTTACATCTCAGGTGTGGGATGTGAAGGTGTCCTCTTTGCCCCCAAATATACCAGAACACACTTTGGATGTGCACCTCAAGATAGGGTTCCCCTTCTCCCCCAAGGTTTACCTCTTCTTGTAGGCTTCCTTCTAAAGTTTTCTCCCCACCATCAGCTTTTCATTAGCATTTGACTTAGAATGCTAATGGCTTCCCATTGTGAACCAGACAATACTCAGTTTACATGTAAATAGACTGATGGATAAACATCTCTCTCCTGGAGAAAAACCCTATTTTCCTTTCCTGATAACCAACCCTCAAGTTTCATAAGAATATAATTTCCAGGGTTTTTTTTTTATATACATACACATACACACATTTCACAATTATCATGATGACCAGTGTGACACCAGTTTTTATTTGAGACCTCAAATAACACTCTTTGTTGAATTAGAATGTACATATGAGGTACAGGAGACTCCTATAACCCTTATGCTTCCATTATGCCCTCTGTTGGCATCAAGAGGTCCCTGGGTCACAACAACATCTGGCAAAGTTACAAAAATGTTATAGCAGTAGACAAGAAATCTTCTTCAGCTGGAAGGAAACGTCTACATTTTGAATCACAGAAATAAGATATTTTTACAGTTTCATGCTACCCCTCTTGGACATTTCTTTTCACTAGGCAATTTACTCAGGATAGCAGCCTGCTTTGGGCAGCAGCATGCTCATCCTATTGATCAGCAACAGTCCACAACTGCATGGCCATCACTGCCACATGCAGGGTCCCCAGGAGCAGCCATCACAGTGCTGGGCTTTTTTCCTGATCCTGAAAGATGTTAAGACTTTTTTGCAGAAAATACTGATTTGTCAAAACTGTCCATGGGAAAGATTTCAATGAATCTTCTGATTAAACATTTTAAAACATTGAAATTGTCAAAATGTTTCATTTGAAAAATTTTCAAACAAAAGTTCCAGTTTTGGTGCAAAGTGACCTTTTGTTCAAGAACTTACGTTAATTTATAATAATAAAAAAAAGTAAAAGATCAAAACTGAAAAGAAACATTTTAACTGGCCTGATATTCATTATGCAGTGTTGTTGTAGCTGTGTTGGTCCCAAGATAATGGAGAGACAAGGTGGGTAAGGTAATAAATCCAATAAAAGATTTTACTTCACCTACCCTGTCTCTCCGATAAGAATTTATTTTTTCAGATTATTAGTTCATGAACATTTTTGAGGTTATGACTTTTTGTCCAGGTCAGGATGAGAAAAATTTTGAAATCTCTAAAATTCTCCTGGGATGGGAAAATTGCTTCCTGCCCCATTCTATTTCTGACCAGACAAAATGAGAGAACCAGGCAACATCACCATCTCTTTGTAGGGTGACCAGACAGCGAGTGTGAAAAATCGGGATAGGGTGTGGGGGTAATAGGAGCCTATATAAGAAAAAGACCCAAAAATCGGGACTGTCCCTATAAAATTGGGACATCTGGTCACCCTATATCTATGGTTGTCTCCTGTGCAGCTTGTGAGATGTAACAGTTGCTATGTGCCTAACACAGGCTATGTAAACAATAGACTCTTGTTTGAAAACTACTTGTTTCCTCACTTCTGGGGCAATTAGAGAACTAACTAATAAATAAGAATAATATAAATAGTAGACTATGACTTGCATTTTTCAAGAGACAAATGAAACTGATCTCAAAGTCTTTAAGAAATGCTCTAATTTTAGACTCCACAATTTTTGAGTGAGTTCTAAAAATAGTAAACTAAGTCCCCTCTTGTCTCCCCCCCTTCTTATTTACAGTATCTTACACTGGGTTCCCACGCTACCAGGGTTACAAAGGATGTCACTTTTTCTTGGCAAGCAAACACATGTGAAATAAAAAAATCACATTTATAATGAAAGCAACAGGACTTGGCAATAATGTTAATAGTGTTTTAAAGGGACAGCTTCTGATCTCTGATGTACAGTGCAATGCCTTGTAGTTTCACATTATTTTTTTTCTCTTTGTAAGCACGGTTTAAAACGCAGAAGCATTGTAATCTAATATTAGACTACTCAACATTTTCAAAATGGAACATTATAAGAACAAAAAAAATCAAATTAATTATCTTAAAGTTAAAGCATAAAAACAAAACAATGTGGGCAAAGTGGTAGACAGACTGTCTCTTCTTTCTCTCTTGGGGCAGATTTATTTTTAGTATGGCTTCAGCCACTTCCCTTGGAGTGGCATTTTCTTGGACCCACCACTGCCCCTTGCTAGCTTGAGTAAGGACCTCACACTAATTAACTGAGTCCTGAAAAGGAAAGGTACTTAGGCAGCATCTATTCACTGGGAGATGTGGAATTTACCAATGAAGAGGGAAAAGCTGCAGTGCTTTCTTGAGGCACCGAATGTCGATGCATTTTTTATAGTGGTTTTCTCTGTTCATGCTTGTCTGTGTTTTGGTAATTCTGCCTTTTCAAACTTTTACACCACTGACTCTGCTGTTTGCCCCAAAATTCGTCTTATTGTTTTTTGTAAGTGTCATTTATTTGCTTTTGATCTAAGTTCTCCCAGACTTGTCTCCCCTCTTATCCTCCTCTGCACCCCCTGCATTCTTTTCTCAGCTGCCTCTATTAGAACTCATTTCTCCAGATATTATCGATAACGATTGATGATCAATAGCTGCGTTGCTTCTAGTATTGCTGACATCAGGCAGGCAGGCAGGCAGACAGACAGACATGATTTCTGCAGAAGCCTACAAGTCATGGTTCACAAAAAAATATTGAACCCTTCATGTACACAAGCAATTGGTGAAGTTTGCAAGTAATCCTCCATTTTTAGAAATTAATTAAGATAATTAATGCAGGTAAGCAAGCTTGTCAATTTTATTTCTGAAAAGAGGGGAATTTTTTGGCTACTCCCTGCTTGGCCAACCTTCTAAACAATCCTTGTGTACAGGTTCCAGAAAGAATGTCCTACCTGCCAACTTCTGTACAAGAATTAGTTCTTGTTAACAGACGCTCATAGCAAAAGAAGGGGGCTCTGTCAAAACAGAAAAAAAAAGAAAAATGAAAGTGGGATAATATTGCCTAAGATAAAGCCATATGAAACAAACTTCTGTTTGGGAATGAAAGATTATTGCTACTGCATGACAGGCATAATACCCTTACCATTTCCCTTTTCAGTAACAGCAGCTAAATTCTCATAGGACTCAATGTTTATGCTCACAAAAATCAATTCTCTCTCTTTTATTAAAAAATTATGTACAGTAAATTGTAGCTACAACACAATCTACATGGTTTAACATACCCTGCTTTGATTTACCGTTCCATTCATAATCTGTTGATGATTAAGCTTCTCAGAAACAATCCACCAGCTATTCTAAGTGATATCAAGTTGTTTGTTTTTAATCTGCTGAAAATCATCCTGTAGACAGATGCATTATTGAAGAATTACATTTTAATTTATTTTCATGCAGTGCCTGTGATGGGCATTTGGATTAACAAAGGATGATAATGTTTCTTTATGCCTGTATCATTCAAATCAGAAATTACCTGCATACACAGTCTCTGATGGTGGTCAAAAATCCTACAAAGAACTGAGAATAGTACTTCTCAATATCACACAGCCCTGCTGCTCATCAATGAGTCTTTTTCTGTTCTAATGCTTTTGTCATGTATATGAAAGTCATTATGTAGTTTAGAAAACAGGAGATGAAGTGAAAGAGGAAGATCAGGGACCTGGGATACATTAATATTCAACCAGCGTCAAAGATATTTCCCTTGAGGGGCTCCTACAGGCCACACTGTTATTACAGTGCCTATCCATTATCTTGTGCTGTACTTGGTATTAAGACAATAATGGAGAGAATAGGATTATGTGCAGACGATAGGAAATGTGAAGGCAATTCAGCAAGATAGGAAATGAATGGAGACATGATTCTTTCATTGAAGCCAGGGATGGTTTAGCATAGGGTAAGAGAGAAGATAAATGAAGCAAAATGAAATCTTTACAGGTTAGCCAGGGTAAATGAATGTTTACATATAATCCTATGAATTTAACCTTTTTGATACAGAATATCATAGCATCTTTCTTTAATACCTAGAGGTATGTGCCTTAGGAGAAGATCCATTTTATTCTAAAAACCTCACTTGATGCAGGGATGGAAGATGACTAGTGCTAATTTGACAGAGGTGACCTTAAGTAGAGGATGACCTTTTAACTCACTCTAAGAAAGGAGAAATCCTGATTGTTATTTAAAGGCTTCTGCATTTCAACTTCAGGCCCAGAAAACAACAGTCCAGCGCTTTTAATGACATGGTGAAGAAAAATACATGCTGCATGAGAGAAGGACCCAGTGTACCTATGAGAAACATTGATTCTCATGTTTCAATGTTCACATTCCTTTACTATTATATACCTGTTAAAGTGAAGGGTTGATTCTCAGAAAGATACAAAATTCTGTGACTGATAGTGAGTGACTAAGGCTAATAATTTTGGAAGGCCAGTATTACGTTATGATAATGATGAACAAAGAGAAGACCAGAGTGTCATTTACAGACATTTTTCTGGCTAATTTCTTTCATACTTTTTAATGAGAATAAGGCACAGATATCTGCTGACAATAGTACAGTGCCAAAAGAGACACTTTTTGTCCTCTAAAGCAGTGTTATAGTTTATCTTTTTAAATAGTTCTCAATCTTTACATAAATTATTAAAATCCAGCAAAACAGATCAGTAGTATGAGTGGATCCTAAAAACAAACCAGACACCAAAGGGAGAATGGGTAGCTATGCCACAGTGAATATAGTGTAGATTCTGTTTCTGACTGGGACTTGTATGGATTTGAGGCAATGGAACGCTGCTTAATATATCCTTTACAGAATCTAAATGAAACCAAACATACTTAGTGTCCTCACAAAGCTGTTCTCAGCTGACAAAAAATATTTCCTCAAACAAGACACAGCTCTAGGCTTTTAGGAGAATGAAAGCAGAGACACATGGAAAATCATAATACTATTGACCACTGTGTGCATTTTCTTGCAAGTTTGGCCCAGCTACCTACACAAGGTAATAGAAAGCAGGCATGAAGAGAACAAGAAATTAGGACCTCCATCAGCATATGGGATTCTGTGTTATTCTTTGGGATACCTAGCTTTTGTCAGCTGGCCTCCTGTGCCAAAGATGGCTCCATACTGCTCTCTACTGTTTTCTACTTAGTAGTCTCTGAGACAATTTTCTTTTATAGCTTTTTCTTTGTTCTAGGCCCTGCTGTTTGTCCATCATGGATTTCTTTGGCCAGTACTTCTGTTTAAAGTATACAGTTTATTGATCTTAGTTGCTAATTCTGCTTTGTGATTGAATTCCTTCTCTGGCTTTGCCTCTGCTTCCAGCCGATCTAATTCTCTATTAGCCTCTATCTCAGTGGTCCCCAACCTTTTCAGACCATGGCAGCGGTTGAACATATGCCGAAATGCCACCGAAATTCCACAGCGTTTTGGCGGTAACGCCTATCAATGTCGCCGCCAAAATGCCGCCACCAAGCAACGTCATCGAGAGGTGTCACCACCAAAATGCCGCCGAATTTCGGCAGCATTTCAGCGGATGCTCGACCGCCAGCCAGGACATGGGCACATTTAGATGCCCCCGAGGGCACCATGGCACCTGCAGGCACCGCATTGGAGACCCCTGCTCTATCTTTTCAAAGTTGGTGTGATCATGGAAGGACAATCTCCTATGCTGCCAGCTCACATCACATCTCATCTGAAGATTTTGTGATAATGAGATATTTTATTTTTTAAAGTTTCTCATCTTGCAGGATTTATAGGACAGACAAGATTCTGAGATGGTGTAAATCAATGTAGCTCCACTGAAGTGAATGCCAGGTTACCTCATTTGAGGATCTAACCCTATAAGCACCATGCTTGGTTGTCAAATATTTCAAATTTTAAAATGTATGGCACCAGAGTCTGCATGGTCCAGAGGCAATGGCAATTAGCAGTCATGGAATATTTTGAAATAATTAAAGAAACAGTCCTTGGAGAAGTTTTATTCATAATATAAAGGAAAACATTAAAGAGAAATATCCCTCCCCCCTAAAACATTGTATTGCCCAAAAGTAAAGAAATTATAAGAAATTATCCTGGAATACTCATGACAATTCACCCCTGCTAGGGAGAAATCTCAGTATTTCATAATATATCCATATAGGATGTTCCAGTGAAATATTGACCATGAGCCATTATTTTGAAATAATGTAAGAAATACATTACCAATCACAAGAATGAGTGAAATGTCATGTGAGATTG
The DNA here is from genome assembly GCF_007399415.2 of Gopherus evgoodei. Taxonomy (NCBI): domain Eukaryota; kingdom Metazoa; phylum Chordata; order Testudines; family Testudinidae; genus Gopherus; species Gopherus evgoodei. The sequence continues at coordinate 77,068,249 of NC_044329.1, forward strand.
TATGATGCCACCACTGTATGTCTATAGCATATCACTATTTACCCATAGATAGAAATTCCATTTTATTCTTGCGTAGTGGTTCTCAACTTATGGTCTATGAAATATCAGTGATCATGGTAGTCATCATATGGAAAGATTTTGAGGACCAAGCAAGGCATGACTAGGGATTGGGAATGAAGGTGGTCTTGAAAAGGGTCTTTTATGATTAAATATGTTGGAGAACCTCTGTTCGAGAGTTTGTAGCATGCTTTACCATGATTGAATAGGAACAAAGAACATGGAAACAGAAAATACCAAGTCAAATCAACATGTCCACCTAATCCTAATGGCAGAACTTTGTTAAATGCTCTTGAGAACGATGAAACTAAAATGCCTTTTATGTCACATACACATGCACACACACTCTCTCTCTTGCACATATATTCATTTGATAGATACAGTACTTTTTAATTAACCACAAATATATTCCGGAGAATGAATTATTGTTAAATTATTCACTCGCTCCATTGCTAGGCAAGTACACGTTATGTACTGTCACACCACCCCATAAATTACTATATAACAACTCAGGAGCCAGCTCATCAGGTAGTGTAAATTAGTATAGCTCCACTGAAGTTAACAGAGTTATGCCTACTTACACCAGCAGAGGAGCCAGATATTTTAAAAAACCCACACACAATTATTAAATATATACACATAAGTGACTGGCTGACTGACTGACTGACTAGAATTTTGGGTGGTTCTCCCAAATTTTCCCCTTATCTGGCACTGCCAAAATGTATGTAAGGCTTCTTCTATCCTCTGTGTTCATCTTCTCTTTTTTCCCCTCCTTTTCTTCCTCTCTGTTCCCATTTTCCCTTCCTTTTTTCTCTCCTAACTATCCCTTTCCATTTTGCTCTTCTGTGGAGAATGAGGGAGTTGTGTATTATTTGTATAATATTATATCACCTCAGTTTATCAGTTTGATATCATCCTGCCTTGCTGCGTAGAGTTAGATTCAAAGGAGCTGTTGGGGGAAAACAAACAGGAAACAAATCAATGTTAGAGATAAGGCTCCTTAAGAGGAAAATGAAGGAACTATTAATTGGAGAATGCCCCTGCCTTCCTCCAGCCGGGCTAGCAAGGTCTTCCCTTACCAGGTTTGATCAAAGTGGATACTAAACCACTGTTGTATCAGCAGTGCCTAGAGATGAGTCTCTGACAGATACCCAGAAAGGAAGTGAGGAGAAAATCATTTCTCCAACAAGCCCTTGCCTCACCTCTCCACTGCCCAACATATGGAGAGCGATGGATATTGGGACACCCCCACAACTAAGAGAGACAGGCCCTTACATCGCTGTTCCACATCCCAGGAAATGAGAATGGCTCCCACACAACTCAAGTTTGTTACCTCATCAACACAAATATGTATTCACTCAGCACTTTCACTTTTTAGTTTGTGTTGGTTTTTAGTTTGCACTGTGTGATTGTCAAAAAAAAGATTATTTACAACTCTATTTACTACTTGGTTGAAAAAAAAATCAAAAAATCCTTGCAAAAAGGTGCGTGCGCATGTGCACATGCACACACACATACACACTCACTTTTCAACAACCACCTAGTCTCAAAGTAGGAGCAAGATGCATTGCTGGCCCTGTGCCGCTGATCAGTTGCAATATTTAACAGAGGCAACCTTTCTGACTGTTCATAACATTTGTTCAGAAAGTCTCTCCATCTCCCACCCACCAGTGACATTCTCTCTCTTGCTGTTACAGATATTTTGCAAAATGCAGCAAGCAGCTATCAAGCAAAGCAGAGATTGCTCAGCAGCCTCCAGCCTGGTCATGAGGGACCATCACCTTTATTTCAGACTTTCATAGATTCATAGATTCTAGGGTCAGAAGGGACCAATATGATCATCAAGTCCGACCCCCTGCACAAAGGAGGCCACAGAACCCTAGCCATCCACTTCAATAACAAACCCCTAACCTATGCCTGAGTTATTGAAGTCTTCAAATTGTGGTCTGAAGACCTCAAGCTGCAGAGAATCCACCAGCAAGTGACCCATGCCCCACGCTGCAGGGGAAGGCGAAAAACCTCCAGGGCCTCTGCCAATCTGCCCTGGAGGAAAATTCCTTCCTGACCCCAAATATGGCGATCAGCTAAACCCTGAGCATGTGGGCAAGACTCACCAGCCAGCACTCAGGAAAGAATTCTCTGCAGTAACTCAGATCCCATCCCATCCAACATCCCATCACCAACCACTGGGCATACTTATCTGGCGATAATCAAAGATCAAATGCCAAAATTAGGCTCTCCCATCATACCATCCCTTCCATAAACTTATCAAGCTTAATCTTAAAGCCAGATATGTCTTTTGCCCCCACTACTCCCCTTGGAAGGCTGTTCCAGAACTTCACTCCTCTAATCGTTAGAAACCTTCGTCTAATTTCAAGTCTAAACTTCCTAGTGTCCAGTTTATACCCATTCGTTCTTGTATCTACATTGGTACTAAGCTTAAATAATTCCTCTCCCTCCCCAATATTAATCCCTCTGATATATTTATAAAGAGCAAGCATATCCCCCTTCAGCCTTCTTTTGACTAGACTAAACAAGCCAAGCTCTTTGAGTCTCCTTTCATATGACAGGTTTTCCATTCCTCGGATCATCCTAGTAGCCCGTCTCTGAACCTGTTCCACTTTGAATTCATCTTTCTTAAACATTGGAGACCAGAACTGCACACAGTATTCCAGGTAGGGTCTCACCGGCGCCTTATATAATGGTACTAACACCTTCTTATCTTCACCTCCTTATCTTTAAGTACATTCATTCTGCAGCTATTCAGGGAATAGTTAAACAGGTCCTTTCCCCTAGTCAAGTGTCCAGTAAACAGTTCCATAAGCCAGGGAAGCAGAGCATAAGCTGGGTCTCCCAGAATGACAGTAGGAATCACACCATTAATGTCCATAGTGATCCTGGGAACAAAAGTTCCTTATCTCACTGCAGAACACAGACCTGAGTTCCTAAAGATCCTGGCATCATGGAGCTTTCCAGCCCAGCCTACGTTGCTATTGGTGAACCTTCAATGGTGATCAACCAGGCGTCGCAGCATCATGAAAATATACCTCTTCTGTTGAAGAACTCATAGGCCTGGTGTGGGGACAAAGAACATGCACATGGGTCCCATCATTGACCCCAATAAAATTTTGGAATTCTAGCTATGAAATCCATCAATAATCTCCAAGATTCATGATCTGAGGCAACAGCACCTTCTTGATACTAAGGCACACCTCCATGACAACAGTCCAAACAGCTGATTCACCAACAACAAACTGGTTGGGCCTTGAGCAGTTGTAATCAGGGGTGGCAAGCTTCCAGATAGCATGAAAAGCTGTGGTCATTACAAGGGGAGCTCTTCTGTATTTGTTCTAACCCTGCATTTCCAGAGTGAGCTCTGCACTGATTTCTAGGAAAATGGCTTTTGTCATCCTGAGGTTCTGCTGCCAGCGCTGGTCATCTCAGTTCTGCATCACTATCCTATCCCCGCAGCCAGTCTTAATTGACTGAGCCCAGAAGCAGTCCTACACTGAATGAAGCTGCTCCAGAAAGTTCACGCACAAGTAACTGCTCAATTTCATCCTCCTCTTTCTTTATCTGTATCACTACAGCATGTCCATGGCTATCTCCCAAGGCATCTGAAGACATCTGGCTCCGTGAGCGCCAAAATATGTGCATCAGCCTGTTCACATTAACAAACATCAGGATTATGGTGCACAACATGTTTCCTCTATGCTTCCTGACAGCACTTTAAAAGTGGTGCTCGCTCACAAAAGAAAGACAAATGATGGGATACGAGGAGAGGAATCCTGCAAGTTTATCAGTTTGACCCTCGCCCCAAGTCCCAGAATTCCAGTAGTTATCCCACCGTGTCCTGCAAGAAAAATCCCAGAATGCATACACAGCCTAGCTGCAGAACAATGTACCATGGAATGTCTGCCCAGAATGCTGTGTGCTTATTTCAAGAGTGAAGCCATGTGTGGACACAGTGATTCAAAAGGGAAGCAGTTCAAGTCAGCATAACAAAAGTGTTGTTGCACATTTTTCAGAAGTTATTTCTGATTACATAAAGTGGAGAAAATGTAATCTGAAATAATTTTCAGGTGTAAGCAAGTCCTGAGACTAAATACTACTTCTTCAATGAGGCCTATTATTCACTGGTATTTGATGCTGTGATGTACTGTACTGCACAATTACATGCTTTAAAGCCTTAAAAAGTTGGGCTCCTAATTACTAGAGCTAGTTAGAAGTTTTTCCACCATTTTGACAAAACTTTTTTTTAAATATTACTAATTTTGGTGATATTTCATTACCAATATGGGGAAAACAGTATAAAACTGTCAGAATATCCCATTTAGACATTTTTGGATTAAAAGAAAAAATCAAGATTTTTTCACTTCAAAATTATATAAAAATCAAAAATAAAAATCAAAAATCAAAACAAAAGTAGTTTCTATTCTACTATTTTCCTCAGAATTACCCTCTCCCATCTACAGTTGAATTTGGGTGACATATCCAGATGAACAGTCCATTGATCAGAATGTTTAGATGCTCTGATGGCAGGGCATTTTCTGTGAATGGCCCTCACCTTTGTAACTACTTCTCTTATCGGTCTCACGGAGCACAGGCCCAGCCTGTTGAACTTCAGGGCCAAGTGTAAAGCCCTTTTTTATTTTAGCATTTCATATGGAGGTGAACACAGGGATTTTTTGATAGGTTCCACATTTATATTATATTTAGCATATAATTTCTGAGGTAAACTATATTTAGATAGCATCATGTAACTAGTTCTGGATTTTATTTTGTAAAGAGTATGTGTTCATCTAAAGACAGTTGGATGGGCATAATTTTAGATATTGAAAAAAATAGATTTCAGACCAGCCTTTGCAGAAGCAATAATATGTCCTCTTTACAGTACAGTATATCTATTCACACACCTAATGTAATCAAAATAAAATGATGGTTCCAAGTCTTAGTCTTCATGTTTGATACATCATGTCAATATTTTGCATTGGATAATGCAACATTCATTATACATGTCATCTCGTAGTTCATATGATGTACCTAAGCTTATGAGAAAATTAAAATTTTAAGAATAATTCTGTACCTTTCTTAGTAGGGAAAAAAGGTTGTGCCTGCTTCTTTTCAACTCCCCTGTGTAAGTCCATTGCCATCAGAGCTACTTAAATCAGCATAAAAGAGGAGAATTGGACTTGGGTTCATATTTAAATACCAGAGAGAAACATTCACTTTAAGGTAGGGTGACCAGACAGCAAGTGTGAAAAACTGGGACTGGGGATGGAGGGTAACAGAAGCCTATATAAGAAAAAGCCCCAAATATCAGGACTGTCCCTATAAAATTGGGACATCAGGTTACCCTACTTTAAGGCATTTGTGGCTGCAGGAAACAGGTATTTTAATGCACATCTCTGTTGCAAAATCTTTCAACAGCATGTGCACTGCTCTGTGATTGTCTGAATGTCATTTCCGTCTTTCTCTAAGCCACATTTGCTCCAAACCCTCAGACAGAAACACCTACAAGATCTCTATCAAGCATTCTTAAAACTACAATACCCACCAGCTGAAGCGAAGAAACAGATTGACAGAGCCAGAAGAATACCCAGAAGTCACCTACTCCAGGACAGGCCCAACAAAGAAAGTAACAGAATGCCACTAGCCGTCACCTTCAGCCCCCAACTAAAACCTCTCCAGTGCATCATCAAGGTTCTACAACCTATCCTGTGAGTGTGAGGAATAATCCTTCCGATCATCGGAAACAGGCCAGTCCTCACTTACAGACAGCCCCCCAACCTGAAGCAAATACTCACCAGCAACCACACACCACACAACAAAACTGCTAACCCAGGAACCTATTCTTGCAAAAAAGCCCGTTGCCAACTCTGTCCACATATCTATTCAGGGGACACCATCATAGGACCTAATCACATCAGCCACATCATCAGAGGCTCATTTACCTGCACATCTACCAATGTGATATATGCCATAAGTGCCAGCAATGCCCCTCTGCCATTGGCCAAACCTCTACACAAAAGAAGAAATGGACACAAATCAGACGTCAAGAATTATAACATTCAAAAACCAGTTGGAGAACATTTCAACCTCCCTGGTCACTCATTTACACACCTAAAAGTCGCAATTCTCCAACAAAAAAACCTGCAAAAACAGACTCCAACGAGAAAATGCAGAAATGGAATTAATTTGCAAACTGGAGACCATTAAATTAGGCTCAACTAAAGACTGGGAGTGGAATGGGTCATTACACAAAATAAAAACTATTTCCCTGTGCTAATTTTTCCCCTACTTTTACTCACACTTTCTTGTCAGCTGTTGGAAATGGACCATCCTGATTATCACTGCAAAAGCTTTTTTCTCCTGCTGATAAAAGCACATCTTAATTGATTACTCTTGTTATAGTTAGTATGGCAACACACATTTTTTTTCATATTCCCTGTGTATATATATCTTCCTACTGTATTTTCCACTGCATGCATCCGATGAAGTGGGTTTTAGCCCACAAAAGCTTATGCCCAAATAAATGTGTTAGTCTCTAAGGTGCCACAAGTACTCTTTGTTCTTTTTGCTGATACAGACTAACACGGCTACCACTCTGAAACATCTCTAACTTGAAATACCTACGTATATTTGCTTGTATATTGTAAGCATTATACTAAATTAGATAGGACTGTATTCATGCTATGATATTCTCTTAGGAAAACCTGGTAAAATTATGTTCCATTAGATTTGTAAAATACTACCCATTAAAGGCAGAAATAAAACTTATGCTCAAGAGTAACAAAGCAGAAAAGATTCTCCATCCTGCAACTGATATTAGTTTTGGTATGAAGGAGGTATTTTCCAGGCAAGCTGGTATTCTCTGATTTCAGCCCATGATTTTATCATGAGCTTTTAGTGTGTTATTTCTTGATGCCTTAAGTTTCATTCTGAAACCCCTTTTTTCTTGCTTTGATACTTTCAGAAAGTTTAAACTGCAAAACATTTTTAAAGATAACAGACAATAGTTCTGGGGTGGGGGGAACAGTTTATCTCTTGATTAACTTTCCTTATTTATATACGTCTATATTATGAAAGAAAACAAAAACACTAATCAATGTCCTTTACTCTGCTGCTGAATTCATTGTTCTGATTCCTTGATGCTCTGGCAAACTATCAAGTATGCCATGGGAGAATTTTAAAAGTGAAGCACTCATTTTGAAGTCACACATATATACACAGAGCTTCAATTTAAACCATTACTGCATACCATATCTTTTCTTTTATAATAATCCATTAAATGCTTTCAAGTATGGAGAAGGAATACCAACCTGTAGATCCGAATGGAGCCCAGGTGACCTATAAAATACATACTGCCTCACTGCCTGAGTTGTTACAGCTCTCATCTCTAATGGATGGTATTGTTATTTTACCATCCAACCAGCTACATACATCAATTATACATTCTTCTGTATCATGAATCAGCTTCCTAAGGATTCCTATCTTTTTGCTGTAAAGTGTGTGGTTTTTTTCTTAACCTGTGATCAAAATAAAAGGTTCATATAAAAAAATTATGCTTTTCCATTAAGTGTGTTAATTGGAAAAAACCCTCCCCTGAAAAAACACAGAATATAGATTTTCCAACTATTTCAACCTATGCAGATTGACTGTATATAATTTCTTTATTACACTAAATGTATCAGGCAGGACTTTGTGTTGTAGGTCAGCATTTTTTCTTTTGTTACATTGATGACTGGCAGCACAGTTATAATTAAATGTCTGTTGCCTTCTCCATTTTATGATGCTTGTAATTCAGCCATCTTAATTGGATTTATCTTGATATATAAATTGACAGTTCAGATGCAAACTTTTTTCTGGGAAAACAATAAATCCCAAACGTAACATGGATTATCTCAACTATGGTCTGGAGGGGTCATTTTTTTTGATGATGATGATGATTTTAGACTATTTTATTTAAAGTAGTCTAAGAATGATTTTGCTTTAAAAATGTTGCAGAAATTGTTGCTTTAAAAAAAACCACAACACAACCAAGTGAGAGCAAAATTATGTCATTTCAAAAGGAGGCTAAGCCTACAGTGCAATTAAAATATAAATAGTTCCTGAACAGAATTATCTATTGACTAAATACATGAGTGAATGAACCATAGTTCTGTTGAGATGATGCAGTGCCACATCTAAGGGATTCTTAGACATACAGAATATTTGTTAATGAAAAGTTAAAGCAGAGGATTTAAATACAGGAGTGGGAAAATTCCCATGTAAAGTTCCCATTTGCACATATAGAGTATAATTAGGGAGAAATGAAATGGTTTACTAGAAAAAGCAGCAGATATCTTTGTCCATCCTTCAAATCATATTAGAAACATTTTAAAATTTAAGACCAAGTCAGCTGAGAACCTTATGGTAGGGTGATTCCAGTCTATCAACACAGCTACTTTCTGGGGTTCTTTAGCTGCATTAAGGGTCCAATTCTGATCTCTCTCAAACCAGTATAACTCAGAAGTAATGCCATTTAATTCAACTGAGTTACACCACTGTAGGACCAGAATTAGTCTATTAGTGTCCAAAAGACATACTGTAAGTATGCATATAAGAATGCAGTATGAAATCATGAAAAGTGAAAAACTACTACTGAACAATGCGCATGTAATTTGATGAGTGATAAGAGATGCACCCTCAAATAGTTCAAAACATGTATCATTTTATATATGGCGTGATCACAAACCATATGCTGTAAAGAAATATTTACTCCAATATATACATGCCAGAGAGAAGGTATGGCTGACATGGTCCACTTCAATGAAAGTGTGCTCACACTTCTGTGTTTATAATAACAACCTGAACTTTGCACTGATCCAGCAGAATCCTATGTTTTTAAATTCCGTTTCCTCCACTTTTTGCAAAGTCTCTCTTCACTGGTCATGCATGCAAAAAGTGTTGTGTTTTGTCAGTTGCAACATTAGGTCCCACTCCTGCCAACACTTGCACCAAGCAAAGTTCAAGAAAGTAAATCAGTCTACTCAAAATAATAAGTAGAGCTGGGCAAATAATGGATTTTTCAGTTCATGGGCAATTCCAATCAAATGGGTCAAACAAAATGTTTTAATTTTGAGCAGTTAACATTTTTTAATGATTTCAAAATAATTAAAGGAAATTGCAAAAGAAAAATTGTTTTGAATTAAAACTTCTAAATGGTTCATTTTGAAACAGTCAAAATGAGGTGTTTTGATTTTTTTCCTGAATTTTAATTTGATTTTATTTTTAAATGAACAATTTGGCAAAAGTATCACAAATTTGCAAAATGTTTCAGACTCACCAAATTTGCATTTTTCATCAAAAAAGTTTCAGCTGAAAGTTTTGCCCTGTTTTATTAATAAGTGCAACAAGATACTCACTGAGACTTGCTCTACACTAAATAACTTAAGAATCCAGGATGTTGCAAACATGTCCACTCATTGACAAACAAAATTATTCTAATATGCCAATAACAGCCCATTGATTAGTGATTCCACATACACACTTCCTCCACTCCAATCTGACCTGATAACTATTGACAGTCCTCCCATCTTTAGGCAGTTTTATCTAGCCTTCTGGAATGCTCTAATTCTCAGACATCTCTGCACCTTTTCAAAGTTGCAAAGCTAGTGAGTGTCCCAATTCTGGTCTCTCTCACTGCACTCTCAGGTATCACACCTTGTGCCTTTATCTATCCTGGAGTGGAATTATGCAAATTCTCCCACACTTAGACTGGGCTCTGAGCTACAGTACCCTATGTATCAACTGTGCTCACCCTGTGGGTCCAGCTAAGCTCAGATGCTTGTGGTTCCTCCCTTTGGGGACCTGGGACAAGTGCTGTATGGTGATTAGAAGCCTGCAAACAAAGTATTGTTTATTTCATCAGTAGGAACAAAGCGTTAAAAGGGATATTAAAATAAACAGTCTACATGTCTATCTTATGTACATGCTTTCTGTCTCTGGATAGTAAGCTAGGCAGGCTTAACTTCTTCAATCACCCTAGAAAGTCCCTGTCTCAGGCTGGTTTCTCTGAACAACTATTCTTTTCAAACAGCCAGAGTTCTTTTGTTTTTCTACATTCCCAGCTTTGGCCCTTCTGGACTAAAATTAGTTTTGAAAGTTGGGGGGTGGGGAAGGAGGTAAAAGCTCTCCTCTAAGCACACTGCCTCAGAGATCCCGTCACTGCAGCCCGTCCAGACCTGCCAGCCTCACACCACACTCTTCAAAGCTAACTGTTCTGGTATTGTCCTTTAACATCTCTCAAGTGTTCACTAAGAAATGGCTTATCTTGAACCATTCGTTTCCCTTCCTCCTTGTTTTTCCTTATAATCCCTATTTAACTAAGCCAATATATTCATACAGTAAATATAGCAATATTCATAAATTATTGCAGAGCAGGTCCAAATCCTGGGTGGCCATCTGGGCCATGGCTCAACCACCTTTTTCCAGGCCAAAGCACTGCACCCCATATGCCAGGTTGCAATGCCATTCACTCAGATTTGGCCTGACTGCCCTCTATCATGATAGGAGGTGGCCAGGCCAAATTCAAACCAGTGGCTTTGAAACAACACAGAGTCTGAGCGCCACTCAGGTTTGTGGCAGGTCACAATGTCACTCAGATTTGGAAGGAGTGGGTATAGCGGTCCGTTGGCCAGGGGTCAGGCTACTGGTTGGGAGGGGGGAGTCACCTGAGAGGGGAAAGGGTCATGTAGGCAGGGGGGAACCTAGGACACAATGCAGCCCCTGCTGAACATACACTCTCTCTCCAGAAAAGTGTTATCTTCACAAGCTCGCGGAAAGAAAGGAAAGGGAGATCCCACCTACTTAATGATGAGAGCTCCATTCTCAGGTATGTCACAAACATACCTGCCTCCAGCTCCTTACTGAAACTGATGTATCTGCCTACTCCTTTCCCTCTCTATTCTTTTTGGTCTACTGTACCAAGTCACAAGGTTCTCTAAACAGCTTAAATAATGCAGTTAGCTAAATGGCTGAACAATTTAAAGTACGGTGAAATGCATTTGTTGTGAAATTTCTTGTTTTAAGCATATAGCATAGGTGCATCTTCTTTAAAGTTTAGTCCTATGAGCAGAGTTAGAGATGGAACGGCAGCCGTAATTCTGAATTTCCTTGTTTCGGTTGGTTACAGTTAGATCCTTTAAAGTCAGTGAATCAGATCTACATAGCTTACTCCCATTCAATTATTTGAAAATTGTGGGGTTAATTTTATTTTTAACATAGATTTTTAGATTGTTTGGGGGTTGATGTATTTTTTAGGGTTAACTCTATTATAAATAAGTCCGTATACATGCAAATGCTGTTTCTGTAGATATAATTTCATAAAGCAAAACCATCCACACTATCTTTAGCAGTGAAATTCAACTGGCAAGTGTGACAAGCAAAGAAAAATGAATGCAGTTAACTTCAGCCATCCTTGCTCATCTGAAAGCTTATGTCAATTTCTAAATAAGCTTTTCATTTTTCTGTTCAGTCTGCTGATCTTTGTTGATTTACAGCATGAATAAGCATGGCACATTGCAACTTGTATAGTATATTTTCCTAAATAATAAAACATTTATTGCAGACCCATCAAGCTTACTAGTGGCTTTGAATTATTATAGCAATGAAATGTCACGTTAACAACTCATTTACATTGTTGCAGAAGACTCTACGTTAACATTGTAAGTAATTTAGTTCTATCTAAGAAAGAGAGCTTCCAAAAATATATCCAATGCTGATAATAAATTATAATCTGACACCATTTACTCTAATCATTCTTTTCTCCCACGTTGGGTAATTTCCACTCAATACCCACCAAATCAGAGCTAATGCAGGAAATGGGATGCCTTTAAAAGATATATCACTGCTAGTAGGCTAGGATACCAACTAGCAGGGTCATTATCATCTAGCCCCTGGGATTCCACCAGTAAACCACCAAGTTTTGGGACATGTGTTTGATGTAAGAGGAAAGAGGGCTATTAGAGAAGAGACAGAAGAGTATCTCCTTAAGAAGCAGATAGCATTTTTTGTCTGGAGGGAATATGATATATGAGGGTGGGTAAGAGAAGGACGGTCATATGAAAGGAAAGGGTACATTGTGAGGAGTTGGGAAGGTTTTATTGTTATGGGAAGTATAGTGTTTATTGACCTGAGGCTGTAGCTATTTTTACTGGCTCAGTTCAGTGAGGTGAGTAGTGATATATTTGAGATACTGAAGGTCTGATTGTGTAACATATGGAGACAGGGGATACTACAGGTGCAGTTAATTTTCTGTCTCTGTAATAGTGTGCACTCACCTCTCTCAAGCGCCCCCTGGGCTGAGTGCATGTGCCTGCACTTCTGCGCCAACGTAGTGGTGAATCCCCCAGCCAAGTCACACAGTCTGTATGTGAGATAAAAATCAACCCCCTTCCAGGATATAAATTCAACAGGAGAGCCTATCTCAGCACATCTGTAAGGTCCCTTTATCTGCAGCCCAAGCCAAACTCAGCAATTTTTCAGTCCCAAAGCCAAGACCCTGGCCAACTGTGTGTGTTTTATCCCTGTGTAGACATCGCCTTAGTTTCCTGTATAGCCTCTTGAGATTAACCATATTCTTTCGAAATCTTTCTTGTTTGACTTCTGTTCCAACCCAACCCACTCCAATTGCTCAAATTCTAAACCAATAGTGCGCAAACTTTAGCTCAACCTAAAGATGCCAGAACTTGAATCCTACCTAAACGAACTCAGTATCACAATTGCCAGAGGTTAAAATGTCTCAGGCATGCATGTTACCTCCGTCAACATGTGTTTATATATCACAATAACAAACAGCCTCTGTAAGTGGTAGCACATAGGTAGTGAAGTAGAAGCAGTACAATAAAAACTGATAATAGTGTCCCATTTGTTAGAGAAATATACCACATTCTAGATTATATTATCATTACAGTAAAACCTGCCTTACAGACCACCTGTCATGACTGACTACTTGCAGAGGCCACAAAACACCACTGCTCTCTGGTGTGCAAACCTCTGAAGAGAGAGCACCTCTTACCAGCGATCACTTCTCCTAAGCCCCAGAGTGGTCACTCTTGGCAGGTTCTACTGTACTCTGAAAATTGTATAGTTGAAAAACTACAACTACCACCTAGTGACATCTAAAGGGTTAATCTGGCCTAATTTCAATGCTCCTTCCATGTGAATACTCTCCTGCTTAATTTCAAATTACCCTGTTCAAAAAATTACTTGAACAGTAAGGCACAAATAAGTGAGCATTGTTGTTTGCTGGTTGACTAGATAAGCAGTTAAACATCTAGAGGTGAAGTGGAGGATAATTAACATACTAGCCCTCTCAATTATCATACAATGCCCACTTCTCAGGGAATTAGAGCTATTATGATCCGCTCGGATGAATAAATAAGTATTTTAGCCCTCAAAGGGTAATGCAATAGTCTTGAAAATCTTTTTATGAGAGTGTGGCTTTATCAGTTATATTTACAATATAAACCCTGGTTGTGTATAAGAGGATAAAGATTGCTGACGAGTTTGTATTTTTAATTTCTGTTCTCATATTACTATGCTGCACTTCTCCGACACTCCTACCCTAAATGTTGTTTATCAAACCAAAGGAAAAAAAGACTTGTTTTTGGCAGTTTACTCCTTTTCTAAAATATTATCAGCAAAAAATAATATTTACCTAAAGATATAAATAGCAAATACAGTTGCACAAATTCTGCATTAATTGTTTCCCAATATAATGAACACTGTGAAAGTAATGTCTTAATGATACTCAGCAACACTCAAGAGTCCCTCAGTTGAAAAATTCCTGGGTAACTCAAGCACAGCTTCACAGAGACAGAAAGATGGAAAGAGGATATTTCTTTGTGTACTGAATTTCATACAATCTAGTAGGGCATTTGTTTGTATTCAGTGTTTACAGAAAATGTTCTTTCTAGGACATTTTGACCCAAATTCTTTGAATCTTTATCAACAGTCACTGATTTCCTTTTCAGCTGCCAAGTTTCTGAGTTTCATAGTCATCTTCCCAGCAGACAGAACAAAACTAACTATATGATCATTTTAAAGAAGCATGACTACAAAAGAAAGCTTTAGAGGACCCAAACAGTAGACCATATGTGAAATCAAATGGGCAAGCCATTAGCATCAGCTGTGAACATATTGTACCAACTGGGAAAGAAAATAAAACATTCAACAACCAACTGTTATAAATCTGTAAATAGTCAAGCTTATTTCTATTGGTTCCAAAAATACGTGAATAGGGCTACTCATCAGGGCCTCATTGCCCTGTTCATAGGTAACGTGACATATTTGTTTCTAAAAAACCTGAAGAGTTGGAGAGACTTGGTACAAAAGTCAGTTTTTGTATGTTAAAAGACTCTTGGGATTTTTGAAACTGTATCCAAAGATTACAAAGCAAGGAGAATGAAACACTGAATTATTTTGATGCAATTTTTCTATATAAAAATGCACACCACAAAAAATTCCCCATTGCACATGATGCAAAAAAACCGGCAGAGAATATTAGAAAATTTGTAGCGAGCACAAACTACAGAGAATCTGTTCTGTAGCTGGCAAGTATACTCCTGCCTACTAGTTGCTTCATATTTAATATTGCATGTTGTGAACAGATGGATAGAATGTCAATAAGGCTTTCTATATCATCAGTGGTAATGAAATACTGGAGTTTGAATGCTTAATAGCAGAGAAAAGAAAAATCCTGGAACAAATTTGTCAATGTCCTATATGCAATACTTTAGCAGTGCTTATTTCTTCTCATTGGATCTTCTGTAGCTGAGTGCCAAAATAAAAAAATGTATGACACCTTTTCATCCCCCCACAAAAAGTTAAGAGCAAATACCCTGAGTCAGTCAACTTGACTAGTAAGTAGTAGAGCAACATCATTCCTCCTTTCTCTTTTTTCCATTTATCAGTGCAAGAGGAGCTAAGGCAAAGTCAATAGCAAACCGTGCAGTTCCAATCTGATTCAGAAACCTGGTTGTGAATCATCTTTTAAAAAAAAAATACAAAAATAAATGCATCTCATTTTAATTATGTGGAATAAGGAATAAATATTGTTAATGAAATCTGTAGAGGGTACAAAAATGGAAAGGTGTTGCAAACATTGCTAAAGAAAAAATATATATGGGAGCCTCAAGAGATTAGACACAGACAAAAGAATCAAAGTTAGAGCCTTCTTGAAAAAATGTCAGCTAAAGTTTGTGGGGAAAATAATCTGAAATAGTCAACAGGGAGAAAAAACCTTGGAAACAGCAATTCTGAAAGAGATCTAGAAATAAGAAAGTGCAGAAAATTAGGTGAGTTTTCATTGTAGTATGGATCCAACAGAAAATGCAATATATGACAGCATGTGCAAAAGACATCATGTCACTTAGCAGGGAGAGAATATTTCTTCTCTATACACCTCTGCTGTGACCCCATCTGGAATCAAGGCTTGAAAAATCCAATTGCCAGTGTTGGGGGAGATCCACAAAAGTGCTTTTAATAACATTATTATAAACTTAATATAGTCAAGTCATTACAAAAGTGTTTGCATCTTTACTGAATATTAAGGCACAACTTCAAAAATGTTACCTCCAAGATGCTTGGAAATATAACAATACACGTTTAGCTAGTTATGTTACAATATGTGCAAATTATATAAAAAAAAATCCAGAAGGGTTCTGCTTCTATCTCCCAATGACAAGCAAACATTAAGACAGTCCATGTAAGCCAGTCATGTTTTAACTGTAAAAAGGAATGCAATATATATTATTAAAGCCATCAGTCTAGGTTATAAAGTGGGCCTATGCTTAACTGTACCATGCTTTTCTTTTCAAAGACAAGTCTGAGTTTAAACCCACATAATTAATTTGAGAAATATCCTTATTGAAACTGATTTCTTTTGTAAACACACAAGTCTTCATTCTTTAAACTGGGAGAACATTTATGATGGGAAATATTTTGCAGAAGATATTGCTTTCTTCCAATTCATGTTTCCACTTATAAGTGAAAACCTTTGTTATTTTTCAAATGCTTAAGATGGTATAAGCTTTTTTTAAACTATATATTTGCAAATATTTTGTTATATAAGATGCAAGCCTTCATATAATAACTGCCTGATATCATTGTTATATGAACAGTAAGATATTTTGATGAATAGCAAGGCCATTTGATGCTAAACTAATTACTAACATAGAAAGCCCTTTTATTATAGAATATTTATATTTATAAAAGTTAACGACTTTTAGTTATTTCAGCTAAAAAAGTTGTTTGATTTTAAAAGACTTTTCAGAGCTAAAACTTGTGTATAAAGAAGAAGTGTTTGGACTTTTGAAAACAGAATTTCATTTCCTGTCAAACTAATAAAATTGAAAGAATATCTCAGAAAACAGACAACTTTTAAAGTTAGTTTTAACTCCCATTTAATTATCTGGATCATTCCTGCCACAAGAAGAACAAAGGCAATTAAAGCAATATTGAATATTCATTAAACAGACTGTATATTCAGGAGCTGAAAGCATCACCAAAGCCAACCAGAGTGACAACAACCAATTTGAATCAAAATAAGCCTGAAAGAGATATTTTCTCCTATAATTTCAAGAAAATAGGAAGAATATAAAAGACTCTGAAGTGAGCACCCTACACATACACCTTCTTCTACTCTGCGTAGATAGTAAGCACTCCACGACTCATCCGGTCCATCTCTACACGCAAGCTGCCACAGATAGATAAGACAAATAGACAAGACTCAAGAAAAAAACAACCCAAGGAAAACCTACTCACAATTTCAGCATGGATTCCTGAAAGAAAGTCAGCTAAACACTCCAAAGGATTAGATTTAAACTCTTATAATTATTTTATTGGGATCTGACAATGTTCTAATTATAATGTTATAATTTAAGTTACTAACAGTTTCTCTCTCTTCTCACTCTATCTTTAGTAGTAGATGGCCCTACTACCAAAATGTTGAAGCACCTCACCATCTTTATCCTCACAACATCTCTTTGAGGAAGGAAATAAGTATTACCCCATTTTACAGATGGGGAACTGAAGCACAGAGAGACTAGTTTACCCAATGTCATGCAGGAAGTCTGTGACAGAGCCAGGAATTCAGTCTGTGCCTTACAAATTCCAGATTTGCACCTTACCTGCTGGACTATCCTTCCTCTATATTCACCTCAGCTTTCACTACAGCCATTTGGAACCCTCTGTGCAAACAGACAAGAATGGGATCAATTTCATTCTGTTGTTGCTTGGGAAAGTCAGGAGAAGGAGCAAAAACAGGGATTAGAAATATCCATTGGGAAGGAGGACCAAGAAATGGAGCTGAGCAATGATGGAAACACTTCCCACCCCCTCAAAGCCAGAAAACTGGAGAAGGGACACAGTAGCAGAGAATCTCTACCCACTCTCACAATAACCAGAAGGGCTGTGGCTTCAGAATGGGGTGAGGGGAAGGTGGGGGGGCTTCCCTTAGAACAACCAAAGTCAGGTGGTTTGAATGATGAAGGCTTCAAATCTATCAGACTCCTACTAGCCAGAGACTCAAATGAAAAATGGAGCCCAGAGCAGGGCCAAGGCATAGCACTCCAAAGAAAATCCTAGCACAAGATCTTGAGGATATTTTAGTACATTTAGGTCTCAGACTAGAAGAGGTTGGGCAATTCTTTGCAAAACTAGAAGGATATGGACAAACTGAAGAAAGTTCAGAGAAGAGCAACAATTTAAAAGGGGATGTAATAATCCATAAATATTTCAAGGGTGTAAACACCACCAAGGAATTTAGTGTGCTGTAAAGAGGTATAACTAGGAGTAATGGAAATAAAGCTTAGGCTGAATATTGCATCAGGAAAAACTCTTCCTGACAATGAGCTGTATTAGGCTGTGGAACAGTATCCTAAGGAAAGGAGAGAAAACTTTCACTTGGTATCTTAAAATCTAGAGTTGAATAGAACATTTTTAGATGCTATCTGAAATAATCCCACACTGGCACAAAAATGGACTGGATGATCAAATAGGTCTTTTCCCCTCTCTAATATTTGATGTTATGGGAACCCATCCTAAGTGATTCAACAAGTTATCATAATGCTCATTCTTGTATTAATATGATAAACAGCAAGATTATAAAGATGACAAAATTGGAATTCTATTTTCAATAAAGCATTTGAAGTATTGGAAAGTGGACACTCCTTAGACGATGGAAGTTCTTCAAAGATCTGCCAAATATGCCCCCAACACAGGGCAGCATTTAAGCATGCTATTAATTTAAAGCATCTGGTTAATTCCTACTGATTTCAATGGGAGTTAAGCATGAACTTAAGTGCTACTTGTCCTTAATAAAGTGATCTCCAGAATTGGGGCCTATATGAAAAATCAAGAATACAGAGCTCTTCAGAGAAAGATTTCCTAAACATACCATGTGAAAACACTTTTTGGGGTGTCCGAGTTTTATAGTTTCACATTCATTACCACCTTGACAGCCAGACAGTGTGTATTCACAAGACCATGGCCTATTTAACGCAGTGCTATTCCTTTCAAATGAATGGTACAGACATATATGTATCCATATGGAAAGAGAAGTCCCTTTTTGTTGGACAGATTCACAGGTATCATTAATCAGCACAACGTTGTTTGATGTCATCCTGTTAAACATACAATGGAAAAGATGCTGAAATTGCTTTAATAGGTATAGGGTGACCAGATAGCAAGTGTGAAAAATCGGGATGGGGAGGGGGGTAATAGGAGCCTATATAAGAAAAAGACCCCAAAATCGGTACTGTCCCTTTAAAATCAGGACATCTGGTCACCCTAAATGGAAATTTATCTGTATTTTTGTCTTGACACTACTCTCTCTGACTGTATTTTTCCCAGTCAAACATTAATACTTAGCACATACCATATATAGCACTTTTCATCCATTTTTCGGGGCATTAAAGATGAGTAATTATCATTCTTCCTCATGTTACAGATAGGGAAATTGAAGAGTGAAGTGGCCTGTCCAAATTATCACAACAAATCAGTGGCAGAGCCAGGAAGAGAACCAGGTATGCCTGACTTTGTCCTGTTCCAAATCCGCTGGACTGTTTTCACTGAATGATAGCATTGTGGTAGTGCCTGTGGGTAGCAAGACCGCTGGGTTGCAAACAGTTCTAGGAGGATCATAGCTAAAGTTGGTCAGAGAAAGGTAATTCTGTTTTGTGGAGGGTTTTGAAATTTGATTTCATTCCAATTCTTAATGAAACCCAAAAAATTTGAAATTCTATACAAAAAGAAAAGGAATCCTGGACCTGGGACACTCTGTCTGACAAGGAACGTGGAAGTCCTTGGGTCTCAGACTCCAAAACAGTCCACCAGGTGAGCTGGCAGAAAACTAGGCAAGTTTTGAAACCTGCAGCACAGGCAGAGTTCCATCTGACTCTGCCTAGATTTTCTCACAACTTTGTTGAAATTAAACCATCTCTGAGACTTGTTTTCTTTTTGACAAAATTGGCAAATTCCAACGAAAAAATGTTTTGCCAATTTTTTCTGACCAATTCTAGTCACACTCAAACTGGTCTGTTCCTCTCTGACCAGATGAGAAGAAAGTCCCAATATTTTCTGTTGAAACATCAGGTTAAGTGTTAGAGTATGAAAAATGTTTGAGGATAATTTTGATAGTGCATAAGAATCAGACAATGAAAGAGATTTGGCCCAAAAGGGAAACCAAGCCACCTAGTTTCATTGTCCAAGCTTCAAGGAATAAAAGAAATTAAACAGCCTCAGTGGTGAAAAGTACATTTGACTTTTAAAATGAGATTTTCAAAACTACCTAGGGCATTTACATGCCCAAAAAGCATTGAAATAAATAGACCATTAAGAAAATCCCAACCTTAAACTTCTGTCAGTTTGAATAATGTAAGGTGATACTAGTAACATAGGGATACTTTCACAAGAACAATTTCCTCTGTGATAGAAGAGGTCTATTGCAGGGTCTATTGCTGCCAATCAGAAATAACCACTGGGGGGTGGGGCTGGCACTATTACTTGTAGTTGATGTTCTGCTAGAGAAGGGCATATCTAAATTGTAGTCAAAATTCCAAAGGAATCTTGCAGATGAAAATACTGTTCTTCCCTACTAGTGCATAGGCCCCTACCTGCCACACCCCAGGCTTGAAGTAGTAATAACAAACAACAAATACATGACAGGTTTCAGAATAGCAGCCGTGTTAGTCTGTATCCGCAAAAAGAACAGGAGTACTTAGTCTCTAAGGTGCCACAAGTACTCCTGTTCTTGAAACAAATACATTGTTTCCATCATCAACACTCCCACTATAAAAATTGTTCCAACACCACTGGCTGAATCAGTGCTTCATGATGGCCACCTCGATCACAACCCCTACCCACGCAAAGCTGCTGCCCCCTCTTCAAGGGGTATTACAGGCATATTTCATGTAATCTGCAGGTGAACATAATCCATATTTTATCTTCCCTTTGGAGACTCTCTTCAGGAACTTAAGTCACAGAAAATTTTTGATAAGTGGAGAATTAGAACCTTTTGCAAGAGTGGTCATTGAAGGCCAACACGCATGTGAATAAGGATGACCTAGTGGATACAGCGTACCTGGACTTTCAGATAGCCTTTGACAAGGTCCCACATCAAAGTCAATTAAGCAAAGTAGGCAGCCATGAGATAATAGAAGGTCTTCTCATGGATCAGTAGCAGGCTGAAAGATAGGAAAGAAAGGGTAGGAATAAATGGTCAGTTTTCACAGTGGAGAGAGCTAAATAGCCTGGTCCCCCAGAAATCTGTTCTGGGGCCAGTGCTGTTCAACATATTCACAAATGATCTAGGGGTAAAAAAGGGTAAATAGTGAGATGGCAAAGTTTCCAGACAATTTAAAATTACTCAAAATATTTAAGTCCAAAGCTGACTGCAAAGAGTTACAAAAGGATCTCTCAAAACCTGGTGACTGGCCAACCAACTGACAGATGTAAGTTACTTGTAATAAGTACAAAGTAATACACAGTGAAAGATATAGTCACAACTACACATACAAAACGATAGGGCCTAAATTAGCTTCTCCCATGCAAGAACGAACTTGGAATCATCATGGATAGTCCTCTGAAAACCTCTTCCCAATGTGCAGTGGCAGTCAAAATAGCTAACTGAATGTTAGGAACCATTAGGAAAGGAATAGTATGACAGAAAATACTATAGTGCACTATATAAATCCATGGTACTTTTTCACTTTGAATACTGCATACAGTTCTTGTCATCCCATCTTGAAAAAGGAATATTAGAACTGGAAAAAGTACAGAGAACAAAAATGATTAGGGGTATGGAACAGCTTCAATATGCAGAGAGACTGTTCAGCTTAGAAAAGAGATTGAGGAGGGGTATAATAGAAGTCTATAAAATCATGAACGGTGTGGAGAAAGTAAATAAGGAAGTGTTAGTTACTCCTTCATGTAACACAAGAACCCAGGGTCACCCAGTGAAAATAGGCAGCAGGTTTAGAACAGACATAAGGAAGGACTTCTTCACCAAATGCACAGTCAACCTGTGGTGCTCATTGCCAAAGGATGTTGTGAAGACCAAAACTATAACTGGATTCAAAATAGAATTATGGAAGTTCATGGAAGATAGGCCCATCAATGGCTATTAGCCAAGATGGTCAACAGTGAAACTCCATATTCTGGGTGTCCCTGAATCTGTGACCACCAGAAGTTGGGACTGGACAACAGGGGATGGATCGCTCGATAATTGCCCTGTTCTGTTCACTCTCTTTGAAGCATCAAATACAGGATATGGGACTAGATGGAACATTGCCATACTGGATCAGACCATTCTTGTGATCATTCCCTCCCCGAGATCTCACCCTGTCCATTACAGCCTTGTCATCTGACTCCCCCCTGCACTGAATCAGCATTTACCCACTTCTGCCTTCACCTTCTTTTTGCCCTCGTGCCCTTTCTTCTTCCTCTCCCATCCCTCTTATTCCCCACTCCTACAATTAAATTTTTTGGTAGTTTTTTTATTATTATTTTGCTAGTTTTACAGGTGTTGCATCATCCCCTGCTGCACTAAATTGACACTTCTAAAAGTAGCAGCCTTGGAGTGACTGACTAGAGCCATTGCATGCAGAAGTGTCAATTTAGTGCAGCAGGGGATGGTGTTGCAGCTGCAGAAAGAGAAGAGAGACCTTATTTTATTTTATTTTTTAAATGGTAAAAATGTTAGAAGGGAGGGAAGGCTACAAAACAAATAAGAAGGGGGGAATCACAAGGGGAGTTGAGAAGAGAATGGAAAATGGTGAGAGAAGAAAAAGTGCAAAGAAACAATAAAAATTGTCTATGAATAGGATGGAAACTTTTTTAAAATCTGGAATTTCTATTAAGTTAAAAATGTATCATGTGCATATTTCACACAATACTAATCTTCTACTTGTTTGTCTGTTTTAGAGGAAGAAATCTGACCCACAAAACTTGGTTTACTATTCAAAATTATTGACTATGTGCTGTGGATTTTTTCTATTATAAGATTATAAGCAGGAATACAGTCCAAAGAAGGGAAATGAGAGTGGGGGTTATATGGCTCAATTTTCAGTGCAGTACCAAAATATGAGACCTAAAATCATGCATCTCAATATTGAGATCAGCATCTATGTACATAGATGCCCATTTTATGCAGTGAATTCTTGAATGTCCAGATGCAAGATTTGGTTATATTGTTAAGGTGCCCACATCTGAAACTTAGGTTTAGAGTACTTGCAACTACCACCATGAAAAAAAAAAAAGAAAAAGGAAAATAAATTGAAAGAGGAGACCAAAAGGAAAAAGGGGGAAATTAAATAAAAAATATATTTTAATAAATATTTCAAACACTAGATAACAATATGTTTTTATTTAAAACAGTGCTCTCCAGGTCTTTGTAAAATTAGTATAGTAAATTTAAACATGTCCTTACTGTAGCAGATAAATGTGACTAGAATGTATACCAGGGGTAGGCAACCTATGGCATGCGTGCCAAAGGCGGCATGCAAGCTGATTTTCAGTGGCACTCACATTGCCTGGGTCCTGGCCACCGATCCAGGGGGCTCTGCATTTTAATTTAATTTTAAATGAAGCTTATTAAACATTTTAAAAACCTTATTTACTTTACACACAACAATAGTTCAGTTATATAATATAGACTTATAGAAAGAGACCTTCCAAAAACATTAAAATGTATTACTGGCACGTAAAACCTTAAATTAGAGTGAATAAATGAAGACTCGGCACACCACTTCCGAAAGTTGCCAACCCCGATGTATACAGTAGAGTACCTCTTTATACCACTAATAAATTTAAGCCACCAGTACTTTATTGTACTAATGGTATTTTTCCCATCACTTAAAGTACAATGGTAATGGCAAACCATTTTATCTCAAGTGTCTACCCCTCACTTCCATGCATCCATGAGTTTTGTTTCTCAGGGTTTTGAGTTCTAGTTTAAAACACAAGCACTAACCCTTTTGCTGTTTCCAGACCCTTTGCCTCTGAGCTTAAGGAAAATTGGGAAAATACCACACCCAATTAGCAATATTTTCTCCAATGGCAGAACTGCCATTGCACAATATTGGATTGTTAAATAAAAACAATTATACAGAAGTGAAAACCTATCAAATCTCTCCATTTCCAAGAGGACATGACCATTCCAACGCAATCTCATACTTCTTTTGTCTCAAGTATTTATCCCTTTAAAATGTTGCAAGGCTCTTTTTCCAAAACTGCAAGATGGGAAGAGACAATCCAGACACCAGAGGAAAGAAAGTCAATGAGCAGAACTGAAATCCTAGTTCCAGAAAAGGAGAAAACAAGGAGCCTTTGAAAAGGTAATACACAGAATGGATACTCTCTTGATAAGAAATTTCAGCTCAATAGTTCTGTTCAGACAGTAGGAACCAGCTTCGTACGTGGGAAAGCTTCAGTAATCTCTCTTTAAGTATTTACCAATAAGTCATCCATTTTTTTAGCCTTTTATTTATGCCAGCTGTAGATTTTTCAAGCACTTCTGAGTACTTTCAAACAATATTGCACCACAAGAGGTGTGTACAGTACAACTGAAATGTCACATGTATATAAAATTTCAATTGTAGTTTAATACTAGTAGTAAAAGGTCTTGAAATAAAACATGTATATCTAGTGACAAGAAAACTTATTTAGAAAGTGAATATTTTGGGGGGGGCTCCTGATGGTTGCAGTACCCAGTTTCTCTCTCTCCCCTCGGTTCTTTACTTCTAGCTTCAGTTCAGTGTCTTTTCCCCTCCCTTTCTTCTCCTTTTCTGTTCTTCCCATCTAGGACCTTCACTGTTGTTATTTAGCAATCCCTCCCAGCAGACAGACAGACAAAAAGACACAAACTCTGCCCCGCAGGGACAATTTGGTGCAGACATAGAAAACAGATTAGGGGGAAATAGTGCGTGTTGTGTGCAACTGGTATAGGAACATAGCAGTGACCATTTTTCAAAGGCTTTGAGGAAGGAGCACAGATGGAGGAGGAATTTGAAGGATGTGACTCAAACTTGTTTACTAGGCTTCAAAGGTTAAATATTTTACAATGGCAATTCACTGTCCCTCTACCTGCATTTATTAAACATAGTACTTATTCATCAAGACAAACTATTTCTCCTCACTTCAGACCTCTGCTCCATTGCTACTGCTACTCAAAATCATTGTTCATTTCACTCAAATCAGTGCCTCTTGCAGGGGACAATCCTCACTGCTGATCCTATTCTAAGTGGTACTTCTGTTGAGAAAGAGACCTGAGAGAACTCATACTCTTTTATTCCTCCGTTACTAAATAGAACGCAAACATAAAAAGGATTTAAAAAGAAAAACAAAAGGAATCTGAGTACAGCAAAGTCCAAGAAGGCAATACAGAACAATATGCCAATCCAAAACACTGGCTTTATCTGTGTGACCTTGTCTTCCACAGCTGGTTGGTCCCACCAACTACAACAGCAAGATACTTAAACAAAAAAGGTTCCTTAGCTCATCTGATAGATGGGACAGAACACCACACCCAGAAGGTGTGTGGGTTACACTTGGACTTACACCAGGTGCAGATTTTAAGTACATTATAGACTCAGCCTCTTTTTCTAATGACACTGTACCATATGATTGGATAAGAGCAAAACTGCCCCTCTGTGCAAGAATGGTAGTCCAGCGATTTTAATACACATGTGCTAATCTCAGTTCTTTAAGCAATACTAATGTAACTGAAAATTTTTCTATCAGCAAACCTAAAAGCAGCAAATTGACACTGAACTAATTAATCACTATCAAACTGATCTGTGCCTTTTTCATTCACCTTACTCAGCTGATCATATTCATTTAGCTCATTGTGAAGATGAGCTCACAACGCTGTCTCAAACCAGCTTCATAAAGTATTTGTACAGTGTGAACTCAGCAATCTAACTTTCTAAATGTAAATGCTATTTCTCTGATAAAACTCATTCTGTCTTCTAGTTTTCCTTTTGTCTTCTTCATGATATGCAAGGAGTTTTATTACATAACTTTTCACTAGAACTACTTCTGTTATCAGCTGAAGTATCTCCAGAATCAAAAAAGGGTCTCTTTCCTCTAATTTTTACATGAAGTATCTATGATGTGTAAATATGCAGTGTAAAATGCCACTTTTTCTATTTGAAGTAACTGTTTCTGGTGCCATTACTTCCAGTTCTTCTGACATTAAGCCACATGATTAGTGATCTTAAACTCTGTGTTCCTTAGGAGAGCTGTAGCCATGCTTTGTATTTCCATCGTCAAATTCAGTTCAACTATTTCTATATTTTCACAGCTAGACGTTTTGCTCTAGATTATGTCTTATTTGTCACTCAGGCTTAACAGGGGTTAACACTCTGTAATAATGAAATAGATAACATAATAATGAGATAGATTGCTGTTAAAACTAGTACTTCACCAATTCAACAATCACTGCCTTACAATGGACACAGTAAAAACGGCTCTATGTTCACTTGTTATGCCAAAAGATGTTGTGCTATAAAGGTACTTCGTAATATCATTTATTTTGACACGAGTGACAAATATCAATTTCACTCTTCACGACGTAACAGATGTTAGTCATGTCACTTAATGCACTCATACCACAATGATGCAGGTAGCGCAACTATCTGTATAGAGCAAAATAAGGTATAACATGTTGGACAACATTAGCATAAGGCTTTCTTGCACAGTAGTGCAAAAAAATCACAATAATATACTGGAATGCTAATAATATGTGTTATGTGAGTGCACTGACTACCACGAAACTCAGCAACACTGGCATAATAACATTTCTGATAGTTATTATTACAACTCTTTATATTCAGGGGCTTATAATTCAGTTGTAAAAATTCACTCCAACATAAAAAAAAACTTTAGCATTCAATATCTACTTTTTCAGGCAAACCTTTTCCTATTTTAAAAATCAGTTTTATTGTATTACAGAAATGTCCCAAAATCCACAAAGACAAATTAGTGTACTGCAAGCTGGGTTCCTTTGCATGCCTTTAACGTTGAAGCAAATCATTTCTTAAAAATGAAAAGTTGCAGTGTCTTAATTGGTAAATTAACTAATGCTACAGATAGTAAATGGGACAATTTGACCTGTATAGATGCCAAACATTACCTGATCTACTCAAATATCCCCATCTCAGAGATACCATCAGCTGAATAAGCATGTTAGGATCATTTCTAATTATGTTTGAATATTTTAAAACAATGTTAGTATCAGTTAACATTTAGCAAAATGGCAACTATGAAAATTAAACAAAAATATTTATAAAGAATATTGGGACAGAAATATAGTTCCTGATCCTGTGAGATCATGTTTATTGTAAAATACTGAGTGTCCTGAACTCCTACGGAAGTCACTGGGACTTGACAGCAGTCAACACCTCACACGAAACTAAAGGCAAGCTCCAGGGTCCACCCACATGGAATGGATAGGAGGATCAAGGCCTAAATAGGCTATAACATAGTGGAACAGAACCACTCCAGAGAAGTGTTAACAGCTACTGTACTAGAGTGTTTTTTGCCCCCATGCATATTTGCCCTAAAGAATTTTAAGTACTTGAACGTTTAGAGAAAGCAAACAGGAACACACAGTCAAATAAACTTTCAAACATATATTCGCAGAAAACTTTCCACTATACAATTTGCTCTTAACGACAACATATAAGAAATAAAATTCTTTGCTTGCTACTGTGGGCTTTGACACAATAGGTTATAATGGCCCAGAACTAGCTCTTACAGTTTAAGGCCACAATCCCACACACACGCTGAACTTTACTACTCTGAGTAGTACCTCTCAATGGGACTACTCATGGTAGGGCAGTTAGGCATATGCATAAGTGCTTGCAGGCTCAGAGCCTAATTTGTGATTGATATACGTATTAAAGAGTCCATTCATATATGATCACACAAAACCATCATGGATGAAGAGTTTGTGCTACTTTCTTAACCCAGTTCAATACTCTATCATTACATTTTTGTTATTCAATATAAGTAAAGGGTAAAAAAAAACGCAATGTAAATATTAATCAAAACCAATTTAAATGTATACGTTTTCCAGTACAGAAGACCCACCTCTATACAGACAAAGGAAATGGAAATATATTGTAAAATGTGATTTTATTTTCATGTATATCAATATGCCACCAGTTAAAAAAAAGAAATGGTGCTTATATTTTGTTTCATTTCACAGTTTTGAGAACATCAGAGGAAGTTTCTTTTCTGCAGGATGGAGAAAGATGTCCTAATAGCAAAGATCCAATTAAAATAATAGGGCCATTCATTTCAGTGGGATTTTGCAAGAATGTTCTTAGTTCATTTATGATATATGCCTCCTACAATGTAAAAGCTTTAGCTCTTGTATTATAATGGCATTACTAACAAGACACAAATATGTATCTTACAAGTGGATGAATATGTGATTGTCACAAGAATGAAAATGGTTCTTTATCCATAATACATTCATCTCAAGATTCAGGGAGTATAAAACATATGCAAGTGTAAGTGGTTTCCCCTTCCCTCTTCCAGTTCTTTTAGAAATATACACACAAGAACGCATCTATGTTCTGAAAGACCATATGTGTGGTGAGTTAATAAGGAGCTATGAAAGGGCACAAAAAAGGGAAAGACAGCTGCTTATCACAAGTAAATAAAGTGAAAAGTGCATGTATAAATATTCCAACTCAAACATTGTTGGATACACAGACATGAGCTTCTTAAAGGATAGCTAGAAGTTCCCTTTTCTCCACCCACCAAGAAAAATGACAGGTCCCATTTATTTCAATATGAGCTTCAATTATGACTAGTGTAAGAGTACAAATGAATCAGAGCTGTTTTGTTTTAAATTTGACTGGGCTAGATCATGGGTTTGCCCTGAGCCCTGCATTCAGAGCAGCACATGGCTGATCTGCCCTTGGAGCACTGAGAGGGAGATTGTGACTCTGCTGTCCTAGCTAGGGAGTATTCTGGAGCTAGTCTATAACCACAGCAGTAGTCACTCCCTGAGGTGGACTGAGTGACTCTGCAGAATCTGCCTCTGCTCTGCTCCAGCACTGTGACCAGTACAGCAAATAGCCAGGGCAGAGGTCCCAGTAGTCCAGACTATGATTCAGCTCACTGTGTTTTGTGAGCAAAAGAAGTTCATTTTGAGCTTTCGATAAACGTTTGGAAAAAGGTGCTGAAGTTTATAGGGATCTCAAATATTATATTTCTAGTAATAAAGGCCTTTCCACTCTAAGAATGAATCCTATTTTCTGGGAAAATAAGCTTTTGAGAAAAAATTCTTTGGAATGATGACTGACTATATCATTCTGCTTAAGGTATCCATTTTAGGATCTTCCAGCCTCAAATATCAAATGGTCAGTAACATTTGGAACTCTTAAAACATATTTTGAGTACAGTAGAGTTCCATGAAAATCTGACTGCATTTTGTTTTGTTTTTAGAAGACTATAAGATTGCCTAGTTAAGACATTAAATGGTAAAGATTTTGTTTCTCAGTAGAATTTTCATTTAATATGAACACATGAACATCCCCACGTAGCCATAAGGATAAATATAATGCAAAGACTTGGAAGGACTGAATCCATAAAGGAGTAAGCTAAATAATTCCAACTCATGGACATAGTTCCACAGCACCAGTTGAAATGTCAAAATTATGTCCATCCAATTCAAGCTGGAAACATGAGTGATATGATCAGGCATTTCATAAAGAGCACATAAGGGACAGGCCTGTAGGAAAAAGTTGGCGTCTGAATATCTTTTTCTCCACCACCCAGCACTTGTAAGCCCAAAACTAAAACTTACACATACCTTGTACATTCGATTGACTCCATAAGGTTTTCATCTAAATTCAAAATATAACCATTTTTAGATATATCTGAACACTTTTATTGCATTTAGTTATGAGATATGAATTCTTATTGATAGAATCTGGGGCACATGACATTGCTAGATCATTCCAAACAAGTTAATTCTGAAATGGGCTTGAATCAATAACACAAAAGAGGCATTATAGCCAATTTTTATGGTAGTCAGGGTTGTATAAAATAAAATCAAGACAGTCAGAATGAAAGCTCCCTGCATCACAAATATAATTTGCAACCTACTCTAGACACAAAGAGGAAATAGATAGGTAGGTAAAAGATATAGATAAAAACAAATGAAAGATATGTAGGACTACAGAAACTGGCAATATAGAAAGAATGCAGAGTAATTGGCAGCCAATAGTGTGAGGAAAAGTGACCAAGCATGCCAAATAAGTAATTCACGGGTAAATAGAATGCTTTCCTTTCATTCAGCCTTTTCGAACAGCTCTGTTTATTCTGTGTTTGTAACTCATAGATGGATAGGGGCTGTGTGTACAAATAAGTCTATCACTGCAATGCTTTGCTTTTAATGAAATGGATTTTTAATGATGAAAAAAGCTATATTTCATTCTGACTTGTCCATTTCCAGAATATCAGCAGGAAGTAGTACAGCAAATGCACTTGCTTTCCATATCCTTCACTAAATCTACAACGATGAGGTGTGCAAGCATTGGAAGAAAGTGCTACTATTATACTGCCTGGATATAAAAAAATTCAAGTCTTTGTATTGTTTTTTATTGATCTTGCAGGGCCCTATGACGCTGCCGCATGTTTCCTGACAATAGAACCCTACATACGTTACCTTGGACTCCATCTGCATAAATAAGCTCTAAAGCACCGAGATGTCCCTTTTTGTTGTTCTCTTCCTCAAGGACATTTGTTCAAAGTGTGCTGTTTTTACCATTCCCCAAAGCAGCCATTATATTGAAGTGCTTTGAATGAACCTCTAAGCACACAAATACCAGAGGATTTATCCCACAAATGTAGAAAAGTCAGAAGGAGACGAGACTGACAATAACACAAATCCTTTCTTTCTGGACACAAAGAATTCTCCCTTCCCATGTTACAGTTCCTATACTGGCATAAAATAAGCAAATAAGTCATTCTCAAAAGTATACATATGTGAAGAGGCATCTTACCCATGGGATAGCAGAAATAGGCATTTTCCCATTTGTAACATTAGGTATATACTAATTTCAGGTCATTTGACAATTATATTTATCTCTAACTTATCCACTGAACAAAGGGCCATTCCACTCAAGCCCCTGCTCATCCCCCTTTACCCTCCCATATACACACTTACTCTCTTCTGGAATTATTTGCTTTAAGATAGTTCAATGCCTTGGGACACTGCATAATTTGGTTGCCATATAGCAGGGCAGCATTCCAATTTGTCTTGGGCCATGAAATTCACTTCATTTTCAGTATTTCTATGGTATGTTTTGTGCTATGTACTCTAGTTCAAAGAAGCACAATGTTTTCCAATGACAATTATTTTTACTTTTCCTTCCAAAGATTAATATCTGTGAGCATGGGAGCAGCAGCACCCAAAGTATGATTAAAGAGCTATAGGCTGTGCAGCTGATAGGTGAAAGGGTAATGAACACTGAAATCTGATGTTCACAGAATACTAGTCTAATATAATCTACATTTTCACAAAAAGCAGCATAGAAACAGAATCAGATCTAGGAGCCCACCCACAATCTTTTCTAAAGTATCCCTGTTTTCCTGTCAGCCACTCCCAAACCTGTGTCTTTTCCATTCTGCCTCATGGTTAATTGGCAGAGCCTACCAATCAATATTTACAATGGGTCTCCTCTTTCTTCTTTCAAATCTCTTCTAAAACATCACCTGTTTGATTACACCTGTGTGAGGTTCTGACACCTGGTACTGCAAGGGTAAACTATTTAAAATCCTAACTAAATGTATCAGATCAGAATCTCAGAGAAAAATGTTGCTAAAATTAACCATATAGTGTGTCAAGAGTTAGCTAGCTCAGGACTCAGGCACAGAATAAGCACATGGGGGATTGATTACTCAAAGGTCAATATTGGAATTAAATATGTAGGACAGATAAAAATGGCATGTGCCTTGGGAGTGTGACTGCACATGCTCAGATAAGTGCAGAAAGAAAAGGAGCACACATTTCAGTCAAGTGAGAAGCTTCTAGAAGTTGTGTGCAGGGGCAGCTCCTGGCCCCAGCACACAAGCCGCAGGGGGCACTCTGCCGGCGCCACAAAGGAGGCAGCCTGTCTGCCATCCTTGAGGCAGCAAAATCCCTAGAGCCGCCCCTGCTTGCGTGTGGCCATAAAAAGAGGCAAGTACAGATGCTAAAGAGCTGATTGAACCCTTCTCAATTTTGTTCAGGAAGGAGAGAGGAGAAAGATGCTTGCTCTCCTGGGTCCTGAAGGTAATTTAAGTAAAGCAGGCAGGGCTATAGTTCTAGAGGACAGACATCATGTGGAAGAACCTGGTCACAACAGAGCATACAGCATTCTGATTCCCAAACCTGACTGAACCAGAATATTCTTTCATCCTGGATATGCCACACATACTTCAAAGACTGAAGCATTTTACAGTGAATGATGCACTATCTGTGATAGGAATCTATATGCTGCAAGAGAGGCTGAGCAGAGAAATGGAGTTTCAATTTAGTAGGAGCAGCTCAGTTATGAAAAACAACAATTTAGGAGTGAGACTGATGCTCTGCAGAACTTTTTTTGCAAAAGGATGTTGGGACAGCCAGTGCCAGAAGGTAAATCTTTGATGAGGATTCTGTGTGAACTTTTTATACCACCTTAGATACATCCACAGTGCCAATATTTGTTAATAGGGTCTAGTTTGTGTAGCCCACCAAACTGACCCTAACATGGGGTGAATCCTGTGGCTGTACTCCTCATTTTAATAATCATACTTTCACATCTAGGACAGAATTGTAACTTTAAATACAGTTTTAATGTATTCTTTTCAAGTGCCTCATTTAAATTGCAGCAATTCTCTAAAGCAAATACCTCCTGCCCTGGGACTATAGTTGTTAATTCCCAATTAAAATGCATCCTTTCCTCACTAACATACTATTTTAATGGTCATGCCCACTTATAAAATCACTATTAAATATTGATCAAAAACATAATTGTATCATAAGCTGAAGCACTGGGTTAACTGCAGATCCAGAGAGTGGATACACACTGTATGTGTTTTAAACATACTGCAGTGGTTTCCTATGCTAATTATATAATGATTATTCAGTATAAGTTTAAACTTTATGTTCACTGAATTAAACAGCATTTAAATTTGAAAAGCCCATCCTGCAAGTTAACAACAGAAACTGTTACTTAGGGGTTTTAGAATTTAAAATTGTGGTAATTTGTTTCTGTAGGTGGTGTTTATAATAAATTAATGGAGATAACAGAAACAGTTAGTTGATGGGGACAGCATATTGTTCTAAATAAACCTAATATCTATCACAAGCATAGATTCATCATTTAACACTCTTGTCAGGGCTGACAAAATTATTTTAGAGTTTGGAAACACCAGTGTGTTGTCTTGCCTTTTCTCACATTCCTCTTCCTTTCTCTCCTTGTTCTCTCTCCTTCATTTTGCCTACCTCTCCCATTCCTTTCACCCTCCCTTTTCTTCAAATACTCACTGTTCGTTATGCCAGTAATGTTGTTTAACTATCACAGGTGAAGACAAATCATACAGTACGGTTTCTGTTCCCTGACTGGATGAGAGTGCAGGTACATCTAGCATGAATATTTGCATGCACGAATTTAAATGAATGCAATCGTGTGAAATGTAGTCAATCTTAAAATGTGTTAAAGCAGTTTCAGGTATTAAATTTGCCCCTGAGTCTCCATGCCCATTTTCATGATTTTACAATCACATTTTCCTATTTTTAAAAAAATGTTTCTCATTACTCTGTTGCTGTGTGATAAATGACTGTCTATACACCCATCACTGTAAAATGCATAAAGTAAACAAACTGGAAAAAAAGATTTTTCTTCTTTAACCTTTCACTTGTAGTCCTCTTAGGCATTACTTGGTTTAAAATATTCAGACAATGTGATTTAAGTTTATCATTACCTTAAAAATTCTGTTTACATAAATATTTGTGCAAGCAATCTTGAAAATCACTTCCTGAAAGCAGCTGCCAGTAAATACTGACTACATGAAAGTGTATTCAAATTAAAAACAAAGGTCTGATTTCTCAGTTAGTGCACTGGTATGGTAAAGGGCATTAAAATGAGCTAAAATGACGCTTACCCTGCCAGAGCAATGTAAAGGGGCCTTGGTAACTAAGAATTCAGGCCAAAAGGTTCACAAGCACAACCAAAGAGAGTTCATGTTTAAATCTGAATATATTATTCACTCAAGACTTATTCCATTAGCAACACACTGAGCAGTCCAGTCCCACATTGCTATCAGTGTTAATGTTCTGAAATTTATCAAACTGCAGCTAATCATGAAGGAGGTACAAAAAAGCCTTAAACCAGTGGTTCTCAACCTTTTTTCATTTGGAGAACTCTAAAATTTTCAAATACAGGTGGAGACCCTTTGGAAATCTTAGACATGGTCTGTGGACCCCTCCCCCTCCCGGGGTCCGCAGAGCACAGGTTGAGAACCACTGCCTTAAACTACAGGAATCCTTTTTAAGTTGGTTGGTGCTTAACTAAGAGGCTGAAACTATAGTAGTTAAATCCATAAGTAATTTTTTTTTAATTATAACCTGTAACAAAATCAGCATTGTAACAGTGATTAATTTTTTTTAATAATCTCAGTGCTTCAAGACTCCTATAATAATAAAGCAATCATGCATCACTTTTGTTTTCCAACAGAACTATTAGTCTCTGTACTGTGTTAATGTAATTACAGCCTAATGGTTTACACTATTAAGATAGCACTATATTTTTTACTAAATTGAGTACAGTATATAAAAGTTAATTTAAATAGCTCCAGGCTCTGAAACAATGTAAAGAAACGTGTTCTTTTTTCTTCTGAGTGAGGAAAACAAAGCTGTCAAAATGTTTAGAGGCATTTTTGTTTGTCTTTTTAATAAGGTGGAAGCAATGTAATATTAGAAGCGGAAATTAATTAATTATAGCATTAAAACCTCAAGTAAAATATGAAAAAATATCTTGTGATATTTTGATATTGTGATTTAGCAACCTTGCTTGATTAACATTGTGAAATTATCAAAGATATAAAATGGCACTAATTAGAATCTAATTTTTCATTATTGCACACATTTCTGATGTTCTAATTTAATGAAACTACTAAACCTGAGCAATATAGTAATATTGCATCATAACAAATAATCAAAATAGTTCTGAATTTATGACAATTAACATCAGCCAAGCTACTATGCAATCAGAAAGCATATCAGTAAGTTATATTTCTGACAAACTACTATACAATATAGCTAGTTTCTTCAGTGACCATAAATATAAAGGTAACTCTTCAGTGATTAACAGCCCAAACTGGCATATCCTTACACATCTGAATAGTTCTTACTCATCTAAATAAACCACATAATTCACTGAAGTACAAGGACTACCTACGTGAGCAAGGATTTGCTCAATTAGGCCATTAAAGTTATCCTGTAGAATACATTGCAGTGTTCCATTATATATGAAAACAATGAAAGATTTGTAGAGTATCTATTGAGGTGACATTGAAAGTCATAATATTGGGGCTGTCTGAACTTTCTAAATCAGTCAAAACAATTCTGAAAAGAAAAAAAACATATGCTTCTCTCAAAACAATTTTGTACTCTTTCCCTTGCGCGCGCGCGCACACACACACACTACCATCACCCATCCATATTTTGCTTTATTCAGGATTTTGGTTAAATTACTGTTTTGTAGTAGCAACATGGATTTGTTTGTTTGTTTTCAGAAAAAGTTTTCATGGAATATGAACATGATATTTCCCTAATATTACTGGGAAACAGACCTAGTTTTTTTTCAAAACATGTCAATTTAGTTTGGCAAATAGGCCATTTCTGCTCAAAAATGTATTAGTGATATTTCCACAAAATTAGGGCTATTTTCAAATTCACAGCAAATGTGAAAAACAGTCTCCTTTAAGAATATTTTACATACCATTTATCCAGTGACACTGTTGAAGGATTATCAATATTTAGCTTGCATTCTTGTCTGAATAATAGCACTATTATTTTAAACCATTACAATATCAGCTTTGATTTTTCATCTTCATTTACTGGTGTTTTCAAATTCACAATTTATAAATCAAATTTACAAATAGTATATTAAGTAAATTTTTTCCTAAGTATTCTTCCACCATGTACAAATATGCAAAAAATGTTACCCTTCCTCTTCCTTTTATTGAGTAAGGCCCCAATCCTGCAAATGCCTACATATATTAATAACTTTTCACATGCATGCAAATTCACTGAGTTCAATAAAAATACTATATTCATAGATTCACATATTCCAAGGCCAGAAGGGATTATTGTGATAAACTAGTCTGACCTCCTGTATAACATAGACCATGGAACTTCCTCTAAATAATTCGTAGAGCGGGTCAGACATTTGTCTTCATCAGAAAATGCTGCCTCAATTAAACCAAAAATTTGTGAAATCCTATTATTTTGCTGAAAATTCATTATGGAAAAAAAAATGGAAAAAATGTTTCAAAAATGAGAAAACATCACATTTCAATGCATCAATTTCCAGAAGGAAAGTTTTGACTTTTCATTTTGAAATTTACTTTAATTTATATAAAAAATGAAAAGGTCAAAATGAAATGAAACATTTCAATCAATCCTAAAATACAAAATGTTCAGAATTTCATTCAGAGAAAAATTTCAAAATTTTGGCTTTTCATCCCAATTTGGGATCTAGAAAAAAATTAAATCTTGAAATTTTCCATGGGATGGAAAATATGTTTTCTGACCACCTCTAAAAGTTACTCGTATGTATCTGCAGAAGAATAGTCCAAGTTATTATCTCCAGATATTTTTTCTGACATCATATGCTAACTTTGTGGAGATATTTAATAGTTGTGATTAACCTGAATAACTAAAAATGAAATAGCAAGTCTATCACTCACATTCTTTTGTGGCTCATAACCATAATCCTTATTTCATTATTTACTTGAAGGGAGCAGTTTCATTATGCTTATTGTGAATCCAAAGTAACTAATGTTTGTGGGTAGCGGAAATTTACAAAGTACAATGCTGACTGAGGCTTGTTTCAGTGGAACTAATCCTCCATGGTGTCTACTGGCCTTAAGTCTCTGGAAGCCTCATATTCTGCAGAAGCTAATTCTAAATCTTCAGAAGAAATTACCATATTTTACTCCTTTTTGGAAGCTGCAGAATGACACATAGAAATATAGCTCTGTTCCATACTCCAGAACATAATGTTCAAGTTTTCTTCCAACCCCAGCCATATAACCATAAGTAGATTTATTTAATTATAAAAAGCAGAATAAAAACAAAATAATACAAAGCAATTTAAAAAAAACTCAGTGTTCCTTCTCCATCCTGTCATATTTTTAATAAATAAAATACAATAAATAATAAAGAGTATTTCTCTCATCTCTTCCCTCCATTTCTAGTCAAACAGTAGGCTTCCTCTGGTGCTATCTTACCATTTGCAATACAGATAAAGAGTTAGGTTTGAGGCTGATTAGAATTGGGGATGATTTATGTGTCTTGGTTACAGTTAGGATATATGCCAGTTCACCTCTCCAAGTTAGGGCTAGATTTGGGACTGAGTGGAAGGCCTAGGATAAGGGTTATGAGTGGCCAGATTATGGCTGGGGTTGCTACATTGTCCTAGGGTCAAATATTACAGTTAGAGCTGGCTGGGGAGACTGAGCTACTGATATAGTTGGGAAGCCTGAGGTTGGGTTATGCCTGGTGCTGGCTTGTGAGCCCAAATTAAGATTACATCTTGAGCCAGTTCAAATATTTGGTCTAGAATCAGAATTGGGGATGTCTGGTGAGCCCAAGCTAGGTTAGTGGTGGGACTGGGTGGCACCACACAGCATTATGACTGGCACACAGGGTCACACAGGCTTAGAAATGGGAACAATTTGTGTGTTTGGGCTTGAGACCATTTGAGAGGCTCCAGTGTAAATTTACAGCGAGGGCCAGGCCAAAGAAAATAATCCTGCACCTTTCAGGTTAACTCTGCAACTATTTATTGATTTACAATGTTGCATGCCATAGCTGGATGACCTTTCCACTAATTCTATTCGCCTAAAGCAGAAACTGTAGCACCACATGGAGTTATGTTCAGCAATCTTCCTGAACCACATGAGGTTCAGGAATCTCTGTATTGCCAGTTTAAAGTTAGGATCAGCAACATTGGCTTAAGTTATTTCTAGCCTTATTGTTTTAAATGCCCAACTTTTTAGGGCCACAATTTGGCCCCATCTCACACATACAAGCCAGGACAGAAGGGGTGGTAAGACTCTTCCCATACTCCATGCTACCCTGCCTGGCCTCTCCACATCTGTGCTGTAGGCACAGAGAGTGTGAATGTGTCCTGTACTCCTCCCTCCATGCAAGGGGTTGGGAGCAGAAAAGGGTGGCACCGGCCGTTTATGTGAGAGCATAATCCACTCTCTGGAAGGGCCAGTAGCAAATTTCTTCCCCTGCCCTCTCAGGAGCAAGTAAAGAGTCTGATAATTAAAGCACATTTTCTGGGCTGCTTCTAGGGATGCATAACTACGTGCTATACTGTACTCAGGACTAGATAAAAGGGACAATCCATCCTGTAATAAGTAGAATCAATTTTGGCTGAATATTTAATGGATACAATTTTTAGAAAATAATAATCAGTATAGGCAGGGAATTATGGAACTCTCTCATACAACAGGTTACCCAATTTCAGTAGTAGACTGCCATAACACTTGTCATTTCATTATTAATGATTTCCAGATCGACTCAAGATATTTATCTTTTTTTAATAAACAGAAAGTGTTACCAACAATTCATAATCCTGGGTTTTTTAATAAAAGAATAAACTATTGAAGAGCAGCAGACTGTAGTCCTTAGTCCCTATCTCTCTTAGATGATGGATGTTAGTTCAGGACTTTGTTTGTCACATTCCTCCAGTTTTTAAATCAGCTAGATTGCTTAGATTTTTGTAATAAAATGAAAATAGAACAATCAATTTCAAAAGCTTTCCTTCTGTCCTTCCTACTACCCCTTAGCTCCCCTTAGTAAAGAACTTGTCATATTAGGCCTTAATGTGTAATTTACCTAATGTCTAATGGAGGTTGAGGACACAGCACTTCACGGAACCGGGTTCATCATGCTCATTTCAATTTCTGCTGGAGCTGTATTATACCACTGGTTACTAAGGCTCAGTCTGGCAGCCACTAAAGTCAGCAGGAGCTTTGGCTCTTTTTTCAGCAGGAGTGGGACTGAATCCTAAATTACTTTTATACATTGAATACGAGGTGGCTACATGTGAATACCAAAACCTTTAGTGACTAGTGCCTGCAATAATTGTGTTTTTATTCACCTTTTTATATAGGTTGGCTGCAATAAAAGCCTGCTTATTTACCATTATATCAAAACACCTTACCACCCCCACTAAATGTGTCATCAGGAAGGATCCCAAAGTGTTTTCCAGGATCACTATATCCACTACTAAAATGCAAACACTTTTGAATCAATAAACACTTCAGCCCACAACAAAGTCACAAGAGTGTTTTTAGAAGGAGAACTGAAGAGCAATATATCTAATTTGTCCAAGACACGGATACCAGAAACTCTACCCTTGCAAAATGTCCCAGAGGATCTTTAAAAACCCTCAAGTACACAGGAAATTGGGTTTTACTTTTCAACTGCCTCTCCAGTAGCATTGTTCCTGCTAGCGCCATGTGAAAGCATTAACTCAGTATTAACTCAATCGGTAAAAATGCTGCCTACTGAGTATCCAACACCATTCTCCTGCAAGACCCTTGTCGTATATGAGATCTGACAAGATAACAAGTCCTAGGTAGTATGGCTGCAGGCCATCACATATTGCCTTAGAGGGATTTTTTTCCTTCCTAAAAACTGTTACATCTGGAAAAGACTTTTCATTTATACACCGAAAAACATTAGCACATATCTATGAAACACTGTATTTCTCATACTTCGATTTGAAAGGCTTTTCACTAACATACTTT
This sequence comes from Gopherus evgoodei, assembly GCF_007399415.2. Lineage (NCBI taxonomy): Eukaryota > Metazoa > Chordata > Testudines > Testudinidae > Gopherus > Gopherus evgoodei. The sequence continues at coordinate 77,107,888 of NC_044329.1, forward strand.
ATGTGGTTTAAAAAAAAAAGTATGATTAGTATCTTTCCAAATGCTTTGAAATGTGCTACACAGAAAGGGGAACAACTTTGTTAGATGTAGAGTTAAAGTAATGAAATGCATTTTAAATACATTTGCACATTAAACCCACCAGGTTTCACAGATGAAAGCATAAAAATGAAGGGCAATCAAAAGTCAGATAATACTAAAACTAGGAATGAGAATATATGTACCAGGATTATCAAAGAAAGTTCACTGAATGTTTTATAAAAATGAGGAAAAAAATATCAGTACAAAAAGTTTCTCGGAGCTTTCAATGAAGTTATTGTTAGTACATTTGGAAATCTGACTAAGAATATTGTCTCTGAATAACAGAAAAATAAACACAGGCCAAAAGTAAATCTGAAAGCTTATCTGGTAAAGTGAAGTAGCAATTTTAATATTGAACATACATTTAAAAAAATACTGCTAAATGTATGCAAAGTATTTTCTTGACACTTTTTTTAAATGATGGAGGGGTTCTTTTTTTAAGGAGGCATACAGCTGCATGTTTACATTGTTGGTCATAAGCTATAACACCTTTTATTCCAAAAGATTCCTGAGCATGTTACAAACTATGTGCACATATTCAAAAAGGAATCACTTCACCCATCACTGAAACGCAGCCACTTCTGAGGTTTAAATAATGCAATACCAATTCAACACAGCAGTTGTCACCACTTTGGTTTTATATCTCATCCATAACTTTCAGTAGCAAAATATGTGATAACAACAGGCTATGTCTTTGGTTCACTACAGACTCAGCAAAAAAAGAAAAAAAAGCCACCTAATGAATGTGCATTACTTCCTGCAGCACCCTGTGTTTGTTTAATTTGATTTGATTTGAAATGCATCCATCCACAGCTATGAGACCATGTGCCCTATTATTCATAAACTTCACCTAAACTGTAAAAATATCCCAAAACTAAAATCTTTGAAAAAAATCCCACTCTCTGTGACCTGTGTCGGTTGGCCCACCAAGCTGCTCGGGGGCGGTGGGTAGCTACTGTTCCATTGGCCGGCCTGCGTCAGGCCATCTGTCACTAGGGAATTAGTGGAGGGAGGGACACCAGCAAAGGTCTATAGCATGCCGCTCAGGCAGGTAAGCACTGGCAAGAGTCTATAGCACGCCTCAGGCAGGTTAGCACCAGCAAGAGTCTATACTGCTATCGAGATTTTGCTACCCGAGGCGGGTTGGCTAGGGTAGAGGAATGCAGGCCCATCCAACTCCACTGTGTTCCAGCCCAGGACCCTGACAGTGGTAGGGCGAGGGTCCCATCACCGGGTCAGCAGGGTCCCTCCGCAACACATTGCAAAATAGACTCACTGCACTGTGCAGTTCTGTCCCTGGGCTCCTTCCTACCCAGTCCCTTGAGCAAGTCCCTCTGGTCCTTCCAGCTTATCCAGGTATTCTGCTCCAGCTTCCCCTCTTCCTCAGGCTCCTTCAGGTACTCGGCAGCTGGCAGCTCCAGTTCCCCCTCCGCCTCAGGCTACTCCAGTTCCTCCAAGTACTCGGCGGCTGGCAGCTCCAGCTCCCCTCCACCTCAGGTTCCTCCAGTTCCTCTGGGTACTTGGCAGCAGGCAGCCCTGATAGCACCTGTCCTTCCTCCAGGTCAGGTTTCTCCAGGTCCTAGGCCTCCCCTGGACTAGCAGCAGGGTCTGAAAGGAGCAGCGAGGGGTCTATGTCTGCCTTCCTCCCTGGGTGCTGCCATGACTGGGCTAAGGGCCCGGCCTTTTGTACTTCCTGTTCCACCCCTCCCCTTCCAACGGGTGGAGTAAGCTTGGTCTGGCCCCACCCCAAAGGCTGAGAGAGTGGCTCTTTACCCTCAGGTTCAGAGGGAAGCCACCCTGGCTCCCTACATAGCTCACCCCTCAAATCTGGCTCCTGACCCCCGGAGCTGGTGTCCTCATCCTCCCCGAGGCGGGATAGAAAGTCCGCATTGGCGTTGTCCCACCCTACCCGATGGTGAATCATGAAGGTGTAGGGCTGCAGAGGTACCACCGTGAAAGTCAAGGATTAGTTCTTTCAACTTATTGAGCCACTTCAGGCGTGCATGGTCAATAACTAGTATAAAGGGGGCCCCGAGGAGGTAGTAGCAGAGGGCATCGACCGCCCATTTAACCTCTAGGGCCTCTATCTCTATGACAGAGTAGTTCTGACTCCAGGGGGGTTTGTGGCCCGAGGTCTGGTTCAGGAGGGTATGGGGTGATTAGTAGTCCTTCCTGTTCCTTCCAGGTTTTTAAGAGATTTACATGATAAATCTGCTTTTCCTTACAGCGACCAGGTTGCTGGATTTTGTAGGTGACAGGTTCCACCCAATGGAGGACCTCATACGGGCCCTGCCAGCAGGCAAAAAGTTTTGATTCCTCCGAGGGGAGCAGGAGAAAGACTCGGTCCCCTGGCACAAATGATCGGGCCTGGGTTTCCCAATGATAAAGCTGCTCCTGGGCTCTTTGGGCTGATTCTAAGTTCTCCCTCATGAGCTCGCCTACCCATGCCAGCTGTCCCTGCAGCTGTAAGACGTACTGTAAGAGACCCTGCATTACGGATGGGGTGCGTTCCCAAGTTTCTCTCAAGAGATCAAACACTCTGCGAAGTCTTCACCCACAGAGGAGCTCAAATGGGAAGAACTTCGTGGAAGCCTGGGGAACTTCTCAAATTGCCAGTAGTAAGGGGGGGTGCAATTGATCCCACTGGTGGAGGTCCTGGGTGGGAAAGCATTGGAACATTCCCTTCCGGGTCCAGTTAAAATGTTCGACCAACCCATCAGTCTGGGAATGGTAAATCGAGGTCTGCAGTTTCTTAATCCCCAGCAAGGCACATACCTGACAGAACAGCTTAGAGGTTAAGTTGGTTCCTTGATCAGTGATTATCTCCCGAGGGAGGCCCACCCTTGTGAATATCTTCACAAGCACCACCGCAATAGTGCGGGCAGTAATACTTCTTAAGGGAATGGCCTCAGGGAAGCAGGTGGTGTAGTCCATCAGGACAAGGATATATTGATGGCCCACCTTGCTTTTTGGAAAGGGCCCTACCAGGTCTGTTACTATCTGCTCAAACGGTACACCCGTATTGGGCAAGGAGACCGGGGGCCCTTCCATACCCCGGCCAGCGTGACGTGTTGACAGTCTGGGCACAACACACAGTAATCCCTCACCTCACAGTGGATGCTGGGCCAGAAGAACTTGGATAGGATCCAAGCCACAGTTTTCTCTGGTCCTAAATGGCCTGCAGCTGGGATGTCATGTGCCGCCAATAAATGCATGGAACCACAAGTTGGGTCTGGACCTCTTGGGTTTGAGAGTCTCGATCAATGCGGTAGAGCCAATCATGATTGAGTTCAAACCTAGGCCATTGGATAGCCCGCTGGGCCTCCACTACCTCCCTATCCAGCTGTGCCAGCTGCCTATAGGCAAACCGGAGCGTAGGGTCGTCCCTTTGATCTCGGCTAGAGTCCACAGTGTCTGAGAGAGGGCCTTCATGTCCCGTCTGTCCTGCCCAGGTGTGAGAACTGGGGTAACATTGGGGTTGGCCCTTGCATCGGGGTCTGTCTCCGTCCCAGGTGGAGCTCCCTTGAATGCCTCTTCTAGGGGTAGGGATCGGAGCACCTCTATGAAGTCTGAGCAGTCGCAACCCAGAATAACCAGATAGGCAAGGGATGAGGCCACTGCCACGTTTTTTAACTGAGTTGCTCCATTCACCATGATAGGGACCTGAACCGTGGGGTACGGTTTCACGTCTCCATGTATATACTAAATCCATACCTCCCCAAGGGTCCACTCCGCATCTGGGAGGAGCTCCTGGCAGACAAGAGTCTGCCCACAGCCCGAATCAATTAGATCAATAACGTGGTTCCCGGTGACTTCCATGGGGGCTGACACTTTGACCACTGAGGGCGGATAAGCCCGGTGCTCCCTGGCATACACCCGACCGAAGTCCCAGTCCATCACTGTACAGTCCCTTTGCAGATGCCCATACTCACCACATCGAAAGCAAGACCCTACCTCTGGGCACCCCAACCACGCAGGGATGCAAGGGGGCCACGGGTTGGCTGGGGCCCAGTGGTCGGGTCAAGCATCCAGATGAGGTGTGCGGTGGGACTTCTGGGCATCGGAAAAAAAATCGGTCTTGCCGCCCTCTGGTCGCCGGGCACGGTGTGGTGCATCGGCTTTGGCGGTGGGCCCCCTTTCAAGTTTCTGAGGGCCGGGTCCAGAACTTTGGGGGCAGGCTGCCAGTCCTATCAGAGCCTCTGCTTCTAGAAAGTCCTCCATAAGCATGACGGCCGTGCTCAGAGTTTGGGGTCAGTGCCTCAACACCCACACCCTCCCCTGAGTCGGGAGGATGTACACGAATTGCTTGAGGATGATCTGTTCCATCACCTCAGCCGCTATTCAACGCTCGGGTTGTAGCTATCGGCAAACTGCGTCTTTTAATTTATGGACCATGGCCTGGGGCCAGGCAACCTGTGGGTAAACCTTTCCTCGGAACCATCACCGAAATATCTCCGGGGTGATATCGAAGGCATCCAAGATAGCCACTTTTACTCAAGCATAAATGCGGGCCTCATCATCTGGGAGCCTTCTGAGCTGACCCCGTCAAATAGGGGGTGAGGAGGGTCACCCATTGGTCCAGTGCCCAACCGGCCACTGCAGCCACCAGCTCGAAGGTCACCAAATAGGCCTCCAGGTCATCTTCAGGCCCCATCTTGGCCAGATGGATTGGTGGAGCAGGGGTGGTTGGCGTAGCCATGGCCCCTCCCCCCGGGTTGAGCCCCACCAGGGCCTGGCCACAGGGTGGCAAGCTGCTGGAAGCATTAGGTTTGTTGTTCGCTGTGCTGGGCCCCCAAGGTTTGAAGGAGCTGCTGCTGGTGGGTAACCAGCTGCTGTATGAGCTGTTGCTGCTGCTGCTGCTGACTCTCGGCCAAAAACTTGATAAGCCATTTCCATCTTCCTTAAGGTGCCTCTTCACTCTAATTCCTTCCTGCAGGGATAGAGGTCAGTGCCTGCATTCTCCACCACTTGTGACCCGTGTCAGTTGGCCCACCAAGCCACTAGGGGGGGCGGTGGGTAGCTACTGTCCCACGGGCCGGCCTGCGTCACCCACTCTCCCACCACAACCTTCCCTCCATTCAGTTATTTCTCCGGGGGAGATCTCACTTAGATACTGACAAGATACCTTTAAATATCTAACAAGACCACAACACTATGGTTGCAGGCTATAGAATATACGCAATTTAGTAAAAACCTTCAGCCATCATAAATAGCATTACCATTTTGATAGACATCAGAATGTCCCTATATAAATCAAATGAGATGTTAGGAATAATTTAGCAAATGATTTCCATGTTACAAATAGAACTAAATTAAGGATAATTTTAGCTTATTAAAATAGGCATATATTTTCAGAATATTTGGGGAAATGTTTATGTTACATTTTCCCTTGAAGTTAATTATGAAATGAGGATAATAGTTATGAGATACCTAAAGAATGTCTGTGACTTATTATCCAACTAATTGATAAGAGTAGATTGTTTAAATCAAGCTAAATGACAGCTACTCACTTCACAAAAGGTAGGCATAGATCTGAATAAAGGAATTTCAAATAATCAAATCAGTGAAGAGGTCTTGTTTGTGAATCTTAAACACATTAAAAGTAGGGCTGTCAAGTGCTTAAAAATTTAATTGGGATTAATCGAGTGCTTTAAAAAAATAATCGTGATTAATCACAGTGTTAAACATTAATAGAATTCCATTTATTTAAATATTTTGGGGTGTTTTCTACATTTTCAAATATATTGATTTCAGTTATAACAGAATATGAAGTGTTCAGTGCTCACGTTATATTTATTTTTATTACAAATATTTGAACTGTAAAAAACAATAAATAGTATTTTCAATTTACCTAATACAAGTACTGTAGTACAATCTCTTTATCATGAAAGTTGAATTTGTAAATGTAGAATTATGTACAAAAAATAACTGCATTCAAAAACAAAACAATGTAAAACTTTAGAGCCTACAAGTCCACTCTGTCCTATTTCTTGTTCAGTCCATCACTCAGATAAACAAGTTAGTTTACAATTCCAGGAGATAATGCTGCCCACTTCTTGTTCACATCAACTAAAAGTGAGAACAGGTGTTCTCATGGCACTGTTGTGGCTGGCATCGCAATATATTTATATGCCAGATATGCTAAAGATTCATACATCCCTTCATGCTTCAATTACCATTCCCGAGCACGTGTCCATGCTGATGACAGGTTCTGCTCGATAACAATCCAAAGCAGTGCAGACCGACGCATGTTCACTTTCATCATCTAATTCCGATGCTACCAGCAGAAGGTTGATTTTCTTTTTTGATGATTCAGGTTCTTTAGTTTCCGCATCGGAGTGTTGCTCTTTTAAGACTTCTGACAGCATGTTCCACACCACGCCCATGTCAGAGTTTGGAAGGCACTTCAGATTCTTAAATCTTGGGTTGAGTGCTACAGCTATCTTTAGAAATCTCACTTTAGTATCTTCTTTGCTTTTTGTCAAATCTGCAGCGAAAGTGTTCTTAAAATGAACAACGTGCTGGGTCATCATCCGAGACTGTAATAACATGAAATATATGACAGAATGTGGGTGAAATAGAGCAGGAGACACACATTCTCCCCCAAAGAGTTCAGTCACAAATTTAATTCATGCTTTTTTTTTTTTTTTTTAAGAAAAGCATCATCAGCATGGAAGCATGTCCTCTGGAATGGTGGCCGAAGCATGAAGGGGCATACAAATGTTTAGCATATCTGGCATGTAAATACCTTGCAATGCCAGCTACAAAAGTTCCATGCAAACATCTGTTCTTACTTTCTGGTGATGTTGTAAATTAGAAGTGGACAGCATTATCTCTTGTAAATGTAAACAAACTTGTTTGTCTTAGTGATTGGCTGAATGAGAAGTAGGACTGAGTGGACTTATAGGCTCTAAAGTCTTGCATTGTTTTTTTTTTGTGTGCAGTTATGTAACAAAAAAAATCTACATTTGTAAGTTGCACTTTTACAATAAAGAGATGGCACTACAGTACACCTCTACATCGATATAATGCGACCCGATATAACATGAATTCAAATATAATGCAGTAAAGCAGTGCTCCAGGGGGGTGGGGCTGCGCACTCTGGTGGATCAAAGCAAGTTTGATATAACGCCATTTCACCTATAATGTGGTAAGATTTTTTGGCTCCCGAAGACAGTGTTATGTCAGAGCAGAGGTGTACTTGTATGAGGTGAATTGAAAAATACTGTTTCTTTTATTTATCATTTTTATAAGTGCAAATATTTGTAATCAAAATAATATAAAGTGAGCAGTGTACACTTCGTATTCTGTGTTGTAATTGAAATCAATATATTTGAAAAAGTAGAATAAACACACACAAACATTCAAAAGATCATTAAGTATATCATGATGTATTAATACTGCGGAGATTTTGACTGTAGGAACAACCCAGAAATTTGGTGAGTTTTTTATATGCATTTCTCCCTGAAGAGAGACTGAAAATGGGACACCGGCTAAAAGGTGTTCAGGGGAGTTTACTTACAGTACGCAAAAATGATACAGCAGTTATCATATTTCATATATATGTTCATATATTTCATGGTTTCATATATTTTACTTAAAACTCAGTAGTTACTGGCATCGTTCCTAGTTTTGCTGTTCTTCAGGGTGTGAAGCTGCTTGATACCAGTTGTATTTCTCTGATTATGCAATTTTTCTGAGGGTTTGCTTGTCTTTCAGCAAATTGTCATAGAATGTAATACAGTCTAAAGAAAAGTTAACTCACACATACACACAGACAAGCAGCCTTCATGGTGGAGATATTCAGATGTGATTTTTTCAGGAGACCACATATCATTCATAATTGAAAAGACATGTTCAGCTGGCGCTGTAGTACAAGGCAGACACAGCACAAATTCCACAGTCTTGACTAGATGTGTGTATTGTACTGCATTACAGTCCATCTCTTGAAAAATCTTCTGCCACCTTTTGTGACGGGCATTCTCTGATGGTTCCAGTCATAGAATCATAGAATATCAGGGTTGGAAGGCACCTCAGGAGGTCATCTAGTCCAACCCTCTGCTCAAAGCAGGACCAATTCCCAACTAAATCATCCCAGCCAGGGCTATGTCAAGCCTGACCTTAAAAACCTCTAAGGAAGGAGATTCCACCAACCCCCTAGGTAACCCATTCTAGTGCTTCACCACTCTCCGAGTGAAAAAGTTTTTCCTAATATTCAACCTAAACCTCCCCCACTGCAACTTGAGACCGCTCTGAAAGACAACTGGAGACAATTTATTTTGCTCTAGACAACTTGTCAAAGAGACAATTCTCATCCCACATATTTAAAGTGTGAATTTTGGCATTGCATGCAGCGACACTGTCTTGCGTTTGCTTCCACTGCAGCATATTCCTTCGCAGAATCCATTCAAACTTTTTGGTGCACTCAAAAGCAAGTCTCCAGTGCTCTAAGCAGGACAGGCATGTTGTGTAAAAATTGTCAACTACATCGTAAAACTCCTTTTATTTCATTTGCCCACATTCTACAAGAGTGTGCAGTAGGTTCTTCACTTCTATTGTGACAAATCTTCTCCAAACTTCTCGGATAAGTTAACATGCAGGGAATGTATTTGCACTGCAACTTCAAATTGTTCGCTGACAAATCATTTTTCTCTATCATCTCTGTTAGGTTTTGGAACATGGCAGTTTGTTTGCTGGCAAATAAAAGCCACAGTTGAGTTGCAGGATCATCAAAGAGCTTCTTTAGAAGTGTTGGGCATTTATCTTGAGAAAGAAAATATGCTTTAAGCCCATTGAAAATCAACAAAATTCTGCGTATTGCTGGTTCCAATGAGAGAAATCACGTGCTGCCATGCTCTAGTAATTTGGTATACTTGATTTCAACAAATCAACAAAAGTCTTTCAGCTTTTCAGCACGCGTCATGTAGACATGAAAGTATTTGTAAACCTTTATAGCAAAGCTGTCCACATCTAAAGGAAGACAGTTGACTGCAGTTTGGAGACAGTTATGCACAATATGTGCACCACTCCCAATACCGAAGATCTCTTTTCCTAAGATGGTCTGGAGCTTTTGCCACAAATTGTTTTTCCCACAATGTAAGGCACCCCCAAAGTTAGTATTGGTGTTGTCTGCACATATTTCAACAATCTTGTCACTAAGAGAGTTCTTCTCCATCACTTGCTGGATGAATGCACACAGCAAATCTGATGTTTCTCCAGGTAGAGACAAAAAGTCAATAATTTTTGTGCAAACTCTACTCGGGGGAGGGAAATACTGCATAAGAACAGGAAATAGTTTTTGCTCTTTTTTGTTTCATGCATCCACACTAAGCGTAATGAAGGAACACTTGTCCAGCTCATAGTGCACTTCTTCAATGAATAAAGGGGCTAAGATGTTGCAAACAATTGCCTCAGATTTTGTGTGAGCAGATGAAAACTTTGATACAGTTTCCTAATTAACTGTGGTGTACAGTCACTAGACTAGAAACTGTGTCCATGCTGCACTGACTGGTAAGAAAACACTCCCTCACGGACAAAAGCTTGTTCAGCTTCTGTGTCTTGCCTCAGAAAACATCCTGGAACGCTTGGTGTTAAACACTTACTTTTATCAGCTGTGTTTCTTGCTCTGAAGCTGCTGGGTAATGTCATTTCAACCACTGTGGGCAAGAGAAATGTGCTCCACATGTCTGCATACAGCTTTGCTGCTGTCCAGTGTTGAAGTGTCTTTTTTTTTAAACTTGAACTGTTTTTTGAGGTCTTTGCACAGACATTTCCTAGACATTTTTATAGCAAAAAAATGACCATACACAAACTATTGATTTTTCTAAGGACACTGGTATGCACAATCTCACCTCCCCTTCCCTCCCACCCCCCACCACACCTCTGCACACAGAAAGGGAACAGAAGCATCAGCTGGCAACATCATGTGATTGGTGGCAGCACTGCTTTCAGAGTTGGTTTTTCCCCACTTTGAACTTTGGGGTTCAAGAAGTGGGGACCTGCATGATCACTTTTAAGCTTAATTACTAGCTTAAATTTGGTACCCTGCCACTAGCCAAAAATATAGTGTTTGGCACACTTCCTGTTCCCCCAAAACCTTCCCTGGGGAACACAAATCCAAACCCCTTGAGTCTTAAAACAAGGAGAAATAAACCATCCCCCCTCCTTCCCCACCGCCAGACCTTCCCCTCCCTGGGTTGCCTTGGTAAGCTTCACACTGATCCAAACTCCTTGGATCTTAAACAAACGAGGAATTAACCCTCCCCCCTTCTGTCCCCCCACCAATTCCTGGTGAGTTTAGACTCAATCCCTTGGATTCTAAAACAAGGAAAAATCAATCAGGTTCTTAAAAAGAAAGCTTTTAATTAAAGAAAGAAAAGGTAAAATTTATCTCTGTAAAATCAGGATGGAAAATGCTTTACAGGGTATTTAGATTCATATAGGCTAGAGGGACTCCCTCCCCCCCAGCCTGAGATTCAAAGTTACAGCAAACAGAGGTAAAAATCCTTCCAGCAAAATACACATTTACAAGTTAAGAAAACAAACATAAGACTAATCCGCCTTGCCTGGCTGTACTTATAATTTTGAAACATGAAAGACTGATTCAGAAAGACTGGGAAAGTCTGGGTATATGTCTGGTCCCTCTTAGCCCCAAGAGTGAACAACAAACAAAACAAACAACACAAACAAAGACTTCCCTCCACCAAGATTTGAAAGTATCTTGTCCCCCCATTGGTCCTCTGGTCAGGTGTCAACCAGGTTCACTGAGCTTCTTAACCCTTTACAGGTAAAAGAGACATTAACCCTTAACCATCTGTTTATGACAGTTGGGCAATGCTTGCTGGGGTGCCTAGCTCTGAAGATAACACTCCTGCCAGCAGCAACATAGAAGTAAGGATAGCATGGTGGCATCACCACCTCTATTTCTAACACAATCAGCCCTCAACAAAGGAGAACACGTGTGTGAAATAACTGTTTGTGCTCCTTGTACGGATTTTTTGGATACACAATGTCAGTCTGCCTCTGACTGGGACCTGCTCCAGACAGCCCTTGTTTTGCTGAATCAATTCCTTGCTATGGACCAAGTTAATCTCTAAGTTGAAGGGTTTACACCAGAGATCTCTATGGCCTGGTAAGTCTGCTAGTGAAACACCAGTAGAATTGACTTGCAAGATTTCCTTCACAAGGCATTCTCTGAAACACTGGCTGAGCCCAGCATCTGAACACAGCAGCACTCTCTTCTATGGCAGGCAGGGGGACTCTTTGCTACCACAAAATCTGCAATTAAAAACCCTTCCTATTTCAAACTGTCTCATCACTCAGGCTCACAAGCTAGGCAAACATTGGAGCTGTGAAGAAACCATCACACTGCTCTCAGCCTGCAGCTGCAACGCAGCTAACCAACAAAAATCAGCGTTTACAAATTAGAGTACTGCCACTAACCCCCGTCGGATGACCTGCGTGCAGCATCCTTCAACTCTGCTGATGCTGACAATCCATCTAGCCATGTTTTGTGCCCATCAATAAATGGAGACCCTACCTTCTTGCTGCCGACTTTGCGCTGAGCTGATAGGAAAATGAATTTAGTGCTTCTATACAGCTTCCTGGTCAAGTTCCTCAAAGCATTCTATATTGAGCCTGACAGTGAGGAAGGCTCAGACTCTGAGGCAGCGCAGAAGCAAGGGTGGCAATACCATGTCACCCTTACTTCTCTGCTTTGCCTTGCAGTCGGCAAGTGGGGCTGCTGCCCCGGGGGTGAGCTCTGAAAGCAGCGCTGTCTGCCAGCAGCAAATTTCTCTGCTGCTGCTGCCAGGCATCACTGCCTTCAGAGCTGACCTCCAGCAGCTGCCATAGCTCTCCACTCTCCACTCTGTCAGCCTGCTCTTTGTGCATCCTGCTCAAAGACCAGTCACTGAACTCAGGGAGGAGGCCACCATTCTAATGCATGCAGCACACTCATTTTACCAGACCAGGCTGCTTGAGAAGGGTTTCTACATCTCTGAGGCACAATCCTTTAAGTAAACATCTCACTATCCTGTGATGCAAGCAGTGGACAGCTGTTCCAGGCTGACACAGACATAAGAACTACCTACAGTTTCCAGCCAGAGAGCAGGGGTTGCAGCCTGGGGGGCCAGGTTTGAAAGGAGCGCTGTCTGCCAGCAGCAAATTTCTCCAATCATGCAGCTAGTGGGCAGCACTGCCTTCAGAACTGATCCCCAGCAGCAGCTGCCGCTCTCTGCTCTGCCTGGCAGCTGGAGAGCAGGGGCTATTGCCCACGTGGACAGATTTGAAGGCAGTGCTTCTCCCATGCTGCCTGCCTTCAGAGCTGACCCCTGGCAGCAGCCTCCGCTCTGGCTTGCAGCCAGAGAGAGGGGGCTGCTGCCCTAGGGGACATCTCTGAAAGCAGTGCTGTCTGCACAGATCAGGGACAAATGCCCAGTTTTAGTGGAAAAAGTAGGGACAGACACAACAGAGCTGAAAAAGGGGACTGTCCCAGCCAAAACGGGACAGATGGTCACCCATCATCCCAAAAGGCAGAGAAAAACAGCTGCACTGTCTCTATTCTTCCATTCTCTCTACTGCACCAACTATCCCAATTTCAGGCACTCTGTTGTTGAGCCTGCTTACATGCTGCTTCGGAACAGAAAGTAAACTTGGGAGATCTCAAAGGAGCCTGTGGAATTTATTTTAAAAGTTACATAGGATTACTACTGAAATCTTACAAAAATCCTATATACTATTTTATATAAATGTAGAAAGGCATGGGTTATTTAGACCTATTTCTTCTGCATGCTATGAAGATCGAATAAGAAGGATTCATTTAATTCAAAATCATAGGAACTACATACTTCTCTACAGGATAAATATTAGCTCTCTTTATAAATTCATAACTGGGAGGAATTCAACTTAGGGAGGAAAATCTATTTAAACACTCAGATTTTTCTTTTATTTTTATGTAAAAAAGAGTGCTCATGAAAACAAAGGGTTAATATCTGCTCTTAAAGACAGTAACCATGCAAGTATCAGAGGGGTAGCCGTGTTAGTCTGGATCTGTAAAAGCAGCAAAGAGTCCTGTGGCATCTTATAGACTAACAGACGTTTTGGAGCATGAGCTTTCGTGGGTGAATACCCACTTCGTCAGATGCATGTAGTGGAAATTTCCAGGGGCAGGTATATATATGCAGACAAGCTAGAAATAATGAGGTAGTTCAATCAGGGAGGATGAGGCCCTGTTCTAGCAATTGAGGTGTGAAAACCAAGGGAGGAGAAACTGGTTCTGTAATTGGCAAGCCACTCACAGTCTTTGTTTAATCCTGAGCTGATGTGTCAAATTTGAAGATGAACTGAAGCTCAGCAGTTTCTCTTTGAAGTCTGGTCCTGAAGTTTTTTTGCTGCAGGATGGCCACCTTAAGGTCTGCTATAGTGTGGCCAGGGAGGTTGAAGTGTTCTCCTACAGGTTTTTGTATATTGCCATTCCTAATATTTGATTTGTGTCCTTTTATCTTTTTCAGCATCCTGGATTGGGGGGGGGGGGTCAGTGTCGCTGTCCGGGGCTCCCTCTCCCCCGGCCAGGAGGCTGGGGCAGGCCCGGGACATCAGCGCCTCCCTGCGGCCGCTCCTGCCCCGCAGCCCTGTCACCGCTCCCGGGCGGGCTCCGAGGTCCCACGGCGGGGCCGGGCCGGGCAGCACTTGGCTGCGGCGCTTACCTGCCGGGCCGGGCCGGGGATCCGGCGCTGATGTCCCGGGCCTGCCCCAGCCTCCTGGCTGGGGGAGAGGGAGCCCCGGACAGCAACACTGACCCTCCCCAATCCAGGATGCTGAAAAGGATAAACGGACACAAATCAGATATTAGGAATGGCAATATACAAAAACCTGTAGGAGAACACTTCAACCTCCCTGGCCACACTATAGCAGACCTTAAGGTGGCCATCCTGCAGCAAAAAACTTCAGGACCAGACTTCAAAGAGAAACTGCTGAGCTTCAGTTCATCTGCAAATTTGACACCATCAGCTCAGGATTAAACAAAGACTGTGAGTGGCTTGCCAATTACAGAACCAGTTTCTCCTCCCTTGGTTTTCACACCTCAACTGCTAGAACAGGGCCTTATCCTCCCTGACTCAACTACCTCATTATTTCTAGCTTGCCTGCATATATATACCTGCCCCTGGAAATTTCCACTACATGCATCTGACGAAGTGGGTATTCACCCACGAAAGCTCATGCTCCAAAACGTCTGTTAGTCTATTATAAGGTGCCACAGGACTCTTTGCTGCAGTAACCATGCAAGTGTCCCCACATTGCTCTAATTATATACCCAAAGCTGACCTGCAATTCTGTGGTGAAAAGCACATATTGCCAGATCATGTGCAAGTTTCTATCATGTTGGCAATGGTAACTGACAGTAAAGCTATTCTATGACAAGGATTAGTCAGATGAAAGAACAAGATAAAACCACAATATCCAGGTAAGCACATTAGCTCATTGTTACTAACATTTATAGAGGGCCTAGTGATTATTTCCATGTTACGTATTTGTCCTGGTGATTGTACTTTTAGATCTGTATTAGGGATCTCAAGCGATTAAAAATATTAACCGTGATTAATAGCAGTGTTAAACAATAATAGAATACCATTTATTTAAATATTTTGGGGTGTTTTCTACATTTTCAAATATATTGATTTCAGTTACAACACAGAATACAAAGTGTACAGTGCTCACTTTATATTATTTTGATTTCAAATATTTGCACTGTAAAAAAATGGTATTTTTCAATTCAGCTAATACAAGTACTGTAGTGCAATCTCTATCATGAAAGTGCAACTTACAAATGTAGAACTATGTAAAAAAACTGCATTCAAAAATAAGACAATGTAAAATTTTAGAGCCTGCAAGTTTCCTCCATCCTATTTCTTGTTCAGCCAATCACTCAGACAAACAAGTTTGTTTACATTTGCAGGAGATAATGCTGCCCGCTTCTGGTTTACAATGTCACCTGAAAGTGAGAAGAGGTGTTCTCAAGGCACGGTTGTAGCAAGCGTCACAAGATATTTCCAAGCAAGATGCACTAAAGATTCATATGTGCCTTCATGCTTCAACCACCATTCCAGAGGACATGCGTCCATGTTGTAGACAGGTTCTGCTCAATAACAATCTGACACATGTTCACTTTCATCATCTGAGTCAGAAGCTACCTGCAGAAGGTTGATTTCCTTTTTTGGTAGTTAAAGTTCTGTAGTTTCTGCATCGGAGTGTTGCTTTTTTAAGACTTCTGAAAGCATGGTCCACACCTCATCCCTCTCAGAGTTTGGAAGGCATTTCAGATTCTTGAAGCTTAGGTCAAGTGCTGTAGCTATCTTTAGAAATCTCACATTGGTACCTTCTTTGCTTTTTGTCAAATCTGCAGCAAAAGTGTTCTTAAAATGAACAACATGTGCTGGGTCATCCTCCAAGACCACTATAACATGAAATATATGGCAGAATGTGGGTAAAATAGAGCAGGAGACATACTATTCTCCCCCAAGGAGTTCAGTCACAAATTTAATTACTGCATTATTTTTTTAACAAGCGTCATCAGCATGGCAGCATGTCCTCTGGAATGGTGGCCAAAGCATGAAGGGGCATACAAATGTTTAGCGTATCTGGCACGTAAATACCTTGCAGCATCAGCTACAAAAGTCCCATGCGAATGCCTGTTCTCACTTTCTGGTGCCGTTGTAAATAAGAAGTGGGCAGTATTATCTCCCGTAAATGTAAACAAACTTGTTTGTCTTAGTGATTGGCTAAAGGAGAAGTAGGACTGAGTAGGCTCTAATGTCTTGCAATGTTTTGTTTTTGAGTGCAGTTATGTAACAAAAAAAAATCTACATTTGTAAGTTGCCCTTTCATAACAAAGAGATCACACTACAGTACTTGTATGAGATGAATTGTAAAATACTATTTCTTTTGTTTATCATTTTTATAGTGCAAATATTTGTAATTAAAAATAATATACACTTGATTTCAATTACAATACAGAATACAATACAAATGAAAATGTAGAAAAACATCCAAAATACTTAATAAATTTTATTTGGTATTCTTTTGTTTAACAGCATAATTAAAATGGCAATTAATCGTGATTATTATTTTAATTGCAATTAATTGTTTTGAGTTAATTGCGTGAGTTAACTGCGATTGATCGACAGCCCTAATCTGTGTTTTATATTTTGTCTCTCTGTCTCTGTACAAGAAACAATAAAGGCCTAGACAGAGACTTTACATCTCATTAAAGCTGTTCAACCTAGGTACAGACCTAACAAGGAAGGAATTGTGACTGAGGCTTGGTCTACACACAAAGGTTAACTAAAGGTGTGATGTTGCACTGATTTAAACAGGTGCAACATTGTGTGTTTACACTCTGACATCAGCGTAAATGTGAATTATATTGATTTAGCCTGCTATGGTTAAAGAAGAGGAAAATCAGTACAACTTGTGCATGTAGACAAAGCCCTCACTGTCTCAGTTCCTTCCCTATATCTTTTGCTCCTGAGGAGGTGGAAGCAATTTGCTACAGTCCTTAACAAGACGAAACATACTCATCTCCCTTCCCTTCCCTTCACACCAGCTCAACTGGTATTGGTCCTGCTTTGAGCAAGGGGTTGGACTAGATGACTTCCTGAGGTCTCTTCCAACCCTAATCCTCTATGATTCTAACTCGTCCAACCGGTGCACTGGGGGGAAAAGGAGATCCAAGCCTACACCCACTCCCTGCCCCCTTCTGCCCTCTTCCTGATCGAATCTGTTTCCTCCCCATCCCCCATAGAGAGTGCCAATTTGGGCAAACTGCAGCGAGATGGATGTTTCTGGCCTCTTATTTAGCTGCACAGCAAGAACAAAATGGTAATCTGGCCAGTTATTTTACATCATACAACCTGAATCAAGTCTTGAAGCAGATCCTGATGCACTCACTGCTGGCCTTCATGGTAAGCTGAGACTCAGTAATTATTAGAGTACAATAATAAGTACCACGCCACTTCCTGCAGCT
The DNA here is from genome assembly GCF_007399415.2 of Gopherus evgoodei. Taxonomy (NCBI): domain Eukaryota; kingdom Metazoa; phylum Chordata; order Testudines; family Testudinidae; genus Gopherus; species Gopherus evgoodei. The sequence continues at coordinate 77,124,989 of NC_044329.1, forward strand.
CCCCTTGGCTGGGAACAGCGAACCGTGGCCACCGAGAGCTGCGGGGGTCCATGCCTGCGGACGGTCAACGTAAGCAAAATGTCTCGCAGCCCGCCAGTGGATTACTCTGATGGGCTGCGTGCCAAAGGTTGCCAACCTCTGGTTTAGGGCATAGAGAATGCAGAGGTCTCCTTCCCAGACAGTGACACAGAGAACTGACAGGGTCATTATGGGAACAGGGAAGGAGAAGTTACCTGAAAAATACTAGATATGATTATAATAAAAAACAATACAGTCAAATTCATATCCATCTGAGCCCTAAAAATCAGGATTTAAACTTAATACTAGTAGATCAGCCCTGTGCAAAAGACCCTCCCAGATAGCATTATAGTGTGCAAATTTGGATTGCTAACGCAGTGTGGAAAACTGAGGGTGCTTTCAAATTTAGAAGATACCCAAGTATGGTAAAAATTTTACAACTCTTTACCACTTTCCCGCAGCCAATCACTCGTACAGGTCAAAATATTCCAGGAAGAATAGCAAAGGCAAACCTTTGATACTCAGATACAAATGTTAACTAAGAAAATGCTCGACCCTTAAGATATTTGCAGACTATTAATTTGGAGACTTTGCACAATTTAATCAGAGGAAGTATTAAACTGCAATTTTGCAGTTAAACACAGTATACTGACACAGTTGTAATTTACCACACTACTCTTGTGTCATGTGATCCAGCAGACAAAAGTGTCTCGTACGTAAGAGTGAAGAAATGGGAAGGATAATGTTCTTTAAGAATGCAGGTCTAACATTTTACAGTGCTAAAAATACCCTTGGGACTTGTTCTGATCTCTTGTAATTATGCACACATATCCTGATTTATGGTGCATGTTCCTCAGCTCAAAGAGCAGCATTCTGCATGACAGTTTGACCTATTTATGTGTAAAATGCTTGGTTCCATAATGTCATAAAAGACGGAATAGGCTCATTGCACATGTTACTATCAATTTCATATGAACACGGCGCCTAATCTAATGATCCTTTTCAGCGAAGGATAAATATGCACAATTTAGCCTTAAACAGAGTCGGTGTCAGATCATTTCAAGATTGCCTTTGAGAAACGTGCCCGTGATGCTCAAAATCCCCACTGTCCAGCTTCCTTCTTAAGACTATTGCAGAGTTAGTGAGAGGAGAAGAAACAGGAAAGTGAAAATAAGATAAATCAAAAAAGGGCAAGTTATGTTGAGCTAAATGGCTTTTTTATGCCAATTTTTCAAAGTAATCTGTCAGTTGTTCCTGCAATTTTGTGCATGCAAATCCATTTTCACCTGTTACTTTATGTATCTCAGTTATGTAAATTAAGAAGAACAGATTTCTGTGCACCTATTTGAATGGGCACTGGCAGAGGACTGAGATGGATTTGCATGGTGGGAACATGTGCTGGTATGTGGGATATTTCAGTTATGTTAGCCTGATGAGTAGTGATTAAATGAGATGGAATGTGGAGGGAAAGAGAAGTGCTGATGCTTAGGAGGTTCTATGACACAAATCCTCTATTATACTGTTTTTAAATGTACATCTGTGGCACCCAGAGTTTTGCATAGGCACCCTTTGGGATGAAGCTGGGTTTTTTTAGATCAAAATTAAAATACGTACGTCTCAGTCATTTAAATAATGAAACTTATCACATGTAGGAACACACAGTTCCCTCTGGGGAACATGCCACCTTTCAATAAAGAAAGGATGGTTTTGCAGTTTTAGCACAAGCCTGGGAGTCAAGAGACCTGGGCTATATATCCTGCTCTGACACAACATTCCCATGCGAACTTGGGCAACTCACTTAGACTGTCTATGCTTCAGCACTCCTACAACTAAAGTAGAAACAAAACTGACCTACTTCAAAAGGAGTTGTGATGCTTAAAACATTAATCACTGCAAAGTTTTTGACATCTTCTCATAAAAAGGCTCTATAAAAGTGCAAGGTGATATTATTTCTTTTAAAGCAGTGACTTTAATATTGTAAGGCAAACATCAGTTTCCTGATGCACAAGTACATCTTTATATTTAATGCTAATGTTGTAACTTGTTTCTTTCCACCCGTTTTCCCCTCTCTTCCTGTCTGAAATATAAAGTTTAGCATAAACAAGTAGAGGAAAGATGAATGAGCACCAGCAAAGGACACAAGTGTCCACGTTCTCTGTAACATGAGCAGCTGGAACTTAAATGAGCCAACAGTAGATGCTATGATTACATTGGGTAAGAGCTTCCATGCATGATTCCAGCTGTGATGACACAGCCCTTTTGTGGGTATTATGTACAAACAGAATCTTTCCTATTTGCATATTTGAACTCAAGCTTTCTGTTCCTTTATGTAAGTCTTCTATTTGCTGTATATCATGTACACACACACATATATATACACCCACACACATCCCTTCCATAGAAAGAAAAGATCCATGACAGTGTTTAAAAAATGCATTTGAACATGAGCCTTTGAGTACAGAAGCTAGCATCATAAGGCTCCAATCCTGACTGAGGCTTTACCAGTAGTAGTAGAGTAAATAATATATCTGAGTTTCTAAAATTAAGGCAAACTGTACTCATAGACTGTTACATCATTATTTTAGTTACTTCTTACGGAAAAAAATACCTTTATTCTTTAAAATTCCCCTTAGTTCCTGCTGCACTATTCCCTGTAGCATATGAGCACTTGTGTGTGTGTAATTTACATGCTGTTAGAAATATACTATATTTAATTTATCATAGCAATGTCAGTTTCTGTAACATGATTGTAGTTTGTGGATAAGGCCATGATTCAAAACATTACGTATTCAGAGTGAAATTCTTTCCCCTTAGGTATCCTAACGCTAACCTCCAAATTCACTATGCATCAATAAGCACAGTATGGGCTGCTCTTTTGTATTACTTTCCATGTACTCTCATGTATTCCCAATAGGGCAATCTCTCTCACTCAGATATTTCTCAGGCACTTATTGCCATGCATCTGGCTGGGGGCGTGGGTTGCTGATCTTTACTCCTCTTGCATGTGGCCAGTACACAATTAAGAGAGACTTAACTCTGGCCATTTTAAGTACTGTTTAGTTAGCCTTCTTTTTTAAACTAAGTTTATAAACAAAATTACTTCTTAGTCATTTCCTTTAATGACTTGTGGTCACTGAGGATCTTACAGCACTTTTCTCAGAGCAGAACAGAGATATTAACCTCTTTGGTCTGGGCTCATCCCAATTTAGTTTATTACCTTTTGCCTACCTACATTTTCTCTTTGAGTATGTATGATGGGGGCATTCACCTTGAATGCCTCCTAGAAGCTGGGTGTGGTACCGCAGTACTTTCTCCTCACTGGCCCTGCAGGTTGCCAGCTGACCTGGGCAGATTTTCAATGGCTTGGCCCTGTGGCCAAGTCACAAAGTCCAAATTAACCCCTTCTAAGGGGTTAAGGAGCCTAATAACTAACAGTCTATTTGCTCTCACAAAGGGCTTCTGCCCTGGCTCTGGGTCCTTTAAATTCAGCCCTTTGTTCTGGCTCCAAAATAAGGCCTGTCCTCTTCTTTACCTGTGGCCTGTAGGGAAACGCAGGCCTACTCACTACTCCAAGTTCTAACCCAAAGACCCTATGCACAGCAGCCATGTACTGCTTATTCCAATTCATTGCTGCTATTTCCCAGGGTTTCTTTATACGAGACCCCTTTTGGCCCTATCTGAGCTGGCATCCTCAGGTTCTTTATCTCCAGATCAGATAGGAGCACCCTTCTTCACTTCTTGGTCCCAGACAAACACTGACCTGCCAAAGCCTTGCAGCTTCTTTTATCTGAACCCAGTAGGCTCTGATTGGCTGCTTCCATGAAGCCTCTCTAGGCAAGCCTGGAGGACCCACCTTTGCTGCTTCCTTCCTGTCACTTGACTGCTTCATGGGGCCTATGATAGGGAGCTATGAAGGCCAGGTACACCCCATCACAGAATGGCATTGTTGTGTGTCGTTAAAGGTTGCTGGATTTATGCTTCAGAGGTGGCTGCATTTCTGTTTTGGATGAAGCTATAATATATACATATGTATATCAGATTGGATTAAAAGAACTCTATTTTACAAGTACAGTTTAAAAACAACTAGCACTTCAGTCATAGATGTTTTTGCCTAGACTGATGAAAATACCAAAAGATTGCCAGAAGTGCAAGCGTCACTACTAAATATGCCTCTCAAAAATACAGTCAAAACCCCAACAAACATGACAAAGGTTGGTATAATTAACGCTGTAAATGACGTCTTTTTATTAAAAAAAAGTCCTCTCTCCCTGTTAGCCCTGAAGAGGCACTGGTATCACATGTCCCCTTAAACTTCATGGCTGCTGAGATATTTTCTAATCAAACAAAGAACACATGAGCACCAGAAGAACAAGAGGCAGAGTTCATGGAAACTACTGGCTGCAAAGAGAGTAGGATGAATGGTAACAAATGCCTTGTAAACACATCAGGATCACTGATGTCATATACTTTAACAGGAAATTGCTATTTGCCTTCTGCACTGTATGAGAAGACAAAGCAGAGACAGGATAGAGCACTACCAGAAAGAAAATTAACCACAGGAAAGAATACAATGGAACACAAAGGCAAACCCAAAGCTCTTCTGGTGCATTTAGCTTGAGAAGTAGGGAACAAGCAGAAGGAGCAAAACACCAACAGTCCACCAAAAGGATTTCTGACACAAGGTGGAAGTCCAAGGAAAAGTACCAGATGAATTTTCATCCTCTCCAACCTCTATTCATGAGAGTGGGAACATGCCTGCAGAGATAGCTGAGCTTCTTTCCCTCGTGGAAGGAAGAGGAAAGCAACTCGAGTCTCTATTGTGCATAAATCTACAGTGTATGATCTGGGCTTGTGGAATAACAAAGTAACAATCTGTTAGGTCCCTATTTGCCAGAACTAGGAACTAAGAGAAAACATCAACCATTTTAAGACACAGAAGTAGCACGGGGTTACTTGCTCGTTCCCAGTGAAACTCACTCAAATGTGAAATGTACCTCAGAAACACAATATTGGGAGAAGGAACAATTCCTTGTAAGCTTTGGCATATAGTACATGAATAAAAGTTAGGGAGGTGCTGAAAATGGGGTGATTAGAGGATCAATATAGGAATGTCTTTTTGTAAAGTGTTTGCAGTAGTTTTTAAATCAGAATTTAAAAAAGTCAATACATTCATAATAATAAAAAGTTCTAATGAACTTCTTTACAAACTTGGATCAAACTCAAAGCAAAGCTTACAGTTCAAGCTGAACATTTTGCATAGCTCACAATGACCAAACAAAGCATAGCCCACTTCAGAGACTGAGAAATGTAACTTCACAATAAATCCATTTCTAAAGTTCAGATCTGGAAAAAAAAGTGCATGCAAAATTGCTAAACATTCCTGTCATTTTAAATGGATGTACATATTATATATGTTAGTTTTAAAATAAGCTTTTAAAGAAACAACCAAAACAGGGCCTTGTATGACAGATTTCTACCTATCGATGAAAACAGACACATTTTTCTAAGGGACCTTAAGCTATGGTGAGTCTAGTGAGCTTTCTACAATAAAATAATATAGTTACTCCTTTTCTGGTCAAAATACCAATAAGTCCTCTTTTTTCATTTTGAAGCTGGTATACAAAGTGAAATGTGACTCAAAGGAATATTTTCCCCCAAATATATAGAAGCCATAAAAATGACAGAAATTCAGCAAAGGATGAGGATTTTCTACTCTGTATACTCATGTTTTAACAACAAAGATCATGTGCATAGTTATGTGCAGCCAAAGAGCACCACCAAACTTTTAATGTGCAGTAGCAAGGTCCACATAGCCAGTTAGCATGCAGCATGCTACAAGGCTGTAGATTTACATCGCAGCGTCTTGCTCAGTAACTCTCACCATAGACAAACTCTAAGAAAATTACAGGAGGGATATCCAGCTAGCTAACTGAATACACCATGCAGCATGAGAGACAGAGCTGATACAGCAGGAAAACCCTCTGCATCTTTCAAGCAAGCATGAGTGCACACGGATTCCAGACGGCGTGGTTCCACAAAGGGCTAGGAAATTGTGAAGTGATGGTTAAATACTATATCATAAGAATAAATCTTTGGCAGAAACATCCAGTCTGGCTTATGTAACACTGACAGACCCCAGTCATTGGCAGGAGGATCGAACCTGGGACCTCTGAAGCTTAGTGCATTCATTAGCCTCTACCACATGAGCTAAAAGCCGGGAGCAGACTAATTAATCTCGAAGTGGTCTCAGAGCCCCTAGAAGGGACAGAATACCCCACCCGGGAGGTGTGTGGGTTACACTTACACCTTAGAATTAAATGCAATTCCAAAACCAAGACTGACTGACATCTCAGCTTCTCATGCAACAGGCTACATTACCAGTGTCCTGTTTGTCTTTTGCCCTTGCTGCCTCTTTAAAGGTGTTTCCCAAAGTGCTAATTAACATCATTTTGGATTTAAGCAGAAAAAAGATTCATGTATACCCATGCTAAAACAACCTACTCATTGGAGCACCCTTCTTGGAAAAGGGCCCATAAAACAGCTGTCAAATTATTCAGATTATTTTCTGGAACCACACAGATTTGTCATCACCACCACCAAAAACTGAATGATGTCACATAGTCCGTATTACTTCAGGGGAATTGTCAGAGATATTAACCTCACCAGGAGTTTGTATGAGAAGACAGGATTCAGAAGCTGGTGGCCACTAGGCATAGTGTCATTCATTCTCATCTATCAGGGCTCTGATTTCTTGGATCAGAATGAAGGACTCTTGCTCCAACATATTGTTGTAAGTGAGATTTCACACATCTACTCCAGAAGTTAATTTCTTGAACACACAGGACCCATCATTCTGGTCCTCCCTTGTCTCATTGTCAGGAGGTACTCAAAAGGCCACAATATGTTGGAAAGAGAAGCGATTGGTGGAGAAAATCTATACCAGCTTCAGAAGCAGGGAAACTCCTTTGGGGAACATTTCATCCAAGGCTAATGGGAGAACAGACCTCAAACCACAATATCAGTTGTTAAAGCTCAAGCAATTAGGCCCTAAGAACTGTTAACTCCAGTCCTGAGCAGCCAGGATGTACTGGTGATCTCTCACATCACTTCAGAAGTGGCTTTCATAAATAAAGAAGGCAGTACCAGATCCTTAGCCTGGTTATGAGCATCTAATATCTTCTTTTCTCCTGGACAAAAAGGAAGGGGCAGGGGAAGACCTTCTATAATATCAAGCACTGCACATAAAGAGGAAATAAACATCATAGCAGTTGGTTAAGAAAGCAAACAACAAATCTAGGAAAGCAGAGTATACAACCAAAGGTCTTCCAAGTGAACAGCTGGGCCCCAAGTCACTCACCTCTGAGTAGATGTATTTGCATCTAGAATTCAGCCAAGAAACCAAAGGTCTCATTCCAGAAAAGAGCTATGCTACAATCGTGCACTATATCTCGTGGCCGAAAGCATGACTGTTTTTTCCTGTTACAATGTTCTCCAGGGTCATAATAATTTAAAAAAATTAAAAGGGGAGCCCAGTGACCCCACATTGTCCAAGGAAGTTCTGGTCTTCATGTCCAATTCAGGTGGCAACCACTGCTCAGTTATGCCTTGTCTACAAAAAGGCCTGCTCTCAAGGACAAAATTCTACACCTCAACTTATAAAAATTAACTCTAACTATACAATGTGTAAAAGGTACCAGCTAACATAGCATATTCCTGTGGGTTTATAACAGTATTCCATAAAGAGAGCAGCTTCCAGGGTCTGATCTATATGTATGACATATTAAATTACTAGTATGGACTGATCCAGTCAATGCAAAGGTAAGCCATTTTTTTAGTTTTTTAGTTTTGGAGTTCTTACAGTGAAGTCTTTAAATGGGCCTAAAACCTCAGACTGAAACCCATTTAGCCATTTCCAACTCACTAAACACAGCAAGTGTCAGCAGGATTATTTTCTCATCCAGATGCAAGAAAATGTCTTAAGAGCTGCTGCACTTCTCAAATCCACACCAGTGAGAACTCCCTGATGGGAACCATTAAACACTCTAACTAAGCATCTTGGCAGAAGAGCCCATACATTTTCTGTCTTTCAAGATGGTCATCCTGGTTACAATTTCTTCAGCAAGGAGCATTTTTAGATGTAAAAGTCTTATTGGGGAACAGCAGCACTGCACCTCTTATTAAGGCAATGTTGTGCCAAGGTTTCACACAGCCTTGATTACTAAAATAAACATGGTTACAAGAAATTTCCATCCCTTCCACAACCAAAACCCTTTAAAACAAAACTCCACAACTCATACTCTTGATATCAGCAGAGCTCTAAAAATCAACAGTGAATGCAGTATCCAGTTCAAAAATACCTGTAGCTCTGCTGGCCTGTAACCTCCATCATCAATTTTTTAAAAAAAGCTGTTAAGTCATCAGTTATTAGATAACTATATTAGTACATTTCAGAAGCATTCAAAGCCCCTTTCCCATGCAGCCATCTGTGCTTATTTGTTCACAGCCATGGAAGCCTCCTGTCCTGAAGGTTCATAGCCAATGTATAAAGAGAGATGTAGGCTGGCGATCTGGTCAGGTTTTTCACACCATCAGTAAGTTTTACAAGCTAACCATCCAAGCCTCCTCAGTCCTTTCACTGGGGAGAGGGATCTGCATACCATGATTCCCCAGCAACTAATTAAATAAATAAATAGATGAATGAAGCAAATCAATTTTCTCATTTATCCTTCGTTTTCCTCCCCAGGGATACTCTGCTCTTGGACATCCCGTTGTAATGGATCTATGAACTTTCCCTGCAAAGATGAATAGCAATATTTATCTTACCTTACCTGAAAATGTCCTTTCTTCTAGCCAGAAAGTCCGCAGATCCACTCCATCTGGCACAAGGATTATAGTTCTGTGGGAGGCTTAAACCTTCAGTCTCCTCCATTGTCTTTGTGAGCACAACATATAGAGAGATCATACAGACGCTGGTGTAGTATTTGAAGTTGTTCTGCAGGAGGAAGTGTTTATATGAATGTCTTGTTTTACCTAAAAGCCTGTAAACTAAACTTTAAAGGATTTAACTGATGAAGGAGCTTTGCAAAACTGGTTAGCTAGTTTTTCACGGGTGTGGTCATGCCCAGCCTGCCTTGATTGACAGGTCTGGTTTCTACCTAAGAGGAGCTGCAAGCAGAAGTAAGACCATTGTAACGAATCTGTGAATTTTCCCACTAGAAGAAAGGTAAGACATTTTCCTGTCTTTATTAAGCTAAAGTCAAAATAACATAAATGAAGGGGAAAAGATTACATCAGCATCCATCCCTTGTATTTTTCATTTGTTTGAGATTGTAATGAACTGGCTAATATTTAGTTATTGCCCTCTAATGGACAGAATCTAAGCTTCTTAACTGTGACTATTAGGCCCTTTGCTGCTAATAGGTAATAGAAATTCTCTTTTAGCTCAAGCAGAGGGGCCAGTGCTTTTAGTACATCATAGATTTCAGTGGGACTAATCATAATAGCAAAGTTAAGCATGTGAATAAATATTGCAGGATCAGGGCCCGATTGTCTCAAGTATTGTTTATTTATTTATCCTGACTTCATCTATTAGTGTTTTTGCTAGCAACAATTCTTACCACAAAATAAGGAATGTTACCCATCAGCTAAAAAATAAATTCTTTTTATTTTTTACAGCAAACAACATGGATTGGAGTTCAGGAATAAACATCCAGTAAAAAAGGGATTTTCTAAGAAAAAAATGTATCTTCTGAATTCTGCACAAAGACCTTGTTCAAATGGGATTTATTGGTTCCAGATAATTAGGTCTGGGGAATTAGTTGAAAGGTTCCAGATCTACACATATTTAACAAACAAGATGTGTTATAATACATTGGATAAACACATTACTTCAAATTAATGAGACTTGTGTAATAAGTTACGTGGCAACATGGAGTGAAAGCAGAATCAAGCCCACAGTAAATACCCCTTGAAAATCTCCTGCATTCATCATGCTCTATATGGAAATACTCAGCCTTCATATCCCATTTTTCTGCTAAACGTAACCATTTGGATGTCCGCAGTCTATGACTGAGTTTCATAACATCTGTTCATTTCTCTCTTTTTAGGAACTTGTGCTTTCAGTGTCCCCACCCCACCCCAGTTTTTGTTTGACAGAATATGAAAGACATTCGTAAAAGCACAAATGTTCATTTTTCACTTAAACAAAAGAGTTATTTCCCCTAATTCTTCATAAACTTGTGTGGGGAGGGGAGGGATAAAGATGGGATGAGCAAGGACATAGACGGACATGAGAGGAAAGGAGGTTGAGGCTAGGAGAAGAAAAAAGGTGGAAGGACTAATGCTTCCCTGCTTACTCCATCTCATGGACTTGATATGTATTGCCAGGAAATAGAACTAGAATGAGAACTCAACCTTCCAGACAATACATTCATATTAATCTCACTAGATATGGCAATGGTGTAGGTTTTACTTTGGCAATAGTGTAGGTTGTAAAATCAAGTACAATATAATTAACTATTTGTGAATATGCAACTCTTTGGGCTTTAACTGCTTTCAAGTCAACATCTAAGAGTTGCAATACATATTCAATCTTAACCGAGCCACTCCAATCTATAAATTCTCTAGAGGATTCAAATGCTTGCACTAGGTCAAATGTACCATACAAATAGCCTTTCATTGTATTTCATTTCTGAAACACAAGTGCAGAGGGACCAAGGGACTTTTTAAAAATAACTACCTCTTGAAACATCAGATAAGACTTGACCTTCTATTTGAAGTATTTTTATTTGATCAAAACTAGTTCACCTCACAAATAAAATTTACATGTGTATGCAAATTATTTGGCTAGTTAGACTATTCGGCAATTATGCTTAGTGGGTCCAAAAAGTCAACTATAGAAGACCAATGGCAGAAATAGCCTCATGCAATCTGAAATTATAAAATATATATTAACGGCTTAAAAAAGTTAGCATGCACTCTACATAAGTTTTTCCATGGCAAAAAAAAATAAAATAAAATAAGCCATCACCATTTTATCAGTTAATTTATTACTTCTACAGTACCGTGATGTATATGCCACTTTTCAGACAAAGTCAAAAAACAGACAAAGTCCCTGAGCTGAAAAAGCATACAGTTTAAAGGCCTTAATGTCATCTAGTCAAGGGGTATTTATGGAGTCCATCACCTTACAGGATGGGGACCTAAACTGCACAATGTATGGACAAAGAAACAGAGGTATGGATGTAACAAAGTTCTTTGAATGTATTTGTAGAGTTTACATTAGATGATTAACAATTTTTGCTTGCAAGGTATGGTACATTAGCATCAGAAAAGTCAGGATTTTGTAATAAGCGGCAGACCCACACACTTAATGTGCAAAGGATACAGCTGCTTTGTAACTCATTCAATGATATAATAGTTTATTGAATAAGCAGATCATTTAGACTTTACATATTGAGCAATGGTTCATCTGCAGAATGTCAGAGTACAGAAAAAGCAACAGAACAAGTTACAAAAGAATATAAAGTTCCTCAGATAAGATTTAAAAGCAAGATACAGTATCTCCAGGATTAATGACATATATTAATAGCTATGGCAAAGTCATAACATTCCATTTCAATAGTCTGGACAGAATTTGGAATGCATATGAGTTTATCTATTCAGTAATTTTACTTTTTAACAGTAACACTGAATCAGGTTAAGCAGTGTTCAAGATATTTTATTTCAAGCCAACTTCAATGGTTAGAACAGCAATTTGAATAGAAAAGCAAGAGAGCTACTGTTCTGTATATTTTAAACTATTTTAATAGTTTAAATAAATTAAAGTTATTGAAACCAGTTTTCAGAATTGAACTTGAATGATCCACAAATGTGCTGTTTCAATAAAGAATGAGATCAGCAGCAAGAAGTGAATTATATTAAAAAGGCAAAATTTGCCAAATCAGACAAAGATTTAAAACTCTATTGCACTGCAAATAATCCTTCTGGGACATGTGTGCTGACTAAGTAAATCTATTATGCACAGAAAATAGAAAATGAAAAAAAGAATGCTAGTCTACACCACAATGCCAAGAGCATCATGGACACAGTAAATTGACACAAAAGCTACAGTTACATCCAAAAACAACTCCCAAAGGGCATGTAGTATTTTTGTACTAAGTATCATATGAGAATGCCATCAAAACAGGATGTGACCGAGTACAGGGGCACAAACTAGTCCTCCATGAACATGGAGGTGACTCAAGCACTTCCTTTCTCTGCCTTACACTGGTCCCAGGGCAAGGGCAATGAGAGTGGCTATTTGGCACACGGAAAGATATAAAAGAGGAAGAATGACTTTATGAAGTTCAGATTCTAGTGATTATAACAGTTTGACTCAGTGGTTCTCAAACTTTTGTACTGGTGACCTCTTTCACATAGCCAGCCTCTGAGTGCAACCCCCTTATATATTGAAAATACTTTTTTATATATTTAACACCATTATAAATGCTGGAAGCGAAGTTCGGTTTGGGGTGCAGGAGGAGTCCTGACCCCCCAGTTTGAGAACCCAGGATTTAACTCTAAATTAGGGAGCTTCTATCTTTACTCTCTCAATATGTAAATTAACTTGCTTTCAGTATGTAGATACCAACGTGGCGAAGAAAACACTTCGGGGACTGCAGCAGTTTTCTTTGCTATATCATGCTATCAGAGTTTACAATTACAGTAGATTTTAAAAGTACAAAAACTTTAGTTATCTTCCTTTAAAAACAAAAACTAAACTGTACTTGTAGAAGGGGCAAAAATACAATTCTATGTCATAGCAACTGCAACAATGAACCATACTGTAGTTCAGTTCTATCGATGTTTATGCAGTCCTAGTTAGGGCCACTGAGGGAACCATAGTATGTGATTATTCAATGGAAATCTGTAGAAAACTGGTAGCTAAGTAAACAGGTGTGAATATTTATAGCAAACCGCCGTTTGGTCTCCTTATTCCCATTAAGCTGTGTAATCACATACTGCTAACCACATGTACAATTCACAAAGACAATCTTTTTTATTTCATGTAACAATACACATTCTGAGTGACGTGATTCATTTGTTCAGCAGGGTTCTCTCTCCAAGAAATTTGACTGGACTCCTCTACTCCAAATTAACCTACACATCCTGCATTCAGACTTCACTTTGAGACAGTTGTCTTGATTATACCTTCACTTAGTTAGAAAATGCTCTGTATCTTATCCACTGGCAACCTAGATGAAAAACAGGGTGTGTCCATTTGGAAAGATCAGATTGGCTACTCTCTGGCAAACTTACCAATATGGAATAATGGAACTGTTTCTGAGTTGTGTTTATTTTGTTCTTGTTTACCTTTGAACTGTAAACACCACAAAGTTTACAGGGGTAGAACTGAACAGTGGGCCTCACAGGGACAGAGACAAAACAGCAAAGACCTGCAGCTGGATGAGTTCTGCCCAGAAGGGCCCAGAAGGGGGCGCCACTCCAGCAACTTATTTATAAAATGATGAAGAATGCAGACATCAACTTAGCCATTGTGGAAAGGAACAAGTTAGGACTTAAAAATAAAAACAAGAGCCCACCTCCTCAGCAATATGGATGTAGAGCAATTATTGAAGTATATAGCAGAGCACCACGATCAACAGCCACTGCAACCCCTCCTCCACTGATGGCACTCAGCAGCAGCAGCTGATCCAAGATTTAGCTGCCCAGCAGCTTCAGCAGCAACAGCAGCAGATCACAACCGTATTGTGGCCTCCTGGAATGACTAGGCCTTCTGGTCTGGACCCAGCAGAGATGCCTGATTCCTCTTTGTTAGTCTAAGAGGTGACATGAAGATGATCCTGAGGCCTTTCTCAAAATGTTCAAGCATGCGGCAGTAGCAGTGACAGCATAGTGGCTACCCAAACAATGGGCAATCTTACTGGCCCCGTATTTGGCCAGGATGGAGAAAGCTGCCTATTGTGGGTTAGCGTCAGTAACATCACAAGATTACACCCAAGTCAAAGCAGTCATCCTGGATCATTGAGTATTTCAGAGGAAACATTCTACCAACAATTTTAGGGGGAGAGGTATCCTATAGGCAGCCAGCACCACGTGGTAGCCCAGAAACTGTGACTAATGCGGACAGCGGCTCAGACCTGAGAAAAAGACCAGGTTTCAAAGAGCAGACATGATTCTGCTCAGATAATTTACGCAGATATTCCCTGCTGAGGAAGAGGCTGGATCTCATGCCACCAGCTTGAGACAATGTCCAAAGCCATCCAGCCAATGGAAAACTTTATGGTGGCTAGGACAGCTGTAGCGACATCAAGGGTGGGTCCCCTGGGGCCAAGCGAGCAGCTCCCATGAACAGAAACCTGGCTGGGGGGGCAGAGGTTGGTATCCTTAAGAACCGTAACTGTGATCTCCATTACCAGGAATATTTTGAGGGTAATGGACAGTTCAGACTAAGGAAATGGAACAGCCCAGCTGGGACCTAGCTCAAAAATCCTCTGACCCAACCCGATCTCAAAAAAGGGAGACCATGGGGCCAGAAACAGGGAGTGGCCTCGCAGAAGGGTCTACCCAGTGGTTGTGGTGAGGCCCCAATAACAGTTATCAGGCCCAGGACATTTGTTTTTCATGTGGCCATCCTGGCACTGATGCCAGGACTGCCCAATCATACAATGCTGTTATTGGCAAGTCTGGGCTGCAAACGTGTGAACATACTGGCTAGGAGCAGCCAAACTGACCATCCTGGTTAAATAAGATAGACGTAACAGCCCTTTTGGACTCAGGGTGTGTCCATATTCTCGTGAGGGTATCTGTGCTCCCAACTCCAGGACCTCTCTGGGGCACTCTTTATCTAACAGCGTATGCATGGGGTCATAAAGCCATATCTCTACACCCAAATTCAGCTCCCCGTGGCAGAATATGCAAATCCCTTAATGGTCAGCCTGGCTGCACCTCTCGCATACCCAGTCATTATTGGCCAAGACTGGGAATATTTCTGAGACCTCCTGAAGGAGTTCTCAGGACCCCTGCCAATGCCATCCTCTCTGTCAACCACTCAGGTACCAGTATAGCTCGCTGGTGTAGAGGACATAACCAGGCCAGGGCAGGGGATTTCCAAGTGGCTAGATGCTTCTCTAGGATCCCAGTCCCTCCCAGAGCCAGAGGTCACCCCCTAATCTGAATCAGAGATCCTGACTAGGTTTTCTAACTTAATTGGGGAGCAAAAAGATAATGAGATGTTAAGCCAGGCTTATGCACATATAACTAAAGGGGAGATAATGGACCCTCAGCAGACAGAAGTACTTTCCCCATTTTGAATTTCAGGGAAAGTGGTTGTACCACACCTAGAGAAAGACTTCCTCTATCCTAATAGTCTGAGTCCAACTCCTGGTGTCCTGACCCTACCTCAGGGACAAAGCCTTAGCACAGATCCTGGCCTGATTTTTCTGGCTGGGGATATATAAGGAGGCTCGAGATGTGTGTCCCTTGGCTGGATTGTCAATTAACTGCATCCTGAAGAGTCAGCTTCATTGGTCCCTATTCCCTTGGTTGGTACACCATTTGAAAGGATTGGAATGGACATGGTTGAGTTGTTCAAGAAGAGCCCAGCTGGATACCAATATATCTTCATAATTGTAAACTACGTTGCTAGACATCCCAGGACTGTACCTTAATGCTCCATGAGGGCCAAAACCATTACAGCTGAAGCGATGAAGATTTTTGACTGGGTAAAGGTACCCTGGGAAATTTTCAGAGGCTAGGGAACCCACTTTACCCTCCCAGGTTCTAAAAGAACTATACTGACTTCTGATGATCAAGTCCCTCTCAATTTCTGTCTGCCACCCCCCCCAAAACTGACAAGTTGGTAGAATCTTTCATTAAAAAATATGTTAAAAAAATTAATTGCCACCAAAACTTTGTCATTGGGATTCCCCTCCATTTTGAATTGTTGCATGGAAGACAACTGTGGGAAACTCTGGACTTAGTACATGAAATAACGAAGAAACTGGAGCGCCACTCTGACAACTTTGTGCAATACATTCACACAGTTTGCAAGAGACCTTTGGCATGTTCACACAGCAAAATCTCCTAAACTCACAGAGCACCCAAAAAATGACCCTTAATAAAGAGGCCCACCTCTGAGTGTTCCAACCTGGGTATTGAGTACTCTTCTGCTCCCTAGTTCAGAGTAAAATCTGTTGGCCCACTGGCCAGGCCTTTAGGAAAATATTTGCCCAGGTAAGGCAAGTGAATTATGAAATCAGTCAGCCAGACAAGAAGCAAACCAAAACAAATCTACCACATCTTACCAATCTTACCAATCTCCTAAGGCTATGGAAAGTCCAAGAGGGCCTATTTATAGTTTTTTACCCTCCAGAACCAGAGTTAGGGCCAGAGAGAGCCAATTCAGGACCCAGAATGGTCACTTTCGGGGCAAATCTCATTCTGGGACAGAAGGTCTGAGCCTAACTACTGATCTCCACCTTCATTACAGTATTTTTTGCCCAGCCTGGACAAATCCACTTCACCTCCACCACATCCAAATAGAGCCTGGACACCAGATCAGGGAAACCTCATGGCCACTTCCCCAAGATGAGAGAGTTTGTGAAACAAGAACTCCAATCTATGCTGGAACTTGGGGTAATTGAGGAGTCCAGCAGTGTTGATCCTTAAGTTGAGTGGGACCACCAGATTTTTAAAAAGTCAATGCCACATCAAAGTTTAATGCGTACCCCATGCCATGCTTTGATGAGCTACTAGATTGTCTGGGCTAGGCCAACTACTGGATCTTACCAAGGGACTCTGGCAAATCCCACTTATGCTGGAGTCTCAAGAAAAAATGGCCTTTTGCACACCCTTCTGCCTGTACCAGTTCCAGATCATATCATTTGGCTTACACTGGTTCCCAACAACATTCCAATGCCAAATGGACTAAGTCCTCTGGCCCAAGAGCAGTTATGTTGCTGCCTACCTTGATGATGTCATGGGCCGGAGCTGGGAGGACCACCTGAAGCAAGAAGCTGTAGTACTCCAGTCCCTTGAAGAGTCTGAGTTAACAGCAAATCCCACAAAATGATACATAGGCAAAGGCAAGACAACTTACTTGGGGCATACTTTGGGGAAGGACCAGGAACATCCACTTGTGGACAAAATCCAGGCCTTAAGGAGTTATGTCCCACTCTGATGTCAGAGAAGCAGATGTACAGGCTTGGGGGCCTGTCAGAACAGTACCGCCAGTTTGTGCCAGAGTTCTCATCTATTGCTGCCCCCTCTCTATCTATTCAAAGACAGTAGCCCAAAAAAGATCATCTTCTAAAAAGATCAATCCAAAAACCAAAAAAAATCTTCTACAGCCCCAATTTCACCCCACCTCATTACACCTGCAGCCAATGTCAGGCAGCGAGAGAGGAGGAAAAACGAGAAGGCCTTGCCCAGTTCAGTTCTGCCCAGTAAAGAGGGAAAGTTAGTAGAAAAGAAGCCTGGTTGCAGCCCTGAGTGTGGACCCATACCTAGTGGAATGGAGTCCTTTGTAATTCTAGCAAAAAACTGCAATTAAGATTCGTCGTGAAAGATTTGTTCTTTACATATTTACTGCTATTCGTGAGATTTCCTGTGTCAACCCAACAGAGCAAATATAAAACACATCCGGAATGCTTTGTAATTCAGATCTGCATAGGAATATAAAATTGCAGTGTTTCACCCAAATAGTCCTTTGACTAAGTTCATTATCTTTACAAGGATTCAGAAACATGAACACTAAAGTTATAGGAAAACCTGGCTCTAAAGAGGTACAAGTAAACATTAAGTAACTTGACTGGTTGCTTCATTCCAGACACTGAATGAGCTAAGAGGGGAACAATTACACTGTCTCAAACCATCATTATTGTATCAGTGATTACATTAGCATTCTCCAAGCATAAACGGTCATCAAACGTTTGATGCAGACATCTAAAGGATGAATTTTCCCACCAGAGGAAGCAATTCCTCTAAGCAATAAAACAGTCTGTGAGAAATCTTGCAGTCATAAATCTAGTATTTCTCATTACAAAATTTACATCAGCCAAAAAGTGATTACTTCTAAAATTACAAACCCTTGTGGGCAGCAATATTAGTAGAGTTACCAATTGCCATTCTCATGACACATGAGAAAATCAGGCCAAGTCATAATAGTCTTGTAAAAATAGAAAACTAAGATATCAGAGTAATGAATTGGCTTATTATAGATGGAATGTTTAAAGTTTATCTGTAGAGGATACATCTAGACATTAAAGTACAAAGAACAACTATAAGTAGTACCAATTTCAACTGCCAAAAGTACGCTAGAGGAAATGTGACTAACAACACTGCTAGTTCTTGTCATCTGTTTGATCTTTTGGCTTCTCCCCTTTGGTTTGCCTCTGCAAAAACACGGCTCACTGGAATAAGACAGCTTTGTCCAGACCTCTTGGCCAATGCTGAGAGATGGGTGTAGGTTCCAGAAATCTTACTTTTCAGCCCCTCTCCTCAGAGGTCAGTGGATTCTCTATTCTTTGGGGAAGTCTGCTTGAAATAGCCACTTATCGAAGACTTAATGACCACACATTTCACAGACTAATCCGTACATCTGTGCCCCTGCCAGTTTCTATACTGTTCTTTCAAATAAGTGCACTATAACAAGTCCACACATTTTCCATTGTTATGAACTATGAATTAGGGAGAGGTCCAGACTCTCTGTTACAGAGAGAACCCTTTTTTAATTAATTCAGTCTCCAGGGGTTCAGCTACATGGAGCTCACTAACAAATAAGAGCCCTATATATTAATCTGAAAAGTGAGAGATGAAGCAGTCCCACAAGGTCATCAAGTCCATCTTCCATCAACATAAGAAGGTTCCATATGTATATTTCCTAGTGTTTTGTCTACTCTCGGCTTAAATTTTCCAATCCTACTATATCTCAGTATGAAGATGTTTAAATTTTCCCTCTCAATTCCATTCCTTTCCTTTTAGTATCCCCATGAGCCAAATCATTGTTAATTAGCATTCAGAATGTGAATTTCTGTTGATCACTGGTTCAGCCTTCAAAAAAATCTGTAGATTATGTTCCTTCACAGACAGACATCTCTTAGCAAAGTTCTTGAGGCTTTTTATTTTCTCTCTCTCTCTCTTCTGTGAGGTACTGTAAAGATTAACTATGCCAGCACAGGAAAGAAAATCCTCGGTCCCTTTAAGAATTGCACACACACCCATTTTCCTTCTCTCCTCATGGGCACCCTTGTGGGCTTGAGGCGGAGTGCTCTATAGCTGAATGGTTGGACAGGAAGGTGCAGCATATTGTCTCCCTCAGTCCCAAAGGGAAAGCTTTTAAGCCCTTCCCCACTGCCTGAGTGTACTACTCTGCACCAGGGAAAAAAATCTCCCTTCACCTTGGTCTTAGAGTAGGAATGAGTTTTGGGCCTGTGGGCTAATCACGTTTTGGGGGCTGGGAAAGGGAAGTTACTTACCTTACAGTGACTGAAGTTCTTTGAGATGTGTTCCATCTGTATTCCATCTGGCCTAGTGGGCTACCCCCGGCCCCTCCCCTGCTGTTCCTCCTCCCCTGCAGCCTCAGCTTGCTCCGCCACCGGCGCAATGCTCTGGGCAGCGGGACTGCGAGCTTCTGGGGCAGCGCAGCTGCAGAGCCCAGCCTGACCCAGTGCTCTGTGCTGTGCGGTGGCAACAGTGTGGCTGGCTCCAGCCGGGTGGCGCAGCTGTAGTGCTGCCAGCCACTGGTGCTCCAGACAGCGCAGTAAGGGGCAGGGAGCGATGGGGTTGGATAGGTGCAGGGGAGTTCGGGGGCATGGATAGGGGTTGTGGTGGTCATAGGGCAGGGAACGGGGGGTTGAATGTGAGCGGGATCCCCAGGGGGCAGTTAGGAATGAGAGGAGGGTTTGGATAGGGCGGCGGGGGGCAGTCAGGGGCATGAGTTCTGGAGGCAGTCAGAGGTCAGGGAAAAGGGGTAGTTGGATGGGGCAGGGGTCCCGTGGGGGGGTGACATCAGGAATGAGAGGAGGAATTGGATGGGGCAGCAGGGGACAGTCAGGGGCAGGGGTTCCGGGGGTAGTCAGGGGACAGGGAGGTGGATGGGCAGGGGTCCTGGAGGAGGGGGAGGAGATGGGGGCCAGGCCACGACCCCCTCCCCTAACCGGCCCTCCATACAATTTCTGAAACCCGATGCAGTCCTCAGGCCAAAAAGTTTGCTCGCCCCTGCACTAGTCCCTGTGTGTACTCTACTTTGGCTTACTGACAAGCAGTACACATTGAGGAGGAAGAAGATTCATCAGCTACAGAGCCTTGTACTAGCACGTTTCATAAAGGTACAGGGAGAGCCCCATGCTGCTGCTTTGCAGATTTCAACGAGCAGAGTGAGGTAATTGATGCCACCTGGGCTCTGGTAGAGCAGGCTGTGACGTTATGAGTATAATATAATATCTCATTAAAAGGTGACAGGGCCAGAAAGAGTTAATTAACTCACCTCACCAACTGACCTGACTCATGGATGAACCTTAAGAACTGGTTAGAAAGATATGTAAATGAATAGAGCTTTGAAATGCAAGTCTGCATTGTTAGAGGTAGAAGGGTAGATGTTTGCTCAGGTCTTGGGATGCCAGCAAACAAGTCTTGTCTATTGCTATAGTTTTAATTCAAAGATCAAAAAAGGAATATTAACATTTAAGATGATACTTGAGTAAAATAGTATTATTGTCTATGTGTCTCTTTGAAGGTTGTGGTAATCTGTATCTGAACTGTTTAATGGATAAATTACTCTGTGCTAATTGCCAGGATGTTTGGGAGAAGGAGTTAAGCTTATAGTTTTCTCAGGCCGAAAGGCTGCTGGAAATGTATAAGAAGCCTGGGACACGATCCTTCTTCATCTCAGATCTGCTTTGGGTTTCAAGAGGGGGAAACCTTAAGCCACAAGGATTGAGATCCCCAGTCACTGACTTGAGTCACCCTGAATATGGACATTGGATTATAACCTATGGACTATTTCTAAAAGGACTTTTGGCAACTACAAGCTCACCTCTACTATGTATCTGAATCTCAAGAATTGAAATCAAGTCTATATGTATATTGATCTTTTAACCAACACTCTCTCTTTTCTTTTCTAATAAATTTTAGCTTAGTTCACAACAATTGGCTATAGCGTGTATTTTGGGTAAGATCTAAGTTATAATTGAACCTGGCTATGTGGCTGATCCTTTGGGATTGGAAGAACCTTTTCTTTTATATGATGAAGTAAGATTTTCAGGAATCATCATCATATCTGACAGGTGTGTCTGGATGGAGGCCTGAGGCTGAGCACTTTAAGGGAACTGCGTTGTTTAAACTTCTAAGTAACCAGGGAGGTACTTTAGAAGCTGTTTTGTGCTGGTTTGGTAAATCTAAGTATTGGAATAGCCATCAGCGTTTGGGGTTTGTCTGCCCCGTTTTGTTTGCAGTTAACCCTAATTGAGTGACCTCAGCTGGCTCCCATGGGCAGACCTGTCACACAGGCCTTCATACCTTGTGCAAGAGGGGCATCTGCCAAACACAAACACTGTAGAATACAGCCTGAGATCCATTTGGAAAGTCTCTGCAAGAAAAATGTTCTCCTTTCATGTGTTCTGCCGGGGACATAAACAGCCTAGGCAATTTTCTAAATGGTCTTGTTTTCTGCAGCTTGAAAGCTCAACATATCTACAGGGAATGAAGGCTCTTGTCCTCATTGGTAACACATGCTTTTGGGAAGAAGCCAGGTAGTGTATCATTTGATTCAGATGAAAGGCTGGGGGGTAAATCCATCATGTAGTCTCAGAGAAAACTTTCTCCTTATGGAAAACCATGTACAGTGGATTGGCCATAAGGTCCCCAGTTTTCCAACCCTTCTAGCTGAAATATTGGCCACTAGAGAGGCAATCTTCATGGATAAGTGAGTCAGTGAGCAGTGAGACTCTGTTAACAATGATAGAACCACACTGAGATCCCACATCAGAGTAGGCTTGTCATTGGCAGGAAAGTCCTGACTATGCCTTTTAGAAACTGTAGAGTCACTGGATGACTGAAAACTGAACAAGCATCAGTTGGGGGGTGACAAGTGCTAATGTACTGATGTCTTTAAGGAGAGCAGATAAACTAGAATGGTAGGGATGTCAAAAGTATTCTGGGGTTGACAGACATTAGCACCAGATAGAAAATCTTTTCCACTTGGCAGTGTAGCACTTCCTGGTGGACTCCTTCCACTACTGTAGAGAATGGTCTGGACAGCTTAAGATCATGTCCTGTCTAGGTCTGACACCCATCCAAATACCACACTGAGGTGGCGGGAACCCATCTTCGGATGTGTGATCTTCCCCTTGTTCTGGGTCAGGAAGCCTGGGAAGGATCAGATAGTGACGGGCAGATGTGCTGACATCTGTACAAGGTTGGGAAACCAGAACTTCCTGAGCCATCTGGGTACAGTCGGGATGACCACCACTCCATCTTGTTGGATTGTCCTCAGAACCCAAAGAGGGAAATGGGGAGTGCACACACATTAAGGGTCCTGATCAGAGGATTAAAATGCATGTCCCCTGGAGTTCTGACCTTGAGCTCCCCTGCAACAATACATCACGCATTTCTGCATTAAAGTGTGCGGTGAGCCATCTGTCTTGTCGCTGAACAGGTTAGTCACATTAAAAAAGGGTAAATCCTGTACCATAGACTGAAATTTTCTGGGGAATCCCAAAGAATAGGGTTAGGACTACAGAGACATAACAATCGCCATAGCCATTGCATGGGAGGCTGTGTCAGCTGCATCAACTGTGATCTGGAGAGAGGATCTGGAAACCAACTTGTCCTCCTCTGTAAGAGCTTGGAACTGTGCTCTATCCTCTTGTGGGAGCTTGCCTATGAATTCTGTGAATTTTGAGTAATTAATAACATTTAGATGTTAGCACCTAACTGGATATTGGTAATTGGCTATTCTGAATTGCACACTGATTGAGGTGAAGACTCTTCTCCCAAGGAGGTTCAGTTATTTAGTCTCCTTATCAGAGGGAGTGGAACATGATTGATGGCATCCGCTTTGCTCAGTGCCAGCTTGTATCATGAGAGTTTTGGCCAGGGTGCAAAAAAATAATTCTGCTCCTCTGGCTGGCACAAGATTTATTTTCAGCCCTCTTAGGAGCAGGAGAACATGTTGCAGGCAGACTCCAAAATGGTTTCATTCATAGGGAGCACTATTTTATTAAACCCAGGACCATAAGATATTCAAGAGCTTGTGAGGAGGGGGGATCTGGAGTGCATGAGCCACTCTTCTCCGTAAAACCTGAAACTTCCTATAGTCATCAGGCAGAGAAAGAGAGTCCAGAGCAAAGATGAGGAGATGAGGATATTCCTGATGCAACAGGAAGTATCACTGGTTCTGGTTCCTCTTCCTCCCGTAGGTTCTTGTGGAAGTTCAGGCTCCTCTCTGGGAGAGGAAGGATGTAATGATTCTCAATGGGACCATATAGATTCAGTATGGTGTCTGTACAGATCCCATGGTCCCCAGTAAGACCAGTTAGAAGGATCAAATATTGGTTGAGGATGCACTAAGGCATAGGGTTCCTTCAGTCCTGTGGGTACTTTGTCTTGTAAGACTGCGAGGATGCCCAAGAAATTCTGGACCCTCAATCTGGTCTGATGTCTTGTCTCTGAGAGCATGATGACAGTCCCTTAACTTCTCCCAGCACCCCAGAGGAAGATAATGTAGGCTTCACTTCCAGTGGCAATGTCTTTGGAACTGAGTATTAAGACTCAGTATTATCCCACTGCTAGTAATGGGGGATAGGAGAGCAGCTTCTATGCTCACACTGTCCTGTACCAATGGAGTCTGAATCTCTCTAGTGAGGATCGGATCCAAAGAGGAGGGAGACTCCAAGCCTGGAAGGATGATAAAGTCCTCTGGGGTCATATATCTATACTTATGGAAGGGCATGGGCTTCTTCCCTCTTTGCGCCATCAGAGCCAGCCTCACTAGAGTCTTTGATGCTGAAGCCTCTTTGCTGAAATGCAGCAGTACCAGGAGTGCCTGTTGTTGTTTGGGCAGTACCAATGGTTATCCTGGCTTAGGCTTCCAATGTTTTGACTTGGTTGGTGCTGGTAACAGTCCCATCCCTGTTGGTAACATTGAAGCACTTTTTCTCTTTGGAGCTTGTGGATTAGTGAGAGCTCCTGAGCCTCCAAGAAGCAAAAGTCTCCCCTGACTTAAATGGTGCATCCTCTTCGAGGTGGTTTTAGAGAGTGATTTCTCTCTAGATCTATGAGAGTTTCCTACCCTCATGGTGAGCCAGAGAAGTGGAGTTCTTGGCTCTGCTCCTGTCCACTCCTGTGTCAGAAGTCACCGAACTAGGAGGTATGCACGTAGGTACTTCTGGTAATTGTACAAAGGGTCTGCCCAGCCTGGCTCAGAATGAGGCCTCATTGCATGCTCCATGACATGTTTTCTAAGTCTTTCCTCCCATGCCTGGTGGGTCCAATTGGGAAAGGAGTGGCAGATATAGCACTTGAAAGCTACATGAGCATCTTCAAGGCAGCAGAGGCACATCTGGTAATCATCATTAATGAGAAAAATCCAGGGACAGTAGATACAATTCTTAAAGTCCAGGATTTTGGGCAGAATAGTTACCCCATATAGGGGACGGGTGAAAGGAGGCCCTGATATTTAACTAAAATACTAAACATGTCCTATAAACAATATATTCACCTGAAGACCTTCATGGTCTCTGAAGAGATTCCATCTCAGACCATGCAGCAGTAGAAAGGAAAAAGAGAGGAGGTCAGTCTACACCACTTCTTATGCCCTCAGTCCAGAACTTGAGGAGGAGAAAGGCACCAGTGTAGACCAACAGATACTGATAGCAAAAATCGTCCAGTCTCAGGTCATGGCGTGCATGCCCACCCAAAGTGCCATACTGACAGGGACCAGCATCTGAAGAAATTTTTCCCTCACTGCCTCACTGGACTGGGTGGGGTGGATTTTTTCACCATTCTCTCAGCAACCCAGGGACCTGGCAGGTAGATTAGATTGAAAAATTGATTTTTGTCGCAATGTGGCAAGTACCCAGTGCAGGTAAATCATTCAGGGAAGTGGGAGGGAATTTCCTGATGAACTGAAAATGGAAGCTATCCACAGAAACTAAATTATCCTTCCACAACTGGAGGTGGTTCCTCTAAACCAGATTGAAACAATGGCAGGACAGTAAGGGGAAGCCAATTTTGTATCAGTTACAATCAATAGAGGACTTCACACTTAGAATGTCAAAAAGAGGATTTAGCACTAATCAAATGAGTGGCTGCTCAGGAAACAGCAGATAGATTGTGTCACTTGCTAGGACCAAGCAGCAACGTGAGTAAAAAAAAAGATGGTTGTGAATGTCATTGAGTTCAGGTGGGAAATAGGGAGTGGAGAAAGTGGGGCAAAAGGCAGGTGGGAGGGAATACAGGTATAATTCAGTGGGCAAACAATTCACAAATAATGTGTGTACTCAATTAATTTCATCTCTTCTGTTTGTAAACTGTGGCAGATTCTCTCTACTTTGAAGCTAAACTGAGCCTTTGTTCAATGACCAAAGTATAGAGAAGAAGACAACTCTTTCTCTTCTTCCTGCTTACTCTTGGAGCTGATAACAAGAGGATTAGTTAACAGTCATGGGTTTTGTCATATAGAAACCTGCCTATTGGAATTCTTTAATTGTGTAAAATTAGTGTACATATTAGGCATCTTTGCTATAACACCAACAAACATCAAAGGATAAGGCCTTTATCTTTTGCAACATCTGCAACATCCAATACATTTTTAATAAAAAATGTTGCATCAAACATATCTGGAGAGCCACAGATGCATTTTTAATAGTACATAGTATGCCATGCTTCTGGGATTCTTTTAAGGGCTGTGATCAATCCCTTTCCCACATTTTTACAAAGAACTCCAGATCAGTGGAATTACTCTTTATTAACAAAGTATATATAATGGACATGAGTCTGGGGAGCTTATGAAGCATTTGTGAGGGTGCCCAGGGCGTTATCACAACCATCAGGCTGCTATATAAAATTAAGTCCTTTGTGTATTTTATTTTTGAATCACATATTGGGTGCGCTTTAAGCAAATTTACTATAGTGACATACTTTAATAATAGCACACTCCAAATGGAAAGTCAGGAGTAAGAGCATAACTAATGACAGAGACTGAAGTGGAGACTGTTTGATATCTGATTATTTATGAAATGTATGTAGTATAATTTTTAGAACAGTTGCCTTAGATGACATTTTTATTCTACTCTTTGAGTATCTTACACACTAAAAGACAGATGTAGATATGAATTGCATTTGCCTGTTTGACAATGAAGGCTAAAAAGCATGGCTTATCATTTTGGGTCATGAAGATATTGTACCTACTTTGATTCCTTTGAAGAATTTTAGAGTATGTTAACTAGAAAGTGTGACAGAGAAGCCACATTAGTAGAAAACAAATCATCTCCTCTTCCCAAATAAATAAGACTTCTTTTGTAAAATCTTTGCAGTAGGAAACTTGGGAAACTGACAGCTAGTAGTTGGTTGGATTTTCTTGCTGCTAAAACATATGTTGTTGTGTCATGTCCTAAACAGAAAACTGAAGCATCCTTTTCAAATTCTCAGCACTGCTGACACTTCCAACAAGTGCTTTGGTATTGGTTTTGGTCTTATCTGTTTCTAACAGACAGCCTCATGTCTTGGAAATTTGACCTGAAATAAAAATTCAGCCCCAAGTATCTGCTGTCAATTGTGCAGAAAATAGGAGATGACAGCAAAGTCACTTCTGCATGCTGAATTAGATCTCTTTCCAACATTTTTTAATGTCATTATTAGCGCTCAAATACACTGTGTCAAAATGTGCCTGTATGGGGAGATGAACTAGGCAACATCAAATGTATCTCTTAGTCAATATGACAAGCTGTTTTTGATTCAAACTTCTGAATAGAGAGACACTTAGGAAAAAGTATCTGCATCATCATGAAGATTTGTTTGTGAATGAGGTGGAAGTGGTTAAGAAAAAGCCTTGTATTATGCCACTTCAAGGAATATCTGCAACCAAAAGTATAATGTATGTGGATTAAACTTTATTTTGAGCCTTAATGCCCATATTTGCAAATAATCAGTACTGCAATGTAAACAGTTTTCAAAACAAGATAATCTGAATGAGGACTACTCTTTAGGCGATTAATATTGACCCCAGTGCAATTAGCTTTAGCTGAGATCTCAGTGGACCACACGGTCTTATGTTGATCTACAAAAACTGAGGAAGGGAAACTGAATCTGGAAAAGTAAATTTTAATTGATAATATCTGGTCACAGTTTTCACTCTCTCAGAGGATATCAGAATAACAGTGGGGAAAGAGGAGAGTTCCCAGAGACAAATGACCTTGCACTATTGACATGAAGTAATTATGTGCTCCAGCAGCTCTTTAAGGAAGAATGCATTGTACCAAACACGTTGTCAGTGCTTACCAAATAATAACCACTACAAAGACAGCAGTTATAATCCTCCTCCATATCTGTAAGAGAAAGCTCAGGAGGATAACAAGAGATGGCATTACAAAAAGGGAGCTGAACCACCATGGGAAACGTTTGGGTTCCTATAATCATAGGTGCAGTAACTAACCCAGAGAGAGAAGGTATTTAATTCCCTAATAGTTAGATGGGTAACAAACTTCTCCTACACTAAAGAAGCTATACTCTTCCTGTTGTATGATCTTTCTATTACTGCAGAAACACAAGCTGAAGCAAGACAAATTTACTTGTACTTACTGTACTATACCTGAACAACAACAAAAATCTACCTTCACATTTCAATTATATCTAGAGAATATATATTCACTCAGATTTAACATTCAGATATTAAATCTTATCTCCCCAGCTCATTGCCAGATTGGATGAGCCAAAGGCTTGGGTAACCAGTAAAAGAGAGGCAAAGGATAGAATGATATTTCAAAACATTTTTCCTCCCATTCCCTCCATGTCCTGTACTTAGTTGGATCGGCAAGGTAGCAATATTTTTAATCTTAACTCAGGGAAACAAAGAGAGGAGTTAAACAGTTACTTCCTCAATGCACTGGTCTAGAAAAGATCAATTTTAATCCCAAACATAATTCAGAAGAGAACTATAAGAAAGAATGAAGGCTACAGTCACAACTCCCCTTATTCGCTGATAGCTTTCTTTGACAGGGTACCAAGCCTTGTGGATAGGGGAGAACTGGTAGACATGATATATCTTGAATTTAATAAAGCTTTTGATACTGTCTTGCATGACCTTATCATAAACAAACTAGAGAAATGCAACCTAGATGGAGCTACTATAAGACAAGTGCAAAACTGGTTGAAAAACAGCTCCCAGAGAGTAGTTATCAGTGGTTCACAGTCATGCTGGAAGGGCATAATGAGTGGGGTCCTGCAGGGATCAGTTCTTGGTCCAGTTCTGTTCAATATGTTCATCAATGATTTAGATAGTGACAGAGAGAGTACACTTATAAAGTTTGTGGACGATACCGCACTGGGAGGGATTGCAAGTGCTTTGTAGGATAAGATTATAATTCAAAATGATCTGGACAAACTGGAGAAGTGGTCTGAAGTAAATAGGATGAAATTCAATAAGGACAAATGCAAAGTACTCCACTTAGGAAGGAACAATTTGTTACATACATACAAAATGGGAAATGATTGCCTAGGAAGGAGTACTGCAGAAAAGAATCTGTGGCTCATAGTGGACCACAAGCTAAATATGAATCAACAGTGTAACACTGTTGCAAAAAAAAAAATCATCATTCTGGGATGTATCAGCAGGAGTGTTGTAAGCAAGCAAGACACAAGAAGTAATTCTTCCACTCTACTCTGCACTGATTAGGCCACATTGTGTCCAGTTCTGGGTGCCACATTTCAGGAAAGATGGGGACAAATCAGAGAAAGTCCAGAGAAGAACAACAAAAATGATTAAACATTTAGAAAACATGACCGATGAGGGAAAATTGAAAAAATTGGATTTGTTTAGTCTGGAAAAGAGAAGACTGAGGGCGAACATGATAGTTTTCAAGTACATCCAAGGCTGTTATAAGGAGGAGGGAGAAAAAAACCTCTGAGGATAGGACAAGAAGCAATGGACTTATATTGTAGCAAGGGAGGTTTAGGTTGGACATTAGGAAAAACTTCCTGTCAGGGTGGCTAAGCACGGGAAAAAATTGCCTAGGAAGGATGATTTTTGGAGATTTTTAAGAGCATGTTGGACAAACACCTGTCAGGGATGGTCTAGATTATACTTAGTCCTGCCACGAGTGCAGGGGACTGGACTAGATGACCTCTTGAAATCCCTTCCAGTCCTATGAAAATGTTGTTTCATGCCAGATGTCAGCATAACTGCAAGCTACCATCCTTAGGGGGAGAAGACACTTCCAACAAACACACCAAAGGTGAGCCAAGATTTAGCAACTGAATTCTTATATTTTACAACCAACTCTGTTACAAGGAAGGATGAATTTGTAATGAAGAGATCAAATTCTGAAAGTAGCTCTGGTTAGGTGATTGAGCAGGTTCTATAAGGTTGCAGGAGGGTTGATGTGCAAATCATGGGGTCTTTGGACAATGGGAAGAGAGATGTAGTTGCTCCTTTAAAGGCTCCCCTCATCCTTTGGTGGGGGAGGGAGAGGCATCACCTGAGCTGGTGATCTGGTTGGAGTGGTTCAAGAAAGCTATTGATCCCCCTAAACACAAGGAAGAGGGTACATATGCCCTGTACCTCTGGCCAGAACCCTCTGTCTAACCCAGATCAGCAGCTCCCATATCTGGGTTTACTGAAGAACCAAGTATTTTGGTTCTGCTGTGGGCAATATGCAAGTCACCTTTTTTTTTATCTAGGAAGGAATTTCTCTTTCACTGACAGATTGCTGGGGCAAGGTGTTTTTTTTCACCTTTCTCACAGCAGCTCACATCAGAAGGTCGGGTTATTACAACGTAGCAGGTAACATATGTCCAGTGCTGGTACCATTCCATGGGAGTCAGCTTCCCTGATAAGTCAGAGCTGGAAATGGACTTAGGGGAAAGCATCCTCTAAAAAAAAAATGGGGCATGGGGTGGGGCTTCTGATATCTGGTACAGCAAGGAGACAACCCTCTTTTCCCAGGTCCTAAACCCTCTTGAGGCAAAGGCAGAGGGGCCAAACAATGGGCTAGAACCAGGTTTTGACACCAGCTCTCAAATAAGTGGAAATGAGTGAGGAAGGAATAATGAACTACACTACACAAGCTATTGCCAAATAGTTCCTGGATGAGTAAGGTTAATGAGTGTTGTGGCCTAATTAAACAGTATCCCTTGAATCGTATTTTTCTGCTGGGACAATAAAAGATGGGCTAAAAAAATCTAAAAAGTTTAAATGCAATAAATTATATTTTTACTGGTTGATGTAGGCATCAAATCAGCTGAATCAACCAAATAAATATATACTTTTTTGTTTTTAACACTGAATGCACCTTCTACTCTAGTGTTAATTGAAGAAAGAAGGGTGGATATTTAGAACTACTGATGATGTTGAAAACAGCAGTTAGAAAAGAATGAAGAGAAAAGTTATGAAAACAAAGAGCCTAGGTGGCCAAGAGACTGAATGTAACAGCAAAAAGAAATATCATTTCAGAGTTATGGAAGATTATGTGAGTTTTATGCTCAAATCTCCCAATCCCTAATATGGGTATAAATGTGTAGATGAAGACAAATGACAGCATGAAATAGTGAGGACAATCAGATACACTGAACTGATCAGCTACAAGATGTGGAATAAGAGCATTGTAACCTTCTTATGTAGGCTGGTGCTACTTAATATGGTCTCATGCCAAAACTTTAAGGTATACAATTATGACTACAGCTGATTCCTATTATTGGCTCTGCTCACACTTGTACTGTAGGTGACTTCACAATTTCATGAAACTGTGTGAAAAAGATGACAGATATCATGTTTATTAGCACAGACATGATTATACATAGTATTGCATTTCAGCCAGCAAGAATGTTTTCTGCTGCACCCTACCTCCAGACTAAGTGACATTCATCTGATTTGATGCCTACATCTATAGTCATAAAACAGGCAACACTATGCAATAAAGTTTGGATTTTTATGTCAATGTCCACATTGCAGCCAGACCTCTGCACAAAATGCCCTTATGGGGATGGGAGGAGCTGAACTCCTCAACAGCTCTAAAGGAGAGAGATGAGTCCATCAAAAAATGTCTACATAGCACATATATTAGCAATAAGTAGATACAGTACGGTATGTTGTCTTCAACAAACAACACCTTGTTTAATAACCTTGGCAATTAAAACACAGGTTGTATGACATACAAAATTTGTGGACTCTTTCCTCAATCTGTCAGGACCAGAAAATATCTGACCTCACTCAAGTTATATAACTGTTTTCCTAAACATCATTTCACAAGGGTTTCCTGCAAATGGGAACTTCAGAGAAACCTTACTAAGCTATCATATATAGGCAAGCATATATTCAAGAAGACAGACATTCATCAAGACCGTTCTTAACATGCTCTATTCTACAGAGCAGTGGGAGAATTTTCACACATAAAGTAAAACCAAATAAAACATTCTGTTTGTCAATTTAGATAAAAGCACAAAAAATAAAAATTTTCAGGCAAAGAGGTTTCATGACATTTGATTATGTCAAAAATGTATTTCTGCTAAGAATGCTTGTCATCTAGACCCATGCTCAAGCAAGGTTCACTTTATAGGACCAGGGCTTAACTTGGATGACTTTAGACTAGTCAGAAACCCGCAAAAATACCTGTCAATATTAGTTATTTACTCTGTGTCTTATGTATGCTCATTCACATGAAGAGCCTCCAAAGTGCATGGATATTTTCATGAGATTCTGGAACAGGCCCAGAACAGTTTATAGATACCTTAGACATTAGCACCTTGCAGCTCCTGGGTAAAATATAACCCTGGTTCATTATCTTACCAAATGGAATACTAGTGCCATTATAGTTACTTTTCTCATCCATTCAAAAACAAGTCATTTATGAAGCCAGTAGTGGTAACATAAGCGAAGGTTTTTTAAAACTGTAGGGTCAAATCATAACTCCATTGAGGTCAATAGGCGTTTTGCCAGGATTTCACCTACACCTCATACTAGGACAAGTGCATCTGAAAACACACAGAAATAGGACTATAGTTCTACTTCTAAAATATCTAGCTTTGGAAGTGTCCTAACATTTCAGAAATCAGCCTGATCCAGGGTCTGGGGTAAAATATCTAGGTATCCGTATTTTGATGGCGATAGGGCCTATTCTAATGCCCATTGAAGTAAGTGGAAAGACTACAATGAGTGTTAGACCAGCACTTTATTTAGCTGCTAACCATTTTTAAGCTTTTCAGATGTGCTTAAAAGTCTGTCAGAGAGAGAATCATATTTTATGTATTAATGAGTATCTATGTAGGAGTTTTGAGCTTAGTAATTGGTTTTTATGTTTATAATTTTTGTCAATTATATATCAGTGGGTGCACATTATTAAACAAAATATACATTATTTGGTCAAAATAAAAAATGGGAGGGGGAACTCCTTGCCCCCCAAAAACTCAGACAGCTACCTACCCAGTTACTAATGGGGACCTAAAAATGCAAAATGTTCTGATTTCTAAAGCATTATTTCTATTGTGTGTCTGTGCCTCTTGAACCACACTCATTGAAGCCACAGAGGTTACTACCTACATTTGCAGCAGCGTGAACCTAAAATAAACTACTGCAAGGTGTCTTAAAGAGATGAACACAGGCTGAAAACATTGTTTATATAATTTCTCAGGGAAAAATTAACACCATACTTTTCTTATATTCTCTTAATTTTGCTGCTGCTGCTATTGTTTGGGGGGAGGTCATTTTTTGTTTCATGTTAATCTAGTGACCATCACATATGGATTGAGTGAATGAAAAGAAAAACAAGTGGATTAAATTGGTATCACCATTGTTTCACTCTACATTTCAATCAGTGCATAAGAGGAATCAGGGAGTCTACTCAGCCTGAACAGCAACAATCCCATAAAAGAATGGTGGTATTGGCATAATGACGTTTATTATTAAAATCCTCAATCTCTTTTTACAGATGGAGTCTGCCACTGGAGGAGATTGTTCTGACACACAGTAGGTACCAATGCTGTATAGAGTCAGCTAATCTGGCTAAAGATAAAAGGACGTTTAGGGGGGAAGTTACTGACTGAAAGGTAGCGGAGCTCAACTATGGGGAGCAAAAGAAAACAGGATAAAGAAGTGGCCAAGACTGGTGGAGCTGCCTAAGGGAAGTACAGTTTCATGTGTATAAGGTCAAAGGCAATGGACAGATATTTGAAAACCTGGTGGGCAGTTCTGAACTGGATTCAGATATGACTAAGAAGCCAGTGAAAGGAATAATGAGTTGATGAAGGATCCACACCAAATAAATTCTTTCACCAATAGTTTTCAATTATATTGGTGTTAAGGAAACAAACCGAGAATATTGCTGTTGCAAAAAAAAGTTGTTATTCCTATCTCATCTCCAGTGCTACTGATAGCATGGTTAAAAATATGACTGCTTTGCACAACCAGTGGTGAGTGCATCTTTCCACTCCCCCTCTCCCATACAAGAAGAATTTTGAGCTTAACAGGTGGTACTCTCTGAAGCATGTAAATAGGATAGATGTAAGTTACTATTTAGAAAGGCTGGACAAGAGGCTTGGTGAATACGGTGGTGCACTGCAGTGTAGTACAGAATCTTATCAGTATGATGAGCTGGCAGACCCTTGAAATATTACAAAGATGTGGATTTCAACTTCCAGAAGACACATAAGAATTCATGTTGCCTCACTCACAAGAACACCTTAGCATTTGGTTAAGAGCAGCCACTCAGCACACTGTTCAATTTAAGATGCTAACAATTTAAGACACTGTATTGCTTACTGGTGAAAAAGGTGAACTGTAATGAAGGGACAAGAGAAAGAGAATAAGGAAGACAAATTCTAACTGACCAGGCACATGAGTGACTGACCAAACAGAATCTTGACCACAAGGCTGGGATCAGGCCTTTTTATCTGCAAGGAAGCATTAAGTCCACTGTGCCTACTACCAAAAAGCAACAAATAATGGAAGGCAAAAAATAATTCATTCTCAGCTCTGTGCATAGCCTTCACCTCTTAAATTTCTGTTGTTACTACAATAGGTAGACAATTTACTTTACTGCTGGCAGACATCTGTGAATGACTCATTATTCCTTTACCCTCATAAAATACAAGTTTCTGGCTGGCTCAAGAACAAAAACATGCTTTAAAACACCTGTGTACCAGATACATGCTGCTATGGCTGCTGATCCATCTGCAGAACAAGCTGGCTAGCTGCTTGAACTAGGGTGGTTTGACAGGGGGATCTCCTCATGCCTCCGTGCATTTTTTTTATCCTCTATCCTAAGAAAGAGGCTAATTTGTGTTATCAGCTCATTATGTGTGTTTGTGTCTATCAAAGCTTTTTAGAAATCAACTAACTTGTAAGAATTTCATGTAATTTAGGTAAGATTTTATGTAATTTAGATGATTTGTAAGGATATTATTTTTCCATCAGAATGTAATGCTTTGAAAAAGAGCATTCATGCAGCAGTTCATGGGTATAACACAGGTGCAGCAATGTATCAGAAGAGGAACTAGGAACAAAAAGAGGTCTCAGCAAATGAATAGGTGCTTTGATAGTAGCAATTCTGCTTCAGTGGGAGATTTGCTTAGGTTTGGCTCATTACTAACCAAACTTTGTCTACAAGAAAACATCTGAACAACTTTAAAAATAAAATCTTCTGTTCTGAGCATAATTGATAACAGTCACTTAGCTAGGAATCCAAATTGCCTTTTGATTGACTGTCTGCTGTAGAAATAGCAATTGGGTAATCAAAAGCTTTCAGTATACTTTCTCTCTTGTACAAAATATATATATATATATATATATATATATATATATATATATATATATATATAAAAACAGCCATTACAGGTAGGCGTCGATGTTTTCCTTTTCCCCTGAATGTAATTAAAGGGTTTATTGTTACTGTGGCAATTTTGCTAAGGATGTTATCAAAGTCTTGTCCCAAAATTTCCACTACATCATAATATATATGCATTTCAAGTGCTTCCATATCTTGTAACTAACATTTAAAAATTATGCTCAGTATGAAAAATCCCTATTTTACTTTCACAACACACTGTGAACAACTGTCCCATGGACATTATCTCATTTCTCCCAACTGAAATTAACTAATATCAGAAGTATACTTATATAAGAAGGAAAATTATAGGAAACATTTGCTTTAGATTAGGAAATAATCCCCCAAATCATATGAAGTCTCCTGCTCTGCTGGCAGTTTATGTCTCATTTTGTCAATTTCATTCCTGGTTCTCTTTAAACAAGTTTAGTTATTGAATGCCAAATATACTGAAGAGGTGTCATACTTGAGTCTCTTTTCTCAGACACTTTTGGCTTAAACATAAAAACTAAGATCTTGGTTTATTGCATTAATAGGTAAATCACAAATCACTTTGCCTTTCCCCAATTGTCGATCCAAACAGGTTATCGAAAGTAAGAATAGAAAAAATAGAATAATTGCTAGCAGAGAAATCAGCTGTCCATAACCCACTACATGATGCTGGTACAAGCCAATTGTATACCTAACTCTCATCTTAAATTCTGCACTTTGAAATCACATGTTTGAAAGGATAATGGGAAGATAAAAAGGATCTGTGATTACCAGCATAAAGTGCTAATCTGCTGCATAGATCCTACTGCATCCATCCCCTAACATTTATTCTAAAATGCTTTCAGCTCTTAAATTCACCTTCCAGAACAAGTAGGGGGTTAAAGAAGAACCCAATGGGAGGTTACATTTATTTAATATTCAGCCCTTTCTTGGTTGAAATATTGCAGTCGATCTTCACAGGTATTTGTCAAACCATTAGAGTAATGGTTTATAGCTATTAAGTGAAATTGCAGTTCTGTTTGTAAGTTCCATTTACAAAGGATAAGCAAAGTGCACTCATTTTCTTTTAAAAATACCTGAAACCTTAGCTGTAAGACACTGAGAAATGTATGCTGTTAAGTAGTTCATAGCCATAGTAAACTGAGGTAATAAATTAAATGCTATTAAATGTCTATAAAACATTAAGCTGTATTTTCCTTTCACTTGCTCAGAGTTGATTGATAGTTATACAGTTTATCGCAGACATCTAGGAACCTCTGGTGCACTTGCAGTACCACTAGCTTTGTATACTAATCAAAAATAAATACACTCAACCCGATGTAAAACTAGTTGATTTTCATAACTGCTGACACATTTGGCATATAAATGTAGAACTAATACATTCCTTTAATCTGTTTTAATTTACTGTTGTTTATTATAGCTTTTTCTGATGATGTAATGAGATACATAGGTAATGTTAAACCTTTCATGGAAAATCTTTTACATACATTTTTCTGTGCACTTCATTTAAAATGCAATTTACATAGGATTCATGAATTGAATTTTTCTAATCTTCTCTTACAAGTAAGTTCTAAAGTAAGTTAATAAAAAAAATGTTCAGCCATAAATGTGATTTTTAAGTTGATAAGTATCCCTTTAGTTTTTGGAATGGCCATGAATGGATCAAAGTTTGATGCATTCCCATTGCAATGCATCAAATCCCATGGGCCAGATTCTCATTCTCAATGTGTGCATGCATCTGTCTGGTCTGTCTGTATGGCCTGTTAGTTTGGTCTGTCTGTCAGACAGACCAGACAGATGAATGGATGACCAAACCAGACAGATAGATCAGACAGACAGACCAGACAATCCAGACAGGCCAGACAAACCAGACCAGACAGACAGAGCAGACCGTCTGGTCTGTCTAGTCTGACAAGATAGATGGACCGGACAGAGAGACAGACCAGATAGACAGACCACGTGGACCAGACAGACAGATAGACCACATGGACGAATCAGATGGACCAGATGGATCAGACTGATGAACCACATGGACAGAGGGACCAGACAGATGGACGGATGGACAGATGGACCCGACTGACGCACCAGATGGACACACCAGATGGAGTAGACTAGACGGACTGAATAGAATGATGAGACCAGAGAGAGGGCCCAGATGAAGCAGACAGATGGACCAGACAGACCAGATGGACAAACCAGACAGACAGACCAGACGAACAGAACTGACCAGACGGATCAGAGCTATATGTGCAATAATATTTGCACCCTACCCCCCATTTAAATTCTCTCCTCCAGGCATTATATGAAATGCACCAGATAGACAGAGAGTCAAATGGACCATTTGGAAGCACCAGATGAACAGACAGACCAGACCAGACAGACTGACCAGACCAAGAGACTAGACAGGCCAGACCAGAGAGATGGACCAGACCAGACGGACTAGACAGACGGATGGACCGAACCGGATGGACCGAACCAGATGGACCAGACGGATGGACCGATTGGACAGACAGGACAGATGGACCAGACAGATGGGACAGACAGAGCAGACAAAATGGACAGATGGGAAGGACCAAAAATAGACAGACCAGAGACAAATAGACCAGACAGATCTATCTGGGCCAGTCCATCTGGTCCGTCTGTCCATCTGGTCTGGTCTGGCTGGTGTGTTCGTCTGTCTGGTCCGTCTCTCTGTCCATCTGGTCTGTCCATCTGGTCTATCCGGTCCGGTCCTTCCGTCTGTCTGGTCTGCCTGGTCCATCTGTGTGTCCGGTCTGTCTGGTCCCTCTGTCCATCCGTCCAATCTGGTCACGTCTGTCCCATCCAGTCCATCCAGTCCAGTCTGCCCCGTCCAGTCCATCTGTTCCAGTCCATCCATCCGGTATATCTGGTCCATCCGGTATGTCTGGTCCATCCGGTGTGCCTGGTCCACCCACCTGGTCCGTCTGTCTGTGTGGTCCATTTGGTCCATCTGTCTGGTTGGTCCATCCAGTCCCATCTGTCCGGTCTGTCCATCTGGCTCTCTCTAATAAAATATCCACTATTGCAATTAGTGAACAAAATGCAGGAACAAGCTCAAGTACAACATATCCTACACTTCCAGGCCAGAATGTTTGACTAACAGTGATGATGTAAAAAATCCTTGATTTTTTTTCCTCAACTACATTCTTTTTACATCATTCTTCATGTTCTTCAAGACATTTTATATTCACAACATACACATACCCAGCTGCTACTTTTTCTCTCTTATTCCAGGCTACTTAATTCAACTTTTTTTGTTAACAAAGCTAAACAGGTGTGAAACACCTATAATTTACATTTTAAGTATAGTTACCTAATAATGATAGTTAACCACGGCCTTCTCACAAGGAAAATGCTGTTAAAAACCATGGTTGGTTAACACCATTCCAAATGCAGCTATTTAAAATACATGCATTACACACACAATTAGGTAGACAAAAGAGACACAAATAGAAACTCAACCAGTGCTCCCACACACATGGGCCACTTTCAACTTCTGTTGCTAACTATCTAGAGCTACAAATGAATGGCATTAAAATGTTACTGCATAAACACAATGTCTGTGCCAAGTCTGGACACATTTATTTCCACTTGTTACTGAACACCTTTCATGTACATTTATGGTGCTATATAAATAACAGTAATAGTGATGCATGACTTTGCAACTCAGGAGATACGGTATGTCACCAAAAGAGCTATAATCAGACCGTTCTGCTTATAATCTAAAATGTTTCATAGGTTAGATATTTAAATGCTGAATTTAAATTCTGAAGTAATTTGGGCTAAACTGGCAACCTCCTAAAGTTCAATAATCCACACATGGGGGCACTCTAAATCTGTCGATGTGGGGAACAAAGGTACCTGTAGCTGTATTTCCTATGGGCAATAAATGCTATGGTTTACAGGAAAAAATCTAATACTGAACAAGACCACCTGTATGACTGTAATGCCACAAAAGGAGCAGCCATTACTAACATTAAGGTATGCTATGAGTAGTACTTTATGTTAGCAGTGATGCTAGCATCATTTTTCTTTAGAACTATTTCAATAAAAACTATTTGTAATCAGAGGCCAAAGGGAAAAACTGAAACAGAAAACCCTGGAGGTTCACCTTCCTCTGCAGCTTGGGGTACAGGTCACTTGCTGGAGGATTCTTTGCACCCTGAGGTCTTTAAACCACGATTTGAAGACTTCAATAACTCAGACATAGGTTTGGGGTTTGTTACATGAGTGGGTGGGTGAGATTCTGTGGCCTGCATTGTGCAGGAGGTCAGACTAGATGACCATAATGGTCCCTTCTGACCTTAAGTCTATGAGTTTATAAAAGGCTTTTAACTTTCACCAGAGTCCTTCCTCCCAGTGCTGTTTGGCTATAAAGAGTCTCCACGGCACATATTATAACCAGAGGGTTGCACAGTTTGTTGCTTCTGTAGGCCAAGTTCATTGCACACACCAGGGTCTCCTTGTATTCCTTCTTCTCCCTCTCCCTCCTCCCAACCCTCAAGCTACCTATGTGCCACTGTCTTATTCCCTTCTATTTCAGGGACCTCCTGCAACCCACACCGCCTCCTTCATGCCAGTGCCTCTGGCCCCGCAATTATTCCCCTTTGTCCTCGTGTCAGAGTCACCCATAGCCCCTCTCCATGCCAAGAGTATGTGTACATTCATTCTCCCCATGCCAGGGTCCCCATTCCCCCACATGCCAGGGGTTGTGTGTGCACTCATCCCCCACACTCTTCAAATTCTCCTTCTTTCCTTTCTCTTTCAGTGTGTCAACATTTTAAACTGTATTGGGAGGGACAGAACTATAATGAAGGGTACTGTTATGTTGGAATGTGCTAATGGCTGCCATCACTCAACAATTACAGAGATAATTGAAATTGGTATCTCTGCTAACCAGCTGCCCGGAGATACAAGAGTCCTTCATTTCCTCCTTTTGGTTTGTCTGGTTTCCATCAATATAGGACTCTACCCATTGATGCCTAGAACATTCCCTGAAATTCTGGAATTGATTAGATGCAGCATTTAAAAGTTATCATGTTACATCCCAATAGAGAAATGCCATCAAGTTGAGTGTCCCTCAAGCTTGGCTAGAAATATAGCTCCTTGTGGGTGCACATATGGCAATTTCTTGCAATATCCTTGAAAAAAAATCTTACTGAATTAAGTTTAAATAGGTTTTGAGTCCACTGTATTAAAAATGCAAAGTTTATGTATTATTGTGAGTTTGCATGTAACTTCTCTAGGGAACAGAGGTGACCACTGTAAACCCCAGAAAGTGTATGAACTTCAAAGGACTATTTTAAACAATGTGCCAGACAAGAATGAACTTTTGGGACAAACAAAGTTAAGCGGGTTTCTCAGGAAACACCTGGGGAGAAGTGAATGAAAAATTCCACTTCCAGTTCTACAAAAACTCAAATCTTTTGAAGCTATGCCCTGAGCACACAACCATTGTCTGCTGATTACCTATTCCCAGATTCTGAAACTTAGAAGCCCAAGCTGTTCAAAGGAAAGAATGAATTGTTATGGTTCTTGTTTTGAGCAAAGCGGTTATGAACTTGTGACCCCAGAAAGACCCCTGTGTGGGGTATGAAGGACCCATCACTTACCAGAGCACTTGTTGGAGTTGAGGTGTGATCTTTGGTAAGCTTTGTTGTTGTTATTAATATGTTTTCCCTAATACTTCCACCTTAAGAATAAGTGTATATGATTAAAAAAGGTTGTGTGCATAGGCACCAACTCCATGGGTGCTCCGGGGCAGGAGCACCCAAGGAAAAAACATTGGTGGGTGCTCAGCACCCACCGGCAGCTATTCGCTCTGCCCTGCCCCCCACGCTCCAGCTTACCTCTGCTTCTGCCTCCTCTGCAAGCACATCACCGTGTCCTGCTTCTCCCCTCTCCCTCCCAGCGCTTGCACATGGCTAGCTGGGGAAGAGGCGGGGCTGGAGCGGGGATTTGGGGAAGGAGTCCAATAGGGGCAGGGAGGGGGCAGAGTTAGGGCGGGGACTTTGGGAATGGGGTTGGGGCCAGGGGCAGGGCAAGGGTGGACTCAGGGTGGGGAAAGAGGCAGGGGGCATGGGCACCCACCAGCACTGGAGAAAGTTGGCGCCTATGGCTGTGTGTAATTTATAATTGTGGGTAGTTACAACTGTTCATAGCCTCTGTGGAGAAAACAAAGCACAGACGTAGGCCTGTTTGGGCAGTCTGGGAACTACACAACCTGGAAAAACCCTGGCCAGGAGGGCGAAAGACACGGGTCTCCACTCAAGATATATGACGGCCAGGGAGCTGGAAGCCTAGGCGAAGGTGCCCTTGCTGGACCATGGAGGGGGAATACAGGTGCAGTTGCACTGAACTCTGACAAAGGATTATAAATATTTAGTATTCAGTTGGTAGTTCGTTTCTTGCCCTTTTATAACTGGAAATAAAATTGCTTTTCTGTTCCATAAAGTATCTTTAAAATTCAGTTGCTTATCTCCTCATTCATTCAAGAAAGAGACCACAGATTTACAGGAACCAGAACCAATGATACAAATATACTGTATTAAACATACCACAGACAACTGAAAAATAACCAAAACAGTCTTGATCTTAACCTTCTATATTAAGGTATTTTCCAGTGGCCTCCACTGGATCCAGACTATAAAGAAATTCCAATTATTTTAATTTCTATATATGGGATAAGCGTTTAGTTATCAACATCCACCATAAAACACCTTTTTAGCTATTATTGAAGCACTAGAATTCAATGTTTCTACTGTGAACTGCACTGTCATTGGAGCAAGAGAGGCTGCTTTCTCCAGAAGAAATTCGCTTTGCAGATTTGTATAGTGTGCATACTACGATAGTAGGCGTAGGTTTGTTAGAAAATGCAAAATGAACCATTCTAAAGATGAGTTCTGATGTCTGCTCACTTAAATAAGAAACCATTTATGTATTCAGTTTTTCCATTGTATAATGAATTACTTTGATAATATTTACCATAATAATTAATTGCACTATAGGAAGCTATAGTAAATACCTAAGGAACATGATGTCCACACTGTGAAAGATTTACCTGAATACCTGATATCAAAATACACTTGTTTGCTTTTCTAAAATACTGAACAATGAGGCCAACAGAGCTTTGCCTTCTTATAATTCAAGTTCCATTTTTAATTTAAAAAAATTCTTAGGGATGGAAATAGAATATTATTCCCCAAGTGTCAAAAATATTAGAAATATTAGTGATGTTATTTAGGATTTCCAGTCCAAACATGAATAATAGTTACGAGACTTTCAGAATCACAAAGCAAAGATGAAGGGGGAACACTGGTCTTGCAAGTATACCTAGGAAGAGCGCGCTTGGAGGTCAGTAGATGAGTCAGTCTCCCTCATGACATTCATGAGCCATTTGTTTTCCAGCTCATTTCTGAGACAGAAATAGATATGCTTGTAGAGCTTGCTGTCTTTTTGTAGGGCTTAAAGTGGTCTCAAAAAAGCACCAGGTCTGTGATGGCTCTTCCATGGAATTTCATTACTTTGTGACAAAATGTCAGGGCTTGGGGCTTGTACAGCTTTTTCCAATACTGTACTTTTATACTACCTGTTTACACTGTACATTTGTATAACTCATCCCAGGAAAGATTTTAGTGCTCCTACCCCTCCATCTGTAACCCTTTGCCATTCAGCCCTGCCATGGGGGAAGGGAGAGATGAGGGGTAACAAATGAGTTTGTCAGTGTAACCTAATAGCAGTTGGACTCAGAAGACCTGAATTCTATTCCTGGTTCTGCTATTAGCCTGCTGGGTGTCCTTGGGCAAGTCACTTCATAACTCTGTGCCGCAGTTTCCCCATCTGTAAAATAGGGATCACGACTGGAGCTATGTGAATAACTAATAAGTTGGTTTGCCGACTGTTCCAAAACAATTTTTAAAACAATTCATTTTGGGTTGAATTAACATTGTTTGACTCAAAACTATACATTTTATTTTAATTTAGAGCATTTTGTTAACATTTAATTTTTTAAATAAAATTGAAGGATAGTTTAAAATGCAGCATCATTTTTTAAAATGTCAAAATGAAAAGTTTGGGTTTTTGGAATTTTTTGTATCTAAATTAACAATTCTGTGAGACAGACACCAATTTGTGAACCATTTATATCACCCCATTTCTTTTCTGAAAAATTTCATCCAGCTCTAATAATATTTACCTCATTTGTAAATTACTTTGAGATCTATTGGTGAAAAACTTTGTATAGTAATAATACCCAGCTCTTATACAAATACTTCTGAAAGACAAGTGGAGAAAACAAATGAATACAGCAGAAGCAGCACAACACAGCCCTCAGTTTTGCTATTAGTTTGGCATTGATACAGCATTTTGTCTCTAGTTTGTTAATCAGA
Organism: Gopherus evgoodei; assembly: GCF_007399415.2. Lineage (NCBI taxonomy): Eukaryota > Metazoa > Chordata > Testudines > Testudinidae > Gopherus > Gopherus evgoodei. The sequence goes on from NC_044329.1 coordinate 77,168,439, forward strand.
CGTATAGCTTTCTTCTGAGAGAGGCTAAAGGGAAGGGAAGTAAAAACCATAGCACATGGATTGTTGTGTTGTTCCTGGTGGTCTGGAGCAACAACAACATTAGTGCCTTGCTGTTTTTCCTTAATTATTATAATAATATATTATTGTCTGCTATAGGGAGATCCTTTTAAAAAGGTGAGCTTTATAGTGCAGTCTAAATAATTCCAGCACATGCTAGATATGTCAGTAATTCGATCTTGTCCCTGCATTATGCCCATATTTTAGTCATGGTTGCCATGGCTACTACCAAATATCAATGCTTGCCTGCTCTGTGCCATCATAGCATAACTCAGTTGAAAACACAATAAGGCCTTCACTCACAAGAGGTTGCGTTGCACATCCAGAATACTAAAATGAGGCAAGAAATAAAACAAAAATCATTCTTCTTTTCTGAGCTGTCGTGTGAGAATAGTGGGGCCAGGCATCGTACATCTGACTTCAACATTTTTGATAATAGTGACTGTTAGTGGGATCTAGCCACACTGAACTAGTCAGTTAACTGAGATGTCACTATACCTAAAAACGGAACTTAGTATTAACACCATTATCACACCCCTTAACATCTGCTCATGTGCTGCACCCTGACAGAATCTTATTACAGTGTATGTGACTATGGGTGCACTCAGGGGCGGCTCCAGGCCCCAGCACGCCAAGCGCGTGCTTGGGGCGGCAAGCTGCGGGGGACGCTCTACCGGCGCCGCGAGGGCAGCAGGCAGGCTGCCTTCGGCGGCTTGCCTGCGGAGGGTCTGCTGGTCCCGCAGCTTCGGCAGGCAAATCGCCGGAGGCAGCTTGCCTGCCGTGCTTGGGGCAGCAAAATCCCTAGAGCCGCACCTGGGTGCACTTGATGGAAACTAGATTTGTATCTTAATCCTTCCCATTTCCCCAACACACACTGTGTTACACAAAAGAGTTAAGAAAGAATTCATAAGCCTAGGTCTGCCAAAGTGGCATTTATTGTGTAACAGCAGTGTAACCAGTCGCAGTTTCAAATTAAACAACTCTTGGGTATTGTTCCAAATGAAAATGTAGTGGTCAAAATCAAAGGACAAGATAGAAACTTTTGCAAATCCACTTACCCACAGACAGCATTTTAAAAAGCAACAGGCCATGCCTCAAAGGAGGCATCCAAATGTTCTGTGACATCATTGGAACTTTCCCCAACTTCTTCAGTAATTATTGATATGTTTACATTCATCAGCCATTGTGGTAAACACTGGGATTCTGTTGGGTTGCGGGAGGAAGTGGAGGGCGCCTTGGGTTTTTGTTTGATTGTTTGTTTTAACATTTGGTCTTCTATTCTGCATGAACTACAGATGTCTTTAACCCACCAACTATGACACTGGTAAGATTGTGACAAGAGAAATAACATGAAGAATGATCTAATAATAGTGTATTTATCTGTTTTATAAGTACTACAGGCAAAGTTCCACATTAATAAAATATCAGAGGGGTAGCCGTGTTAGTCTGGATCTGTAAAAGCAGCAAAGAGTCCTGTGTTCATATTTATACCTGCCTCTAAAAATTTCTACTCCACGCATCCGTGGGTATTCACCCACGAAAGCTCATGCTCCAATACATCTGTTAGTCTATAAGGTGCCACAGGACTCTTTGCTGCATTAATAAAATACATATTTTAAATGAAAAAAGAAAACCTCTCACTCACTTGCTTCTAATAGTTCTATACAATTTAAGAATCAGCATTGTTTTTGAAATGGGTAGCTTCTGATTTGAAGAAGCTATCTTTTCTTAAAATCGGTTTGTTTTCTAGTATTGTTTCTGTAGGTCTTCTATTCAAATACATACTGGGTAGGTGGGAGTAATGTTTTTAAAAGCTATCATACTACATAACACAAAGATTACATAAAAGAAGGCCATAGAGCTCGATCAAACTGCACTTTAGGCATGTCTCCCTATGTGAACCAGCTCTTCCAAATTCAAGAGTTAATCTCATACTGCCTAATTTTGGTTATTTTTAATTTTCTTTCAAAAGTAAAATAATTAAGAATCACAGAGTAATAAAACCCAAAACATTAGGGGTTTGGCTTTGACAGAGGAATGGAAAGTATGTGAACTTTCCTCTTTCAGTTTCAGGCCTAACCCTAAAAGTAAGGATTTTTTTTAAATATGTTCCTGAGCTAGTTACTGTGTGTGCCAACTTTCACCTCAAAGAGAGTTCAGAAACAGTCACCTTAAAATACTGGTAAATACAGCAGTACAAAAAATATCCATATATTAGTAGAAAGAATTATATTTTGCCGGACTCCCATAACACTTCCAAAATACGAGGGCAATAGTCTTTCATCACATTGTATAATGAAAAAAGCATTACAACCTGAAGAAAAATAATGACAAGTTTCCTGTATTTTTCCTTTAGAGTGCCATAAAATGTGACTGTTCACATGATGGGGGGTGGAGGGGTAAGGGGTATATCTTAATAAAGCTGTATTGTCCTTCAGAACAGCATATACCATAAAAACAGAAGTTGCCATAGAAAGAATGCTTTTTAGTGATTAGCTAAAGAAATAAGGCCTTGATTCTTGTCTCATATACTCGCTTTTTTATACCAGTGGAGTTACTTCTGATTTACATCAGTGTAAATGGGCAGACAGTCAGACCATATGTATGTAAGAAGAAGAAGGAATATTTGCTTTCAGGACTGTAGTAATGTATACATCCTTTTTAAAAAATGCAGCTGGGCTAGCACTAGAGACATACTGTTCTACAGTTACACTCCCCCTAGGTGTGTTTGTGACAAATGTCCATTGAAACCATGCAGAATGGGGAATTATAACGAACAGCAAAAGCATGTAATCAGACAAAGTGATTGTTCAGCATCCTTGTTTAATGATTGTCCAGAAAGTGCCAGAAACGTTTACCTCCCAGGGCCTCTCTTTACTTAAGTATGAAATATTTTCTGTTAAAATGCACATAGTATTACAAATGAACAGAAAGCAAGAACAAAATTAACTTAACCATATTGGTTTCTAGACTTGTTGAAATGAAGTCTGAATTGATGTGTTTCATCTAACTTATCAGTTAAAAGGCATTCTTGATGCCCTCATGTTATCATAATCTCCAAAGCACTGGACAAAGTACATTTGTTTATCATTCTTTCCTGACTAAAGAACTGTGTTTTATTAAAGAGATCAATCACCTGCATACAGTTTAATAGCCTAAGCTGCGCACATAAGGTTAAAAAAAGAGAGAGAAAGAGAGAAACATGTTTCAATAGCCTACAACTCCCAAAACATTAAGGAAGCTGTTAAAAAAAGTCAGCTGTTTCTTTAAAAAAAATAAAATTATTCTCAGAGCTGGTAAACCCATTAAAATTAGTAATCTAAGACATCTCTAAACAGAAAAGGGGCTCCAAAGAAACCAATTCTGATAAGCCAACTAGAAACAATTCTATTTGATTACCTCAAAATGAGCCCTATGATTCTAACTGAAGACACAAACACTTTACATCTTTAATACACTGCTTCTCCATTATTGAATTGTACTTACTGTGGAGACAGTCATTTGAGTCTTCCAGCACAGTGATGTAGTAAGAGAATTGCTGCTCTTAATGAAGGGTTCACAGACTGGGGCCCAGAGTTTTGAACTTAATGTCAGAGGCAAAACATATAAAGGAAAAAAAATGATGCATAGTATCATATACACAAACATTTATTATTTCTTATCCCACTGTTGGTATAGTATCAAGTATTCTTCTGCCAAGCATATGCTTATACTGACAGATGGCCTTAAGGGACCAATTCTACACTAGTGAACAAGAACTGCATAGCATCCAGGAGCACAAGGATTTCATTGACAGGATGCACATGGAAAGATCTGGGGCAGAGGACACTGACTGATAACAAAATGTCAATAGTGTCACCAGAGAAGGAAGGAGAATTGGCTGCTGTATGGGAGGAGACTGGATGCTGGCTATCTTGCGCAGTAGACGATGCTCCAACCCCCATCCAGGTCCCCATCCCTCATGGTCAAGAACAAATGTAGTCTACTAGAAATAGGTGGTAAGGAGCACATCCCAATGGCTGAGGTGGATGAGTCATCTGCCCCACGGCTGGGAGGTTCACAGACACTGCACCCAAGAGGAGGAGACGTAGGGTGCTGGTGGGGTCAGGAAATCCCTTCTGAGGGGGATGAAAGCATACACTTGCTGACCTGACATGGTTCATGATGTCTGCAACACGCATTCAAGACATTACAGAAAAGTTGCTCAGGCTCATCCATCCCCCTGACCAGTACCCCATGCAACTTGTCTATGTAAGTGGTTCTCAATCAGTGGTATGGGGTACACAGAGGTCTTCCAGGGGTACATCAGCTCATGTAGCTTTGTGCCTAGTTTTACAACAGGTTACATAAAAAACACTAGCAAAGTCAGTACAAACTATAATTTCATATAGACAATGACTTGTTTATACTGCTCTATATACTATACACTAAAATGTAAGGACAATATTTATATTCTAGTTCATTTATTTTATAATTATATGGTAAAAATGAGAAAGTAAGCAATATTTCAGTAATAGCGTGCTGTGACATTTTTGTATTATGTCTGATTTTGTAAGCAAGTAGTTTAAGTGAGGTGTAACTTGGAGGTATGCAAAACAAATCAGACTCCTGAAAGGGGTACAGTAATCTGGAAAGGATGAGAGCCACTGGTCTATGTAAGCATTAATGTCAGATATGACCCTGAGCAGATCAGAAATGACTACAGAGCTCTGGGAGCAAACAGAAGAGCACCTTCATATACCAACTCACCTGCCTAATGAGAGCGCTTTAAATTAGGTTCAAAGAGGGCAGGTGACAAGAGCCCAAAGGTAAGCATAAAAATGCTATATGTTGTGAGGAGAATGGAAAATTACAATTAGGAAGATAGCAGCAACAAGAGGGAAATCAAGGTGGAGCATCTTCAACATCTTAGATGTCTATACGCAATGCAAGAAGTGCGAGGAATAAACAGGAAGAACTGAAAGTATTAGTACGTGAGCTAAATTATGACTTAATTGGCATCACAAAGACTTAGTGAAATAGATCTCAAGACCAGAATATTGATATAAAGGAGCAAAGCTTGTTCAGGGAGGACAGGTGGGGAAAAGAGGTGTTGCAGGAATAAAGACACTTGTTCTGAAGTACAGAAAGAGGTGAGAAGCAGACCAGTTGAAAGTGTCTGGGTAAGATAAAAGTGGGGGAGAAATAGGGGCGATATTGTCATACTGTCTGGAGAGGCTCATGACCATGAGTGCCAACCTAAAGGCAGACACCTCACCCTGGTTGTGTCCTCTATAATTAGATTTCATCAACCCAGAAACAAGTGTGAACTCCTAAAGCACTAACAGTCCTCTTGGGCATTCCAGACTCTATCTTGCCAGCCAGGCAAGCTGGACTTAATGACTTTAACGACTTTAACAAACTCAGAGAATTGTTGATTGTTAGGTGGGGCCCCATGCAAAGAAAAATTGAAGGGATAAAAGAGTTCAGGAAAGCTGGCAGTTTCTCAAGGAGACAATATTAAAGGCACAGCTGCAGACTTATCTTTCCTTTGAATTGAGATAGAATAGCGAGAGACCAATATGGCTCCATCAGAAGCTCTTTAATGACAAAAGAATAGCACAAGCATGTCAGCACAAAATCAGAAAGGACAAAATGAGTTATACTTAGTAAGAGACATGAAAGGAAAGAAGAGGTTCTTGAACTACATTAGGAACTAAAGAAAGATGAAAGAATGAGTAAATCCCTCTACTTAGTAGGGAAGGAGAGCTACTAACTGATGGCATCAAGAGGACTGAAGTGTTCAATACCTTCATGAAAAATATTAATGGTGACTAGATACTGAACACAGTTATATTAATTAGGGGGAAGGAATACAAGCCAAAATAGGGAAAGAACAGGTTAAAGAATATTTATGTAAGTTAGGTGTATTCAAGTTGGCAGGGGCTGATAACATTCAGTTTATTGTACTTAAACAACTAGCTGTAGCAATCTCAGAACCACTGCCAATTATCATCAAGAACTCATGGAGGAAGGGTAAGGACTCAAGAAGGGCAAATATAGTATCTATCTTTAAAAGGGGGAACAATTAGGACGTGAGGAATTATAGACTAATCGAAGTTAGGCTGACACCTGGAAAGATATTGGAACAAACTATTAAACAAACCATTTGTAAGCATCTAGAATATAACTGGGTTTATAAGGAATAGCCAACATGGAATTGTCAAGAACAAATCATGCCAAACCAACCTCATTTCATTCTTTGACAGGTTCACTGGCCTCGTTGATGGGGGGAAAGCAATAGACATTGATACATCCTGATTTTATCAAAGCTTTTGACACAGTCTCATATGACATTCTCATAAGCAAACTAGAGAAATGAAGTGCAGATGAAATTACTATAAGGTGTGGGCAAAACTGGTTGAAAGACTGTACTCAAAGAATAGTGTGAGACATTACAGGGTTAAATGAATTGTCCAGACTGACTCACTGCCACCTGCTTACACTGTGAGGGAGCCCTGTCTGTGGCCAGCATGGGGAACCCTCTCCAACCACTGACAACACAGAAGCCTCACCCTTTGCAAGTGCACAGATTTAATGTACCCACCAGAGCACACCTGAGCATATCTATGTCAGATAGTTATCAATAGTTCTCTGTCAAACTGGGAAGGCATATCTAGGGGAGTCCCACAGGGGTCAGTCCTGGATCCTGTATTAGTCAATATTTTTGTTAATCACTTGGATAATGCAAGTATCAGAGGGGTAGCCGTGTTAGTCTGGATCTGTAAAAGCAGCAAAGAATCCTGTGGCACCTTATAGACTAACAGACGTTTTGGAGCATGAGCTTTCGCGGGTGAATACAACATGCATCTGACGAAGTGGGTATTCACCCACGAAAGCTCATGCTCCAAAACATCTGTTAGTCTATAAGGTGCCACAGGATTCTTTGCTGCTTTTTTGGATATTGCAGTGGAGAGTATGTTTATAGAATTTCCAGATGACACAAAAGTGGGACATGTTGCAAGCAGTTTCAAGAACAGGATTAGCATTCAAAACTACCATCACAGATCAGAGAAGTTGGCTGACATCAACAAGATTAAATTTAATACAGACGTGCAAAGTACTACACTTGGAAGCGGAGGAATCAAATGCACAACTAAAAAATCGAGACTAACTAGCAAGGAGGTAGTACTGCTGAAAAGGAGCTTGGGGTTAGTTTTGGCACTGCGGGGGATGGGGACGAGCTGATCGGCAAGGCCTGGTGCTGGGGAGGAGGGGCCTGCTGGTGGGTGCTCAGCACACACTATTCTTTAGTTATTTGTTAGTGATAGCATAGTGATCAGTGGTGAAGAAGGCTAATATTCTGGGCTGTATTAACAGAAGTATTGTATGCAAGAGCTAGGAGGCAATTATCCCACTCTACCCTGCACTGTTGAGGTCTCATATGGAGTAGCGTGTCCAATTCTGAGTACCTCAGGAAAGGTATGGCTAAATTGGAGGGAGTGCAAAGGAGAACCATAGGCACTGACTCCATGGGCTGGACCACTCACAGAAAGAAAATAGTGTGTGCTGAGCACCCACCAGCAGGCCCCTCCCCCTGTAGTACCGGGCCCTGCCGATTAGCTCGTCCCCGTCCCCCGCAGTGCCTCCCGCCGGCCGCCATCTGCTGCTTGGCAGCATGGTGGGGAGGAATGGGGGGCGGGCTGGGCAATGCATGGCCCACATATGGGGAATGGAAGGGGCAGAACCAGCCCCTTCCAGCCACTGAGACGCTGCTCTGCAACCCCGCGTGGTGGTTGCCTGAGAAAGCATGGCTGGGGAGGTGACTCCCACTCCCTGCCCAGATTCGGGTGCTAGGACAGAGCAGGAGGTCAAGAAACCTGGATGTTGGCACCTATGAGGAGAACAGCAAAAATTATACAAGATTATAAAAGCCTTATCTATGAGTCCAGGTTGAAAAAAAAAATTGGGCAGGTTTAGTCGTGAGAAAAGACCACTGAAGATGGACCTGATGGTCTTCAAATATGTTAAGAGCTGCTATAAAGAGGTTGGTGATCAATTGTTCTTCATGTTCATTGAAGGTAGGACTAGTAGTAATGGGCTTAATCTATAGCAAAGGACATTTAAGTTAGGAAAAACTTTCTAACTATGAAGGGTAGCTAAATTCTGAAATAGGCTTCCAAGGGAGGTAGTGGAATCCCCATAACAATAAGTTGGACTGATACCTGCTAGGAATGATTTAGGTTTACTTGGTCCTGCCTCAGCACATGGGACTGGACTTGATGACCTCCTGAGTCCCTTCCAATCCTACATTTTTATAATTCTATGAACTTTTACCTTTACTTCAAGGATCAGACCTAAAAATACTGATTAAAAATTAAAGTCTTGTATTTTGAGATTTCTCTCTCTCCACCCTCCATACAAGTTTACACTGTTTTCCAGTCCAAAAAAGCAGGCAAGCAATTAAGCTAAGAAGCTGTCCAGCCACCTCCATTTTCATGGGAGAACTTAAACTTTGCTAGCTAGCTGAAAAATTCCTCTTCATTCGTTTTTAAGTTTCTTTCTCATTTTCCAGCAACCTGGCGTTAGCAATTACATTATCTGTCAATTTCAGGGTGAAAGTTTTCTTTGAACTAAGGACATAGCCTCATTAAACTGTAGTATTAGCAAAGTGACAAGATATACAAACCAATCCATTGGCAGCTATAATCTGCAGCATGAATATAAAGGTCTCAAAGTTAGTGAAGTAAAATTTGAAAAGCAGACAAATCAGCTACCAGTAGAGGCAGCGGAAAAAAAAAACATTAAATTGACCTGCCAGCTCCTCACAGATTTTAAGAATAAAACAGAAAGAAGAGAAGACACTATCCTTAATCACGTATCAGCTGTTCCTGTTGCCAGTGATTATGGCAATATTTCACAGAGAACATATGGCAGTGTTTATAGCCATCAGGCAGCATTTCACAGAGCTGTGACACCATGTGTCCACCAACTAGCCTTCCTGATTGCAATTAATTAGAGAAGAGGCAGGAGGCACTTTTTAAATAATATTAAGTCTCAAAGATGCCTAAAGTTCCAAGGACCATGTACAAGACTAGGTGATAGGATAAACTATTAAAATTGTAACAAGTCTGGCACAGTGCATTTTTTACAGGAGTCCGTCCCTGAGGAAAGAGACCTAATAAAAAAAATCCTTTAAGGAGACTAAGAAAGGGCAGAAGTACAATAAATCATTCAGGCTGGTGCTTGTGAAGCCTGCAAGTATAAGGAAATATTTGAAGACCCCTAAAGTGCACTTATATGAAGCAGATTCTGATGAAAAGCTGCCAGACTGAAAATTATAGGAGTTGCTTTATAGTTGGCAAAACCAAGAGATAGTGTTTCAGATATAAAATTATATGGGAACCCATTATGTTGGTTACACTTATGCCATGGTGCACTTTCTTTTATATATTTCATTAAGTCCTTTTAAAAAAAGAGAATAAGATGCATGTTATAGGTTTCCACTGAGTGACGTGACAGTTTCTTTTTAAGGTTCCTCATTTGTCCAGTCAGAAGCCTACCTGGTTTCCGCTTAGATTGGCAGTTCCAGATAACATTGCTAAGATGTGAAATTCACCTGTGGTGTGGAAGGCCAGACTAGTCCTCTGCCTCAGGCTTGGTCTACACTACGCGTTTAAACCGATTTTAGTAGCGTTAATCTGATTTAACGCTGTACCATCCACACTACGAGGCCTTTTATATTGATATAAAGGGCTCTTTAAATCAGTTTCTGTACTCCTCCTCAACAAGAGGAGTAGCGCTAAAATCGGTATTACCATATCGGATTAGGGTTAGCGTGGCCGCAAATCGACGGTATTGGCCTCCGGGCGGTATCCCACAGTGCACCACTGTGACCACTCTGGACAGCAATCTCAACTCGGATGCAGTGGCCAGGTAAACAGGAAAAGCCCCGCGAACTTTTGAATTACATTTCCTGTTGGCCCAGTGTGGAGCTCTGATCAGCACGGGTGGCGATGCAGTCCCAAATCCAAAAAGAGCTCCAGCATGGACCTTATGGGAGATACTGGATCTGATCGCTGTATGGGGAGACAAATCTGTTCTATCAAAGCTCCGTTACAGAAGACGAAATGCCAAAGCGTTTGAAAAAAAAATCTACAGGCTACACAGTGCTGCGTGACAAGCGTAACGGGAAGCCAGAGACTCAAATGGATGCTCATGGAGGGAGAAAGGGGGTACTGAGGACTCCAGCTATCCCACAGTCCCCAGCAGTCTCCGAAAAGTATTTGCATTCTTGGCTGAGCTCCCAGTGCCTGTAGGTTCAAACACATTGTTCGGCGTGGTTCAGGGAATAGCTCGTCAATTTACTCCTCCCCCCCCACGTGAAAGAAAAGGGAAAGAAATCGTTTCTTTACTTCTGTCAATGTCACCATATGTCTACTGAATGCTGCTGGTAGACGCGATGCTGCAGCAGTGAAGAGCAGTATCCGCTCCTCTCCCCTCCCTGGTGGCAGATGGTTCAGTAGGACTGGTAACCATCCTTCTTATCAACCTGTGAGTGCTCCTGGCTGGCTTCAGGTGAGGCTGGCCGGGGACACCTGGCTGAAAATAGGAATGACTCCCGGTCATTCCCAGTAGATGGTACAGAACAGCTGGTAACAGTCTTCATCATAGCAACTGGGGGCTGAGCCTGTGTAAAGAAAAGATTCTGTCCTGCCTGGACTATCATAGCAGCGGCATGCTGGGCTCCTCTCCCCTGCACCGATTAATGTCCTGCCTGGACTGTCATAGCACCGGGAGGCTGCCTCCCCCTCATTTTATCTCACTAACAAGTCATTGTTTCTTATTCCTGCATTCTTTATAACTTCATGACACAAATGGGAGGGACACTGCACTAGAAACTATAAAGGAGGGATTGACTCGGGGAGTCATTCCCAGTTTTGCCTTTGCACCCCCGGCCGATCTCAGCCAGGGGCACCCATGATAGCAGCAGACAGTACAGAAGGACAGATAACCGTCATCTCATTGCCAATTTACACCGGCAGCAGATGGTACAGAATGACTGTTAACCATCTCTGCTATCATGCAAAAGCAAATGAATGCTGCTGTGTAGCGCTGGAGTATCGCCTCTGTCCGCGGCATCCAGTACACATACTGTGACTGTAAAAAGAAAAGCTAAATGGGCTCCATGGTTGCCGTGCTATAGCGTCTGCCAGGACAATCTAGGGAAAAAGGGCGCGAAATGATTGTCTGCCGTTGCTTTCCCGGAGGAAGGAATGACTGACGACATTTACCCAGAACCACCCGCGACAATGATTTTTGCCCCATCAGCCACTGGGCTATCAACCCAGAATTCTAAGGGGCGGGGGAGACTGCAGGAACTATGGGATAGCTACGGAATAGCTACCCACAGTGCAACGCTCCGGAAATCGATGCTAGCCTCGGAACATGGACGCACACCGCTGAATTAATGTGCTTAGTGTGGCCATGTGCACTCGACTTTATACAATCTGTTCTATAAAACCGGTTTAAGTAAAATCGGAATAATCCTGGAGTGTAGACGTACCCTCACTTAAGCCCTAAATAGCTGCTGGGGGTGGGTGCACAAAGCAATTCTTATTCAACCCCTTTACACTGCAGAAAGGGTCATCACGCCAACTCTCCACAGACTGGCTTAAAAAGTGCAATGGGTGTGGGCCAGGGGAATCTATATATATATCAATCCTATAACTGGTGCAAAGGAGCTGACTGAAACTCAATGCTGTGGCCCAGGTCAAGAATTAGATTTCACTTGTAATACTCCTCCAGACACCAACTTTCCCCTGGTATACAGTTTTTTAACAATAGGTTGTTATTCCAGGCCCCCAGAAATGTCAAGTTTTATTATAAAAGTCTCTCCTGCAGACATTTTGAGACACAGAAAATACAAATGTGATTGGTAATTATAAAAAGTATCCAATTTTCCTCTAGTTCTTAAAATCAAAATATGAGGTTAGGTAATACCCATATTCACTCTCCTGAGGATAATTTAAGGGTCACACTTCAAAGTCCATGTCTTTAATTGTGGCATAGTAATTTGGGATTTGTTCTCATAAATGTGACATGACAGAAAATGCGAGCCATGTTTAAATGGATGTCAGACTGTTGTGATAGGTAAAATCTTTCCGTCAGCACTGAAAAGACTATTTTAAAATTCCAGAGGCAGCTCTGACACCAATCAGCAGCTAAAAATGAGCCACCATTTCACCCACCACTAAGCTCAGATGATGACAATAGGATAACTTAAAAAAAAAACAAATAAGGATAAAATGACAGCTGGCAACTTCACCATCCTTATCTACACTTTTCTAGGAGCAGAGTTAATATTTTGAGCTGTGCATAGAATGTAGAAAGCGTTCAAGTTTTGTACTCAATCAAGAAAGTTCCCAAATTTGTGAAGCTGACAGCTGCCACTGACTATAACAACAATACTAAAGTTCCCAGCACAACTTATGCTGGGCTCCCTAAATTAGAATTTAAGAGGCTCCTCAGTCCTCCATTCTAACAAAACTGTAATGTAATTGTGTCACAAGGGGCTCCACTCACTGCTGTGGCACCTTCTTGTGGCTCATCTGGCTCACCACTGTTTTAACAGCTCCTCTGGTGCGTTCCCAGCCAAGCCCTTGTCCCAGTCTCTCACTCAGTGGCCCCTCACCCACGTCACGAACTGCAGCACTTCCTTTCTGTGGCTTGGTCCTCCAGCCAGGTCACTACAGTTTCCCCCCCTTCATGGTATCAAAGTCTCTCTAACCAAAATGCCATAGGCAGTCTTCAAAAGCCATTGCCATCCCCATGCCACTCCCCCAGTGGCTGGTAAAAGAACCCAGGACCACCCTCTACACTGGGTACCATCCTAGGAACCCTACAATCAGCAGCTACAGTCCATGAGGCCTCACGCTTACTCAGGCTCCAGGCACCGGCCCAGCAAGCAGGTGCTTGGGGCGGCAAGTTGGGCTGTTTGGCGGCAATTCGGCAGCAGGTCCCTCAGTCCCTCTCAGAGGGAAGGACCTGCTGCCGAATTGCCACTGAAGAAGAAAGCGGCGCGGTGGAGCTGCCACCAATCACGATTTTTTATTCCCCCTCTCGCTGCTTGGGGTGGCAAATCCCTGGATCAGGCCCTGCCCTGACTGCTATTTTCCCTAGACTTCTTCCTACTCCTTTCTCTCAACCCTGTGAGTGACTAATGACTATCTCCCCCACAGCACCTTCTTTCTTCTCTCCTCTCTCTGGCTTTATACCAGCCTAGCTGGGCTTCAGGGTCAATTAGGGCTGTATATTCAGACGCCACCCCCGATCCCAGGGGAAGCCATTCCTGTCAAATAGCCTCTTCTGAGCCACTTTAACTCCTTCAGGGGTCATGTGGGGTGAACGCTCCATCACAAACCACTAATAAAACATGTTTCAAATACATCGCAAACAATATTTTCATACTTGTAGCTATTAAGCAATATATAGTAACTTCTGTCTGATATACCACATGCCAGCTGACGTACCATATTTACAATATTACCCATTATTTATTATTTTAAACAACAGTGCAGCAGTGACTGGTAATCAGGGACTAATGGGGATAGGCCTCATTAATTAAATCCCCTCTTATTTTTTCAAAGAAAAGAAAGACTCTCTACAAGATACCTTCTCTCTCAATGCAGTATGTGGCAGATGGGCTGCTCAGGCAAGTACTGTCTTGAGACCTTGAGAGCAGTCCAAGGAGGGAGGAACTGGTAGTATCTAGCTCAATAATTGCAACTGCAGCAACATGGCATGCAGTCTTGGAAGGAAGGGGCAGGTGATTTTGAGCCATTACGGCTACATCTATGTTACGAGCTGGGGTGTAATTCCCCTGCTCATGTACACAGTCACACTAGCTCTAATCCAGCTGGTGTAAGTGTAAATAGCAATGTAACCATGGAAGCACTGGTTGTGGCAGCGAAGGCACAACTGAGCCATGCCAAGTACAAACCTGCCTACCACCGTTGGGTATCTACTCAGCTCAGTTGTGCCCCCACTACTGCTGCTACCAGGGCTACACTGCTATTTTTGCATGCGGTAGCTGGATGAGCACTAGCAGGACTATGTGTATCTGAGCAGGGGAATCATACCCCTAGCTCGTAGTGCAGATGTAGCCTTAGGTTATGCCTGCATTGCAAGTGAATGGTATAATTGCAGTACAGATAGGTATACCCATGTTAGCGTTAATCTACTGGCATGGGTAAAAATAGCAAACCACACTAGCGTGGTGACAGTTTTCAGCACTGGCTAGCAACCACAGGACAAGCCCTCCAAGGTATGTCTATGCTCCATCTGGGAGGTGTGATTCTCAGTCCAAGTAAATTCACAGGTTCAAGGTCAGAAAGGACCATTGTGATCATCTAATCTGGCCTCCTGTACAGGTCATAGAATTTTTTCAAAATAACTCCGAGAGCATATCTTTTAGAAAAACATCCCATCTTGTTTTAAAAATTGTCAGTGATAAAAAAAAAATCCACCAAGACCCTTGATAAATTGCTTCAATGGTTAATGATCTTCACTGTTAAAAATTCACACCATAGTTCCAGGCTAAATTTGTCTAGCTTCAAATTCCAGCCCTTGGATCATATTATACCTTTGTCTGCTAGATTGATGAGCTCATTATGAAATGTGTTCCCCATAGCTACTTATAGACTGTAATCAAGTCACCCCTTAGCATTCTGTTTGTTAATCTAAATAGGTTGAGCTCTTTGAGTCTATCATTATCATGTATGTTTTCTAATTATTTCATCATTCTCGCTGCTCTTCTCTGAACCCTCTCAAATTTATCAACATCCTTCTTGAATTATAAACACTCGAACTAGACACAGCATTCCAGGACCAGTGGCAGATACAGAAGTAAAATATCTTGAGTAGGAGTAGAAAGGGTATCTGGTTTATGCGTCCCAGGATCTGATTAGCCCTTTTGGCCATATCGTGACATCGGGAGCTCCTGTTCAGCTGATTATCCACCATGACCCCCAAATCTTTTTCAGAGTATAGATTTCTCCAGGTTGTAAGTATGGCCAACAGTCTTTGTTCCTAGGTGTATTTATTTACGTTTAATGGTATTAAAACATATATTGCTGGCATCCAGTATACCAAGCAATCCAGATTGCTCTGTATCAGTGACCGGTCCTCATCTTTATTTACTACTACTCCCCCGTTTCATGTGTCATCGGCAAACTTTATCAGTGATGATTTTATTTATTCTTCCAAGTCAATAAAACAAATGTTAAATAGCATAAGGCCAAGAACCAATCCTTGAGGAACCCTACTAAAAACATACCCACTTGATGATGATTTTCCATTTAGAGTTACATTTTGAGATCAGTTAGTCAGCTTTTAATCCATTAAATGTGTTCAGTGTTAATTTTATATTGTTCTTGTTTTTTAATCAAAATGTCATGTGGTGCCAAGTCATCTGACTTACGTAAGTTTAGGTATAGTATATCAACGCTATTACCTCTTCAACCAATCTTGTAATCTCATTTTTTTTAAAAATCATATTAGTTTGACGTGATCTATTTTCCATAAACTCTTGTTGATTGGCATTAAATATATTACCCTCCTTTAATTCTTTATTAATCTAGTCCCATATCAGGTATGCCATTATTTGGATGTGACTGACGTCTAACTGACAGGTCTAGACCCTTTTACAATACTGGCATATTAGCTTTCTTCCAGTCTTCTAGAACCTCCCCATTGTTGCAAGACTTCTGGAAAATCAATAGGAATTGTCCAAGGAGCTTCTCAACCAGCTCTTTTAAAACTCTTAGATGAAAGTTATCCAGACATGCTGATTTTGAAATGTCTAACATTAGCAGCTGCTATTATATGAGATATGTGGAATGGAAAGTATGCTATTGTATGATATGACTACATCACCTGTTTCTATTCCAAATACAGAACAGAAGTATTTATTGAACACTTCTGCTTTATTATTGATAATTCTACCATTTCCATCTAGTATTGTTCCAGTACCATTATTAGGAATCTTTTTGTTCCTAATATACTTTTAAAACTCCTTCTTATCGTCCTTAGCTCTGCAGGCCATAGCTTTCTTCTTGTGTCTGTCAAGGTTTTTTCCCCACTTTGAACTTCAGGGTTCAGTAAGTGGGGACCTGCATGAACACTCCTAAGCTTAATTATTAGCTTAGGTCTGGTACGCTGCCACCAGCCAGAAGTCTGTGTCCGGCACACTTTCTGTTCCCCCAAAACCCTCCCTGGGGAACCCAAGACCCAACCCTTTGGGTCTTAAAACAAGGAGAAATTAACCATCCCCTTCCTTTTCCCCCCAGACTTTCCCCTCCCTGGGTTGCCTTGGGAAGCTTCACACCGATCCAAACTCCTTGGATCTTAAAACAAGGAGGAATTAACCATCCCCCCCTTCTTTTCCTCCACCAATCCCTGGTGAGTTTAGACTCAATCCCTTGAATTCTAAAACAAGAAAGCTTTTAATTAAAGAAAGAAAAGGCAAAAATTATCTCTGTAAAATCAGGATGGAAAATGCTTTACAGGATACTCAGATTCATATAGACTAGAGGGACCTCCCTCCTAGCCTTAGATTCAAAGTTACAGCAAACAGAGGTAAAAATCCTTCCAGCAAAAAAACACATTTACAAGTTAAGAAAACAAACATAAGACTAGTCCGCCTTGCCTGGCTAATACTTACTATTTTGAAACATGAAAGACTGATTCAGAAAGATTGGGAAAGCCTGGGTGTACATCTTGTCCCTCTCAGTCCCGAGAGCAAACAACCAACAAAACTAAAAGCACAAACAAAGACTTCCCTCCACCAAGATTTGAAAGTATCTTGTCCCCCAATTGGTCCTCTGGTCAGGTGTCAGCCAGCTTCACTGAGCTTCTTAACCCTTTACAGGTAAAAGAGACATTAACCCTTAACCATCTGTTTATGACACGCCCCCCAAATCTCAGACAGTGTGGAACCACACAGGCGGTGATTTCTTCCTAGAACTTTAGAACAAACAGATTAATAAGACACATGCATCTTTACATATACTACTAATTATGTAAACTACAAGACTTTTCACATATTTGACAATTTTTAACCAGTTGATTATGGGAAACTTTCTCGGGAGAGTGCATCAGCTACTTTGTTAGAAGCTCCTGAAATGGGTTGAATTTCAAAATCAAAATCTTGGAGAGCTAAACTCCATCGAAGCAGTTTTTTGTTGTTCCCCTTGGCAGTATGAAGCCACTTTAGCGCAGCATGGTCAGCTTGTAGCTGGAAACGCCATCCCCCAAGTATGGGCGTAGCTTTTCCAGGGCATATACAATGGCGTAGCATTCTTTTTCACTGATTGACCAGTGGCTTTCCCTCTCAGACAGTTTCTTGCTGAGAAACACGACAGGATGGAACTTTTGATCCAATCTTTCCTGCATTAAAACTGCTCCTACACCATGCTCAGATGCATCTGTGGTTACTAGAAATGGTTTGTCAAAGTCTGGGGCCCTTAGCACAGGGTCAGACATGAGTGTTGCCTTAAGCTGGGTAAAGGCCTTCAGACACTCATCAGTCCACTTAACTGCATTCGGCTGGGTCTTTTTGGTCAGGTTTGTTAGTGGGGCAGTGATTTGGCTGTAGTGTGGTACAAATCGCCTGTAATACCCGACCAAGCCTAAGAAGGATTGGACCTGTTTCTTTGACTTTGGGACAGGCCACTTTTGGATAGCATCCACCTTGGCCCGTAGGGAGTTTATTGTTCCTTGACCCACCTGGTGTCCAAGGTAAGTCACTCTGTTTTTGGCCTATTTGACACTTTTTAGCCTTAACAGTTAGTCCTACCTGCCTGATGCACTCAAAGACTTTTTCCAGGTGTTCCGCCCATGAATCAGAAAAAATGGCCACATCATCGAGGTAGGCAACTGCATATTCTCCCAATCCTGCTAGGAGACCATCTACAAGTCTTTGGAAGGTGGCAGGTGCATTTCGCAGCCCGACAGGAAGCACATTAAATTCATACACCCCTGCATGGGTGATGAAGGCTGACCTTTCTTTGGCGGGTTCATCTAGCGGTACTTGCCAGTACCCCTTGGTTAAGTCTATTGTAGAGATGAACTGGGCACATCCCAATTTCTCCAATAGTTCATCAGTGCGTGGCATTGGATAGTTGTCGGGACAAGTTACAGCATTTAGCCTTCAGTAGTCCATGCAAAAGCGTATTTCCCCAACTGGTTTGGGAACTAGAACCACTGGAGATGCCCATGCACTGATAGAGGGGCGGATTATACCCATCTGTAGCATGTTTTGGATCTCCTGTTCTATAGTAGCTTGGGCATGAGGAGACACCCGGTAGGGTGGGGTTCTAATTGGGTGAGCATTACCTGTGTCAATGGAGTGGTATGCCCGTTCAGTCCGTCCTGGGGTGGCTGAGAACAATGGGGTGAAGCTAGTGCACAGCTTCTTGATCTGTTGCCGCTGCAGATGTTCCAAGGTTGTGGAGAGGCTCACCTCTTCCACGCCACCATCACTTTTTCATTCGTAGTAGACACCTTCAGGCCACTCGGCGTCATCTTCTCCCTGGGCTTTAAACTGACAAACCTTTAAGTCTCTGGAATAAAAGGGCTTGAGAGAATTAACATGGTACACTTTAGGGTAGAGGTGGGAAATGCTATGAGATAGTTAACAGCACCTAGGCGCTCTTGGACCGTGAATGGCCCTTTCCATGACGCTTCCATCTTATGGGCCTGTTGCGCCTTCAAGACCATAACCTGGTCTCGTACTTTGAAGGAAGGCTCTCTGGTATGTTTATCATACCAGGCCTTTTGCTCTTCCTGAGCCTACTTTAGGTTTTCTTTAGCAAGGGCTAAAGAGTGTCGGAGGGTGCTTTGTAGGTTGCTTACAAAGTCTAAAATGTTAGTTCCTGGAGAAGGCGTAAACCCCTCCCATTGCTGCTTCACCAACTGTAATGGCCCTTTAACCTCGTGGCCATACACAAGTTCAAATGGTGAAAACCCCAAACTGGGATGTAGTACAGCCCTGTAGGCAAAAAGCAACTGCTGCAACACTAGGTTCCAATCATTGGAGTGTTCATTTACGAATTTAAGTATCATGGCTCCCAAAGTTCCATTAAACCTCTCCACCAGGCCATTGGTTTGATGGTGGTAAGGGGTGGCAACCAAGTAATTCACCCATGAGCTTCCCACAGATTTTTCATGGTCTCTGGCAGAAAATTAGTTCCCGAATCTGTAAGGATGTCAGAGGGCCAACCTACCCTGGCAAAAATGTCTGTTAAGGCCTGGCACACATTTTTAGCCCTGGTGTTGCTTAGAGCTACTGCTTCCAGCCATTGGGTAGCAAAGTCCACGAAAGTCAGTATGTACTGCTTTCCTCTGGAGGTCTTTTTTGGGAAAGGACCCAGAATATCCACAGCTACTCGCTGAAATGGGACCTCAATTATAGGGAGTGGTTGGAGAGAGGCTTTGACCTGGTCTTGGGGCTCTCTCACTCTTTGGCACACCTCACAAGACCGGACATAATTAGCGACGTCCTTGCCCATCCCCTCCCAGTGGAAGGACTTCCCCAACCTGTCTTTGGTTCTGTTCACCCCAGAATGGCCACTGGGATGATCATGGGTTAAGCTTAAGAGCTTTCCCTGGTACTTAGTTGGAACTACCAACTGTTTTTGAGGATGCCAGTCTTCCTGGTGTCCACCAAAAAGAGTCTCCTTGTATAAAAGTCCTTGTTCTACAACAAACCGGGATCAGTTAGAAGAGCTGAGAGGTGGTGGGGTGCTCCGTGCCGCTGCCCAAGCTTTCTGAAGGCTGTCATCTGCTTCCTGCTGAGTCTGGAACTGTTCCCTTGAGGCTGGAGACACCAGTTCCTCCTTAGACTGTGGACTTGGGCTTGGTCCCTCTGGAAGCGATGTAGGTGATGGGGTTGTTTTTGTTGATGGTGAACCTCTTTCCGCTGGTGCACTATGTGATATTTCAGGCTCTGGCTGAGCCTCTTGGGTAGGGTTGTCTTCTACTTCTGCCAGGTCAGGCCCGCTGGCACCCTCTGGCATTGAGGTTGGAGATGGGTTTGCAAGCACTGGCGTCAGTGCTGGCAACAGTTCTGGTGCTGGATGCTTTTTCAGTTCCCATTCTGGGACTGGATGCACTATGGCTGTTGCCATCATTGGCAGGGGATCCGGGTCCACCACCTCTGTCTGGGTCTCTGGAAACACACACGGGGCCCTTGTGGACGGCTCAGGAATAGGGATGGGTCTGGAAGCTTGCCTGGCTTGGCTGTGTGTAACCATTCCCACCCTCTTGGCCCACTTTACCTGGCTGGCCAAGTCTTCCACCAGTAGCATGGGGATGGGATAATTGTCATAGACTGCAAAAGTCCACATTCCTGACCAGCCTTTGTACTGGGCAGGCAGTTTAGCTGTAGGCAAGTTTACAGATTTTGACATGAATGGGTAAATTGTCACTTGGGCCTCTGGGTTGATGAATTTGGGGTCCAGTAAGGATAGGTGGATAGCTGACACTTGTGCCCCCGTGTCTCTCCACGTGATAACCTTCTTTCCGCCCACTCTCAAAGTTTCCCTTCACTCCAAGGGTATTTGAGAGGCATCTGGGCCTGGGGATCTTTGGTGTGATGGGGCTATAATGAACTGCACTCGGTTGGGGTTCTTGGGGCAGTTGGCCTTTACATGTCCCAGTTCATTACATTTAAAGCATTGCCCAGTTGAGTGGTCTGTGGCTTTCCTTGGGTTGTAGGTGGGGTCTTGGGTTGCCCTTGGTGATAGGGTTTATTTTCTGTTTGCCCCCTGTGATATTCGCTCCCCTTGATAGTAGCTTTTTTCTTTTCTGCCACTTCCACCCATCTGGTGCCAATCTCCCCCGCCTCGGTGACAGTTTTGGGCTTCCTATCTAGTATGTACCTTTCTATTTCCTCAGGAACCCCCTCTAAGAACTGCTCCATTTGTATTAGGAGGGACAGCTCATCCAGAGATTTAACATTTGCTCCTGATATCCAGGCATCCCAATTCTTTCCAATCTGGTAGGCGTGTCGGGTAAATGACACATCTGGTTTCCACCTTAGGGCTCTGAACCGCTGACGGGCATGCTCAGGTGTTAGCCCCATTCTGATTCTGGCCTTGGTTTGAAAAAGTTTATAATTGTTCATGTGTTCCTTAGGCATTTCAGCCGCCGCCTCTGCTAAGGGTCCACTGAGCTGTGGCCTCAGCTCTATCATGTACTGGTCTGTAGAGACGTTGTACCCATGGCAGGTCCTTTCAAAATTTTCTAAGAAGGCCTCAGTGTCATCACCTGCCTTGTAGGTGGGGAATTTTCTGGGATGGGAAACAGTACCTGGAGAAGGGTTATTAGGGTTGGCTGGAACATCTGGTTTAGTCTTTGCTAATTCTAGTTCATGCTTTCTCTCTCTTCCCCTCTCTTCCATTTCTTTTTCTTTCCTCTCTCTCTCTCTCCTGTGGGCAGCCTCTTTGACTTGTTCTTCTCTTTTGTGGGCCACTTCTTCCCTGGCTATTTCTGCATTAATTAGTTCCATCCATCTCTTATGTTCGTTGTCTCTCTCTGTTGCCTTTAGCCTTGCCCGTTCCTGTTTAACGGCTTCCTTGGAACTCATTGTTCCTGCTTTCTTGTGCTGGCTGCACCCCTCTGCAGCTTACTGACTGCTTGGTTAACAGAGATTTTCTAACTAGCTATGCCCGATAGGTAGAAAGAAAGAAAACAATTCACTTGTAAATGCCTTTTGCTGGCTGTCTGCTGGCTCACAGCTCGAGCCTCCTCTTACAAAGACCCTTGTTAAAAAACTTAACACCTCTGCCCTCGGGCTGCTTTCCAAGCAGCTAGGAAGGAGAGGGAAAAAAAATCCTACTGGCTTTTGGTTTTTAGAAATCCCAACCGCTGCCAGCCATATCAAGGTCTTTTCCCCACTTTGAACTTTAGCGTCCAAAAAGTGGGGACCTGCATGATCACTTTTAAGCTTAATTACTAACTTAAATTTGGTACGCTGCTACCAGCCAAAATATAGTGTTTGGCACACTTCCCGTTCCCCCAAAACCTTCCCTCGGGAACCCAAGACCCAAACCCCTTGGGTCTTAAAACAAGGAGATATAAACCATCCCCTCTCCTTTCCCCTCCCAGACTTTCCCCTCCCTGGGTTGCCTTAGGAAGCTATACAGTTCCAAACTCCTTGGATCTTAAAACAAAGAGGAATTAACCATTCCCTTCCTTTTCCCCCCCATCAATCCCTGGTGAGTTTAGACTCAATCCCTTGGATTCCAAAACAAGGAAAAATCAATCAGGTTCTTTAAAAGAAAGCTTTTAATTAAAAAAAGAAGAAGTAAAAAATTATCTCTGTAAAATCAGGATGGTAAATGCTTACAGGGTATTCAGATTCATATAGACGAGAGGGACTCCCCCCCCCCACAGCCTGAGATTCAAAGTTACAGCAAACAGAGGTAAAAAATCCTTCCAGCAAAATACACATTTACAAGTTAAGAAAACAAACATAAGACTAATCCGCCTTTCCTGGCTAGTACTTACTATTTTGAAACATGAGAGACTGATTCAGAAAGATTGGAGAAAACCTGAGTCCCTCTTAGCCCCAAGAGCGAACAACCCCCAAAACAAAAAGCACAAAGACTTCCCCCCACCGAGATCTGAAAGTATCTTGTCCCCCGATTGGTCCTCTGGTCAGGTGTCAACCAGGTTTACTGAGCTTCTTAACCCTTAACAGGTAACCATCCCCTCAGATGGAAAAGGAGGGGGATTGTTTTAAGACCCAGAGGGTTTGGGTCTTGGGTTCCCCAGGGAAGGTTTTGGGGGAACAGAAAGTGTGCCAGACACAGACTTCTGGCTGGTGGCAGCATACCAGACCTAAGCTAATAATTAAGCTTAGGAGTCTTCATGCGGGTCTCCACTTACTGAACCCTAATGTTCAAAGTGGGGAAAAAACCTTGACAGTGTCCCTTTGCTTCCATAATCAAATTTTCTACAATTCCTAGCTTCTGATTTATATTCATTTCTATTCACTTCCCCTATTTTCCATATGTTACTTTTTTTTTAATTTTTAACTTGAGCAAGAGCACTTAAAATAGCAGTGTGGACATTGCACCACTTGGGGTGGCTCAGGCTAGCTGCCAAAGTCCAAGCTCACCCAACCCCCTCGGACCAAACTCAAGTGGCTAGCCTGAGCCACTGCCACAGCATCCACACTATTGTTTTTAGTGCACTAACTCAAGCTGAACTAGCATGAGTGTCTACCCGCACTGGGAACCACACTTCCCAAGCTGCGATGTAGATATAATCCCAGGGACCCTAGGTTCATATTCTGGTTGCAAATCCATGCTGAAGTCCATGCCACCATTTCTACATGGCTATTATTACCTATGCTAGCTAAATTAAAGCTAACGCACATATGCCTCCCCTTGCTACCATAACACCTTTTCTTTGTAATGCAGACATACCCCAAAAGAGCTGGAACAATGGTACAGTGCTGAGTTGAGTACACATTCCCAGATTGCTGTCTCAATCCCTTTTGGGGCTAAAGAAGATTATGCTCCTAAAGCCTGAGCAACTTCCTTGCAGAGCTTCAGAAGAGACAGCATCATCATTCCAATTTGAAGAGTAGGGGCAGTGAGAGGGACCAGTAGGAAGAAGGGACTTTGCAGCCTGGTATGATAAGTCGGGGGAGCGCTAAAGCTTGGTGGAGGGGTAGGGCTCTGCAGCCTGCTGAGGGAGTTCCAGACAAGGGAAAGCCTTTGAGCAACAGTGTGAGTACTTTGCCTGCCAGCCAAAGGGCCACCCATTCTCTTCTACAGCCAGTGGAGAGGGCTTTTACATAGCTGCCAAGTTTGTGCTGTTCTGTGTATGACATTGTGTAAATTTAATATGATCATTATTTGAAAATATGCAAAAGTTTGCATACAACTATAAATTTCAGTTTAAATAAAATAAATTGTATGAATTTAGTGCTGGCAATAGCCATCCACCTATTTGACCTTCAATGACAACCAGTCACTGATTGCCTTTACACTTGTCCCCCAAGCAGCACGAACAGTTGTGGGGAGGCAAGACTTTATTCCTTACACCTCCTCTGATGGGATGGAGAAATCTTATGGGGAGCCAGAAGCAACGTCTGGGCGTTCCATGATATCTGAGACAGAGCCAGAATTTGAACCCACATTTAAGTTACAGCCGAATGCCGTAACCACAAAACTATCTGTCCTCTACATGATAGAAACAGCAATCCTTGACAAGTCTAAGCATTTTATTTTATTTTTTACTTAGGAACTCTGGTGACTTAAGTCCCAAATATTTTTATAAAAAAAAATTCAACAAAAATCAGCCTGAACATTGTAATGTATAACTATTGCATAACACAAAGAGTGTTGGTACATTATTTGATTACACCCTAATGCAGTAGGGTCACAGCTAGTGAAGTAATAAAACAACTACTGAGAGTGGTCTAGGGAAAAATCAACATGGCTTTAGTAAGTGTAAGCTATGGCTTTTTAGCATGTTTAAATTACTTTGAGAGCATTAGCAAAACGGTCAATAAAGGAGATCTTGTACATACAGTTTATTCAGACTGACACAGGGCCTGGGTTCTGTCAATAATTTATATTTCATGATAAGTGAAAATTAATATGAGAAGTTTTAAAGGGGACATCACAATAAATAATTCACACTTGTACTATAGTAGCAGATCTAATATTAGAGCTATGTATAAATTCATCTTCAGAGTTTCACTTCAGAGTTCTACTTGGATTCACAAGACCAAGATTTATTTAATTTTTGGTTCAAAGGAACTCAAAATCTAAAAAACAAAGCTAGGTTAAAACCACAAGTTTATCCTGTATGCACAGTAAATCCACACAAAACTGAATTTTACATGATTCTGATGCATCTCCCTTAAGTTGGGCCATGTTTAGAAAATTCCAGTTCAGCTTAAGAAGATTACAACCTGTAGTAAGTCTTTCAATGATCATAGCCTGAATTTCAAGTTCATGTTGAAACTTGAAACAACGCTAGTTGTTTGGTGAACATTTTGCACAGCTCTAGTATATACATTCTGCACTTCATATACACTTCAACCAGCATAACCCTACCTGAGAAGGTCTAACCCAGAAGAGGACAATGGTACACATATACCTTGCAGTTGGAGAGATACACAGAAACAGCAAACTCTTATATAAACTGTATTAAAGTGGAATAAATAATCTTTAGAAAATTATTTGACAAAGATAACCTCCTTCAGTTCATGGGACAAGACTGCATTACAATTTCCTTAAATTCATTACTTAGAGGTAAGTATTTTCCTCAGTTGGCACACGTTAATATAGAAGCTTGCTATGCCACCTGCCCCAGCAGCCCCCAGTGTAGCAGTGTTTCAAGGTGAGAGGGGGGATGGTTGGGGTGTTAGTGTGCTCTGTCAAGCCCAGCATACTGTGGCTATCCCAGGTTACCCTAAGGAACACTAGCCAAGGCTGGCAAAGAAACAGCCCTTTGACCAGCTCCTTTTTAGCTCCTTCTCAATATGGTCTAGAAATCCAGTCTTAAAAAAATTGAGACAGGAAAAACCCTCACTTTCAATAGGCCAGTCACAGTAATCAAATACCATTAAGTTATACGGTAAAATAGATTCTGCTTGATCTAGATTAACCAAAAGCCAAACGCTCATCAATTGGTCTTGCCACACAATTATTAAATAGCTGTACCTTTTGTTCAAGGTCAGGCATAACTTCCCTGCCTGTTTCTAAAGTTAATATCTTTTTCCTGGGCACAGAACCAAAAAGGTCATTAACTACAATCCAAAACTTTAAAAAAGGAGAAGGATTGATCTCCAAATCACTAGCAAATGACAACCTTTCAAATGAACATTTTAAATCTATTATGAGCTTTTTACTACAAGGTAAATATATATTTGACATTCTGAAACATGAGAAAGGAGAAACTGTTATTAGGCTTTACTATATCTTCCTAAAAATAACTCTGTTTATTATACATTTTTAAAAAGAGCATCCCTTAAAATAAAATATAGCCTGTGATGGGGTCATTAATGAATAAATTAGTCCAATTGTGATTTTATAATTGCCATTGTAAATGTTCTAAATTTAAGCATCTGGAAAATAGAACATTTTCAATGTAGTGAAAATTGTTTTTGAATTGGCAGAGTGGGTAGACCTAGAGTGTTGTACTTTGCCCTGCTTAACAGAGTTGCTTTTCCATGATACCTGTAGCAAAGGGGACTGAATTCTTCACTGGAGTTTATTGGTTTTGCTGAGTGTACTGCAGCAGGGCAAATTCAGTTAAGCTAGTAAATTGTTTCAGAGTATATTTCCTTGTGTCCATTTTACCCACCTATTTTCAGATGTCTCCAAATTCGACTACATAATTTTTGTTCAGAAAAAGACAAATAATTGGTTCCTTTATAATATTCACATTTAAAACAAAATTGAAAATTACTGATATCACAACAGTATTTGCAATCTAATTTTGATTCTTAGGTTATTCTTTTGAAGGAATAGTATTTTTGGGGTTGTCCATGTTATTTCATTTTTATGGAATCATAATAAACTAATTACTTGTAGGAAATATATCTTTAAGCTTTTGATGGCTTTCTAATAGTGGAACTAGACTGAAAAAAAAGCACAAGGATAAGGAAATCAGTTTTCAGGATCTGTAATAGCACTGGAAAAAGTCTTAAAATCATTTGAAAAGACCTTGAAATCTCATATAGCTCATACTCTTATGTTAATGTAGAATTGATTTAATTATTCATTCTTTCTGTAGCTTAATTTGTTTTCTGATTTCACATTACTCATGTATAGAGATATATATGCATACTATACATAAACATTAAGGTTGATGAACTTAGCATTCAGAAGTTGGGAAATGCAATATTAAGGTTATACACACAATCTTAACTCTGCCACTTTGTACCTTAAAATATTATTTCTCTTAACATCATCAATGATCTGGAGTTTCTCATATAACCTTACAGTAACTTTCTCTACAGTCCATACAGTATTCAGATTTGGGTTGATTTTCAAGTCTGAATGAGTTCTATAAGTTTGAAAAAAAAATCAGTACATCATTTTAAAATTAGGGAAGTTAGAAAAACTCTCATTTGATTTTTAGTTCACTTCAAACTGAAAACAGTTTGGAACACTGAGGGATTATACAGCTCTGAAGCAATCTCATTTGTACATGCCAAATGTATCAGACTTGATAATGCATTAGAGTTCAGAATTAAAAAGAGAAGAAAGCATGAGGTTGTGATTAAGCTATACAACTGACAGGACGGGCCTCTCGTTCTGGCTCCCTTACTGTTTTTCTATGTGATCTTGGGAGAGTCAGATAATCTCTTACATCTTCTTGAAATTTAATAATTTATATGTCATATTCAAAGTTTGGCATATCTATTTCTCGTTGTCTTTCTAATGAAAGGATTATCTTTGTTTTGATGAATCCACCACCATATTTTCCTATCTTTGTTATTTATTCAGCACCATATTTATATATCCCCTTGTTGATCACAAATCATTTACCAGATATTGAAGCTAAATTTATTGGTGTTGTGACAAAGTTCCTCCTCTACATTGGTGGATCCTGTGCTTATTGGTGGATTTGCTCACCTCAGAGATTCACCATGTGGGTCAGGAAACAGCTCAGAGACCTTCCCCTCTGGTAGAAGCCACAGTCTAGGTCAATTCCTCCTGTGTCTGACCAGGAGTTGGGGGGCAACCCAGGCCTGCCTTCTACTCCAGGTTCCAGCCCAGGGCCCTGTGGACTGCAGCTGTCTATAGTGCCTCCTTTAACAGCTGCATTACAGCTACAACTCCCTGGGCTACTTCCCCATGGCCTCCTCCCAACACCTTCTTTATCCTCACCACAGGACCTTTCTCCTGGTGTCTGATAATGCTTGTCCTCCTCAATCCTCCAGCAATACATCTTCTCACTTTCAGCTTCTAGTGCCTCTTGCTCCCAGCTCCTCACATGCACATCACAAACTGAAGTGAGGTCCTTTTTAAACTCAGGTGCCCTGATTAGCCAGCCTATCCTCATTGATTCTAGCAGTTTCTTCTTAATTGGCTCCCGGTGTCCTAATAGTCTGCCTGCCTTAGTTGGTTCCAGTAAGTTCCTGCTTGTTTGGGAACTGCCCCTGTTACCTTACCCAGGGAAAAGGAAGCTACTTAATCTGGGACTAATATATCTGCCTTTTAACACTCTTCTGGAGCCATCTGGCCTGACTCTGTCACAGTGTGTAATTCTGACCTTTCTTTCCCCCCCATCTTAAAATAAATGGTAGTTATTCATTTTTCCAGTACTGTACTGTGAAATATCAATTATCCTCCAGTTAGTTTCAAAGACAGACGCCAACATTTCCAGCACTATTGTTTATTCCTTTAGTAGTGATGTGAACATCTTCAGACCCTGTGGCTCTGAATACTTCCAGGTTTTCTAAGTATTCTTTGGCTTGTTCCTTCCTGCCTTCTGATCTCTCCCTTTTCTCACTATTCCATTAAGCAAGCTGTAACTATTATCTCTTTTTAATAAATACTGAAGCTTGGTGGCTACTAAGCATTTCATCATTTGCCTCGTCAACCATTATTTGCACTCCTTGCCTGGTAAACATCAGATCTGCACTTTTCTTTTTCATCATCTTGTTTCTTATGTACTCATAAAACTTTATCATGTTCCTTTTTACATCCTTTACTAACAGTACTTTGCTTTGCTTTGCCATTTCTGAGTTCATTCCTGTATGTTCTACAGTAGAACCTCAGAATTACAAACAACAGAGTTATGAACTGACCAGTCAACCATACATTTCATTTGGAACTGGAAGCACACAATCAAGTAGCAGCAGAGACCAAAAAAAAGCAAATACAGTACAGTACTGTATGAAACAAACTACTAAAAAAATAAAGGGAAAGCAGCATTTTTCTTCTGAATAATAAAGTTTCAAAGCTGTATTAAACAATATTCAGTTGTAAACTTTTGAAAGAACAACCATAACATTTTGTTCAGTGTTATGAACAACCTACAATCCCGAGGTGTTTGCAGCTCTGAAGTTCTACTGTACTTCTTCCCCTGTATTCTGGTAATATCTCCTCTTTCAAATGTTATGTGTGATTCCTTTTTTTCATTTGAGGTCTTTACAAGCCTTCTGGTGCAATGTCATTACTCTTTTACATATGTTCCTACTAGAAAGGAATAAAGGAAACATTAAAACTTCTATCACCTGTTCCATTTTATTGTCACTACTAATCTGGCCTTGGAGAACAAGGAAAATAGACCAGGCTTGATTTTCAAAGGTGCTGAGGAGCTGTAGCTTCCATTGATTTCAATTGGACCTTATGCAGGGTAAAGTTATGGGCTGTCTTGAAAGGTGCAGGGTTAAGTATCTCCTCTAAGATTCTAGGATGAGAAAGAAGTTGAGGGCACATACCACCTTCAGGAGTGAGTCTCATGTTTGTGCATAGGTTCCAAAATCATGACTTTAGAAGCAATTCCAAAGCAGAGGAGTGTGAGATCAGCGTTCACTTACTTTGGTTCCTGGTGCTGCCTGTGTTCTCTCCTATCCAATCCACCAGCCAAATAGGCTCAGATTTGCAGACAATCATTGTCCAGAATCCCAGATAGTAAATGTAATATTCAGAAGATTAGGTTTATGTACAATCATAGTAAAAGCTCTGATTTAAAAAAGGGGAAAAACACATTAAAATTATTAATCCTTATTTCTTCTCCTAAAATAGGTTGCTGTCCATTTGGCAAATTGGTTTGTTCCCATGTTTCTACTAAGGCAGAATGAAACAGTTTTCTTTTTCTGTTTGTTTGTTTTTGCTATTGTTGTGAGGGTGTTTTTCTTCTCTATCATCACCACATGACAGACATAAGAGCAGCTTGGGAACTCCAACATTGTCTTCCACTGCAGCAAATCAAAATAGTAATCAGTTTCATAGGCACAAGGAATATTGATTTATATTTCATAGAGAAGTTCTGACCAAACTGAAGCAGTTTTAAATAAAGATGGCCCCCATTTTGTGGGGTTTGTATGTGAATAGTTGGATCTGAACCCAAGCCTACTATTACATTTCTTGGCTGGATCCAAAACTGTAAAGGGCTTTTTTTTCAGGTTCTCTTTTTAGATACAGATCAGAATTTATATGGAGGTCTAAAATAGCTGCTTTTTTTAAATGTCCCCAATTCAAAGTGGCCAAGCCTAGCAAAAATAGCTCAGAAGCTTTTGACACTATCAAAGGTCAGTCTACCTGAAGCTTACTCTGTCCAGACCTAATTTAAATCTTATCCAGACTCAGGTGCTGCCTCTTCAACCTTTCTCTATCTTTCAGGCACAACTGGTCAACATTTGGAATTAACCAGGTCAATATGGTCCTCTCAGGGATACATAGCAAGTTGTTTAAGTGCCAAAACAGATCAATAAGATCAAACTTTTAAATAGTAGAATTTAATAAATTAAAAAGCAAAGCAAATTAATCACACTGTTAAGCAATAGAATACCAGTTAAATTTTATTAAATATTTTTGATGTTTTTCTACATTTTCAAATATATTGATTGCAGATACAACACAGAATACAAAGTGTACTGTGCTCACTTTATATCATTTTTTATTACAAATATTTGCACTGTATTTTTCAATTCACCTCATACAAGTACTGGAGTGCAATCTCTTTACCATGAAAGTGCAAGTTACAAACGTAGGGGTTTTTTTGTTACATAACTACACTCAAAAACAAACCAATGTAAAACTTTAAAGCCTACAAGTCCACTCAGTCCTACTTCTTGTTCAGTCAATATCTAAGAGAAACAAGTTTGTTTACATTTACAGGAGATAATGCTGCCCACCTCTTAATTACAATGTAACCTGAAAGTGAGAACAGGCATTCTCATGGCACTGTTGCAGCTGGTATCGCAAGATATTTACATGCCAGATGTGCTAAAGATTCCTATGCCTCTTCATGCGTTGGCCACTGTTCCAGAGGACATATTTCCACACTGATGACGCTCGTTAAATAAAAATGCGTTAATTAAATTTGAGACTGGAGAATTGTATGTCTACTGCTCTGTTTTACCCACATTCTGCCATATATTTCATGTTATAGAAGTTTCAGATGATGACCCAACACGTTTTTCGTTTTAAGAACACTTTCACTGGAAATTTGACAAAATGCAAAAAAGATACCAATGTGAAATTTTTAAGATAGCTACAGCACTCTACCCAAGATTTAAGAATCTGAAGTACCTTCCAAAATCTGAGTGGTATGAGGTGTGGAGCATGCTTTCAGAAATCTTAAAAGAACAATACTATGATGCAGAAACTACAGAACCCAAACCACCAAAAAAGAAAATCAACCTTCTGCTGGTGGCATCCGACTCAGATGATGAAAATGAACATGTGTTGGTCTGCTTTGCTTCGTTACCAAACAGAACTCATCATCAGCATTGATGCATGTCCTCTGGAATGGTGGTTGAAGCATCAAGAGACATATGAATCTTTAGCACATCTGGCACGTAAATATCTTGCAACATTGGCTACAATAGTGCCATGCAAATGCCTGTTCTCACTTTCAGATGACATTGTCAACAAGAAGCAGGTAGCATTATCTTCTGCAAATGTAAACAAACTTGTTTATCTGAACAATTGGCTGAACAAAAAATAGGACTGAGTGGACTTGTAAGCTCAAGTTTTACATGGTTTTATTTTTGAATGCAGGTTTTTTTGGGACATAATTCTACATTTGTAAGTTCAATGTTCATGATAAAGAGATTGCACTACATTACTTGTATTAGGTAAACTGAAAAATATTTTTTGTTTTTTAATAGTGCAAATACTTGTAATAAAAAATAAATATAAAGTGAACACTGTACATTTTGTATTTTGTGTTGTAATTTAAATATATTTGAAAATGTAGAAAACATCCAAAAAATTTAAATAAATGGTATTCTATTATTGTTTAACGGTGCGATTAATCGCACAATTAATCATGATTAATTTTGATAATCGCTTAACAGCCCTAATCCAAATGTAATTAATTTTAGAGACAAAATGTGACATGAAGTATTAATATCCCAAACAGTCAGTTATTTTTTGGTCCTCTTGTTGAAAATATTGTATCTTCCCCTTCCCTGTTCCCAGGGTTTATTTATTTTTAAGGTTTTATTTTTGCATATATTTGGTAGTTTTGTTTTTAATAAGAGCTGAGGGGTTCCTTGGCATTTCTACTGCAACAGCAGGACTTGAACTTAAGGTCAAACAAAAGGAACAGTGTGTTCCATTTCCATGGAAACAGTGCTAGCATAATATCAGGTACTAAGATACCAAGAATGAAGTGATAAAATCACTACATTATTTTAATAAACAAGTTCTATTGTAATCATTTAACTAATATATATATATATATATGAGTGTGTGTGTTTTTCAAAAATATTTATGTTTACCCTGCATAGCCTTTTATTCATTATCTAGCAAATGAAAAACTGTTTCCTTTTCTGACAATTTTAAAGATATAGGCACACTGAGAACTCATTAAGACTTCTATACATTTTAAAGCGTGGGTTTTACCATATTTTAGGTGCACCACATTTTGCAGACACTAACACCCTAACACCCCAATCTAATTTTCATTTTACGTTTCTTGACTCTGCCTCAACCTTTTTTAAAAATGTATAATTTCATTTTTAATATTTTTTAATAATCATACACCCCATAGAACACTTTGAAGTCACTTTATGCAGAGGACAAAACTGAAAACAAGCTACCACCAACTCATTAATATAGAAACTTGAGAGATGGCCCTTGCACTATTCCTCTGAACCTCTAGATCGGTCAGACTGCCTGGGAAGTGAATTCCAGAGTCAAGGGCCTTCTGTAGAGAATCTAACTGGAGCTGACCTCAGCTATCATGGCAGCTCTTGCAGAGAGAGATGATCAGTCAGAGACAGATCCAAACCAGTTTAGGGCTGCATAGATCAAAGTCAGCACCTTGAAATCCACCTGGAAGGCGGTACAGATGTAAAAGAACCAGTGAGAATATATGCTGCCTCTCATACTGAAGTGGGCAAAATATTCTGTTCCAGCTCTAGTTCGAGAGATCTTCAAGGGCAATACAAAGTAATCCACTCTAGAGGTGCCAGAGGCATAAGTTATAGTGGCAAAGTCTGCATTTGAGACAAAGATCACAAATTCTTAACCAGATGCAAACACAAAATGACACCTCTGGGGCTCACTGATGGTACTTGAGGCTATAGAAGTAACCAGCACTAGCAGCTGAATCTCTATATTATAGCCAAAGCCAAAAACCAAACTGACCAGGATCTAAGAATCCTGAGAACTCAAGATATTACCAAAGAGACAGGGACTTCCCTTGACTATGACTGATCTTATCTGTAAAGTAACCTGACACTTCTTCACAGGAAGATATGCTGGACTCTGCCAGCAGATAGTAACCACCCACATTAAATCAGGTTGTTAATCATCCAAGACACTCACACTGATCACAAGGCATGGGGCAGAAAAAAAACTAACTTTCTTTACCTCCTGCACACCCAGGCATACAATTGCAAAGAGGCTTTATGCCATAATTTGTCAGATTAAGAAGAAGACTCCTACCACCAGTTCCCTAGAGACCTTTCTTCCTGATTCATCAAGCCATCAGAAAATCCTGGTTTGAGACACATTGGTACCCTACCCCCTTCCAGGCTATACAGACCTGTACTGCCCTGCTTGATTTTATTAGTCAAATGGAGCAAGGATGCAGTTCATAGATCCCACAGGAACACAAGTGTGCAAAACAGCTCTAAACTCCTATAGTACATGCCAGAGCTCCTTTCTCTCTGCGTTTAAGTCAGACTTTACTTAACAGTAAAGTGCTTCTCTTGTTTCTCTTATGTATACAGACATCACCATTGATCAGAGTGGCCCCTGTATCTCTTCATGGTCACAAAGGTTCAGTAGAATTTTTCCCCAAAGCGTATATGTGGAAAAATGAAGGGGTGTGTAGAAGTGGGAAGTGGGGGAAATAAGTCAACACCTCTCGTAATCTTGTGACTCCTGTGTATACCTGGAGGGCAGTGCTCATAGTTAACAAAACTGTGCACTGACATTAAAACAGATAACAATATTAATTCTTCATATACCAAAAGCCTGGCATTGCTCAGCCCCAGGTCAGAAAGGCACTTTAAGCATGCAAGTAGCAAGATCAACAGGACTACTACATGCTTATAGTTACACACGTGCTTAAGTATCTTCCTGAATCAGGGCCCTAGTAATTATTCTGTGTGAATAACAACAGTTCAGTTCTGCTATGTCAGCTACTAATAGGATGTCACCAGGCAAGACTGAGCTGATACTGGTGGATTGAAGAAAGCAGCTGGTGTGGATGGCAGAGGTGACAGTGGTCCCTGTGAGGGAGTGTGTCCACACCCCAATGCCCAACCTGCTGTTGGATGACCATATTACAACAGTTACCAGTCAGCTTTTTACCATCTGTGGCAGTGACCCTTTTCTTTTGGATGCAGACCTTGCTAACGTTATCTATGTCTTTGTTTTCTCCAGATTAGAGTATTGCAACGTGCTCTACATACAGACCACACTTTAAAACCATCCAGAGACTGCAGCTGTTGCAGAATACACCTGCTCGGTTACTGATCACAGCATCTTGCTGTGAGCATAGTACCTCAGTGTTCTGGGATCTATACTGCATGTGTATTGGTGTCCAGACAGAGTTTATGGTATTGGTTATTACCTATAAAGCCCAAAGGCCACCTGAGGGATCACCTCTTTCCTAGTACCATACTGCTACAACTTTGGTCGGCAGAGGTTCTCAAGCTGCAGCCAATCTTTATGAAAGATAAGGGACTGATAGCAGGGCACTCTCTGTGAAAGTCCCAGGGCATTAGATCTTGCCCCTTCCCTTGGTCCAATATAGCCTGTATTTGCTGATCTTCTGGACACACCGTAAAAGTTATCTGTTTGGTAGTGTTTTTAGAAAGGGCTGACGTGTTCTCAGAATGAGTGGAGGGGAGTGTGTGGAAAGGAGCTTTCTTGTTTGGCTGACTAGCTAAACCAAGTTATTTCTCCCTGTCTAAATGTTTGCTTTTTTACTGCTATTGAGGTATTATGGTGTAACATTTGATTTGGTGTCAGAGCACCAAGAACTTTTTTATAGACATCTTTTTCATTATTTAAATCTAAATTTTAAAAACTCCACTTCTCACCTATTCCTAATTTTCCACTGTTGTTCTCAGCATCCTATTATTAACGTAAACTCATTTAGCCAGGATATGAAGAGCAGATACAAAGCAGAATTTAAATAAAACAGTTCTTAAATACTTTTCTTTTCAGAAAGTCAATCAAACTTAGACCTATCTGAGATTGTTCCCTTTCTTCCCCATGAAGGTATCCCTTTTATTTAAAATTCAACCGAAGAGTCGATTAAGAGAACAATCTTCTGTCCAGAATAGGATGCAGCTTCATAAATCTTTAGCAATTCACAGGTTGTAATTTGTTTATCATTTTTGGCCATACATTTGCACTAGGAATTTATAAATGGATACTTATAACTTTCAATTATTTAATTGTTCAAGTACACCTCTATTAATACCATGATATAAAAAAGTTACCATCCCATTAGGTACCAGAAGTTTACTTTTGTTCAGTGCAATTCCACATTTTTTTCTCTCTACACCCTTTAAAACAACACATTTAGCAAATATTTACTTAAAAAAAAAAAGAGAAAGAAAAACAATCTACAAATTAATTGCTTATTTATGGACACAGGTATTTTAGGGGACTTTAAAGTACTCTGAAATACTTCCTGGGTAATGGATATATTTACTTTACAGAACATGCAGTTTTGTATTGATTTTTTTATGTGATTGTGTCAAAGTGATATCTGTGAACTAAATACTACACAGAAGTTGTCCATGTT
Organism: Gopherus evgoodei; assembly: GCF_007399415.2. Classification (NCBI taxonomy): domain Eukaryota; kingdom Metazoa; phylum Chordata; order Testudines; family Testudinidae; genus Gopherus; species Gopherus evgoodei. The sequence goes on from NC_044329.1 coordinate 77,204,460, forward strand.
TCTCCAATCACATATCTACACACAACCTAGAGTACTGTAAGGATTATAGCTGTAACTGCCAGTTTCTGTTAAAATAAAAATCTCAGGGCAGAAGGACAAGCTGACCTAATCGGTGGGTCGTTTGAATAAATTCTACAGTGCAGGGCACAACTAATCCCTGGCTGACATTCTAGCCTAGAGATTTTTTTTCATCCATGATTAATGGATTTGACATCCATGTTCCCACAGCTTCTGCTAAACATATAGTTCAGAGTTTATTGTTAAATACCATTGAGATCACAGAAAACTAAACTCTTATGACAGTGGAACTACTGTGCCAGAGGGCAGACTTTTCTCAGAAAAAAGTATTGGATCACATCAGAAATAAAACACAGAATAATAAGGAAGCACTAAAGGGCTCATGGTCTTGGACCCCTGGATGCCTAACTTTCTTTTAAGCCGGACTGATCTTTCTGAATGGAAAATAGATTGTGCAAGTTAATAGATCTAAAAAGGTAATAATAATAGTGTGACTGATACACAGAAAGGAGTTCCCTTCTCACTCCACAGGGTTGTTGAACTTGTAGTTCTGAAGACAAGCTTGAGTCTTGAATACTGGCATATAGATCTGGTCATCTCATCTCAAAAAAGGTATATTAGAATTGGAAAAGCTTCAGAAAAGGGCAACAAAAATGATTTGGGGTATGAAACAGCTTCCATATGAGGAGAAATTAATAAGACTGGACTTTTCAGCTTGGAAGAGAGGACTAAAGGGAGATATGCTAGAGATCTATAAAATCATGACAGGTGTGGAGAAAGTAAATAAGGAAGTGTTATTTATTCCTCATAACACAAGAACATAGGGGTCGCCAAATGAAATTAATATATAGCAGGTTTTAAACAAATAAAAGGAAGCATTTCTTCACACAACACACAGTCAACCAGTGGAACTCTTTGCCAGAGGATGTTGTGAAGGCCAAGACTATAACAGGGTGCAAAAAAAGAACTAGATAAGTTCATGGAGGATGGGTCCATCAGTGGCTATTAGCCAGGATGGGCAGGGATGGAGTCCCTAGCCTCTGTTTGCCAGAAGCTGGGAATGGGCAACAGGAGAAGGATCCCATGATGATTACCTATTCCGTTCTTTCCCTCTGAAGCACTTGGCATTGTCCACTGTCGGAAGAGAGGATACTGGGCTAGACTGACCATTGGTCTGACCCAGTATTGCTGTTCTTATGTTCTTAAGCTGAAATGCAAAATCTGAATACAAATTTTAAGTCCTGAAAGTTTAAACATGTTTGGATCCTAGGATTGGGTTTGGTCCTCTCTGAAATTAGCATTAATGGAAACTATACAAACATAAGTAGGGGTGAACAAAACCTCAAAGAGAGTTCATATGATTTTTCCACTAGTGACGGGGCATGTGAGCTTTGATTTTCTGTGTTGCGTACAGAGCATGTGCATGGCCAACCTAAATATCTAACAGTTTGCCTCTGTCGATGCTCTCTAGCCTTTGGACAATCTGCTTCTAAAACAGGATCACACCACACAATATGTTTCTTAACTGATAGTCTCCATTGTTTTTAAAGAGTTCAGTAGTAAAAGACGCAAATAAAAAAGTGTCAGACTGAAATACAGTGGCAATACCAGTTTGCAAGGGACTTCATTTAAACAGTTAATTCTCTTTAAATTTGTCTTGGTTTTTGATTGGGAAGTATTTCAGACTTTTATTGTTGCATTCTATAAGACTGTGACAGATCTTTCTTCTTCTTCTTCTTCTTCTGGGCTTCTTGCCAAGACAAGATCAAGCATGAAATTCTTCTTTTAAGAAGAATATACTTAATTAGTGCTTTAGTTAACTGTATGTTGCTTGCACAATTCCACAGACTACTGGCAAGTACATCTGTTTGCAGAGTCTTTGTGGCTTTTAGTGTCAAAGCACTTTTGCATACATTTTACCATTCTTCTTTATGTCTACTTAATCTTATAGGACTTAACTGCTGAATGTACCATACTGAGAGTAGTAAATTACAAATATTAAATGCATAGAAGAAAAACCTACTAGAAATATTCCTCAATTTAGTAGCATCATCTTGTTTAACTGTTTGACTTGCTGTTCAATATATATATATATGTAATCCCACTGCTACAGACTTAAAGAAGTAGCAGCCTAACACCAAATATTTTACAGTTGTTTGAAGTCCATGTAAAAGGAAAGAAATAATAAAGACAGAATAGTTTAACTCAGTGAAAACCAAGACATAGTAGTGTAACCTGTTTTGATCCAAGTGATTAGCAAATATTTTGACCCAAGTAGTTAGCCAATATTGAGGTCTTGTAGATTGTTTCCATTAACAGAACAAATGCATGAAAGAAATACCTGATTCCTTCATCAATCTTGTTTATTTACAAATAATGTACTTAAATTCCTGTTCCCCGAACACTGTAGGAATCAAACAGCAGGACACAGATTCTTTGCTCACAGTTCCAAAGCTGTTTCCAGCCAGCACTCTGCCCAAAAGCTCTCTCTTGTAGTGTGACCTTGAAACAGATTCAGGGGGCCCAAGTCCAAGATGCCACTCAGAAACCCACAGGCCCTGGCTGGAGCCCAGAACTGACTCTTGCTCTTCCCACCAAGTACTATGACTTTATAGATGTTTTTAAAAAGAAGAAGAAGAAGAAAGTGGATTCTCTACCACTGCACCATGACTATGATTGTCCAGTTGAGCTGCAGTCTGGAGCCAAGATACATTTCAGCCACATCTATGCCATTTCAGAACTGAAGCTGGCCACTCTTTGATCCTAACTCCAGGAAAATCTGGCCAAAGGATTTATCCATTCCTCCACCTCCCCTGCTAGAACATGGTTCTAAAAAAATAAAAATAAAAAAGATGATCCTGCATTTATACTGCATTTGCGTGTGGGTTACTGGGTCCTTTACCAGGTAATCAGAAACCGGTGCACTCTTCCTTTCATTCTGGAATTTTTGGGCCACATGTTTACCAAGCTCAACCTGCAAGGAACTTATAACCTGATACGGATCCATCCAAGGAAGGAGTGGAAAATAGCCGTTTGAACCTGATATAGTCACAGAAACATTCCAGCACTTTGTGAATGAGGTATTTCATGACATCCTAGACCAGTACATCATAGTCTATCTCAACAATATAATCATCTTCTTGGAGACCCCTGAATGGCACACTCAACATATCCAGTCAGTTCTGGATTGGCTGCACCAACATGGCTTATATGCAAAACTTGAGAAGTGCAGCTTTGATTAGGTCTCCAGGGAGGTCTTGGGCTATATCTTTTCCACTGAGGACCTCTGAATGGCCCCAGAAAGGTGAACACTAGACCTGGGCAACCCTCCAGAATATCAAGAAGCTGTAATGCTTCCCATGGCTTGCTAATTTTTATAGGTGCCTCATTCCTGGGGTTTCGGACCAGATAGCGCTGTTGACAGAGCTCCTCCATGAACATGCCACCTTCACCTGGTCTTTGGAAGCTCAATGAATGTTCAACCAACTCAAAGTGGCCTTCATCAGCACTCCAATCCTGAGTCAACCCAACCTAATGCAGGCCTTTGTCATTGTGACTGATGCATCTAATGTTGCAATTGGGGCAATACTTTCCCAAAATGCTGGTCCCCAATAGTGCCTGCTTTCTTGTGCCTATTACTCTCAAAAATTCACATTGGAAGAACTAAATTGAAATTTTTAGATAAGGAACTTCTAGCAGTTAAACCTGGAGAATGGTATCAGTAGCGCCAAAGGTGCATGACACCCAGTACTCCAAGTTTTTATGATCTGTATATACCTATATCTATTTAGAGAAAGGTGATGAACCAAAGACAGCTTCAATGGGCCCTGTTCTTTAGACACTTTAATTTTACCATCACCTAACACACAGGAGCCTAGAACAAGGCGTCTGACACCCTGTCCCAAAAAGAGGAATACCTCCCTGACCACAAAAACTCTCACATGGAGCTACCAAGCACCTTCACTCTCCATAATTTCCTCGATACCACCATTCCCCAAATTCCTAATCTGTTTATCTAAGAAGGAGGACATTTAGGTAGTAAGACACAAACACTAGGTGTGAGATGGCTTGCTCTATGTCAAAGGTTGCTTATACATTCCACCAGGACGCGCCCAACTGGAGGTGCCGTGGCTCTAACATGATGCTTTGCTAGCCAGCCACTTTGGCCACCTCAAGACTTATCACTTGGTCACCCATTCCTTTTGGTGGACCTGACAACATTCAAAGGTGCACTCTTATGTCGACTCCTGTGAGCTATGTGCTTGCACCAAGAAGTCATGTACAAAGCCCCTCAGCACCTAATACCTCCAGAAATCCATCTCTGTGAACCCAGCTGCTGAGGTCCAGGAGGAGCTTAAAAACACAAACACAAAGAAGGACTACTCAGATCCTTCCAGGTACACACAGTGTTTCATGAGTCTCTATTAAAGCCACAAATCAACAACCCCTTTGCATACAGAATACAATGGCCTCCTCCCCCAGTGGAGGTCCAGGGTCATAACAAATATGTAGTCCATGAAATATTGGACTGAAAATGAAAAGATGGTTCCCTCTAGTATCTCATTTGACTGGGAAGGCCATGGCCCCAAGGAGAGATACTGGGAGTCAGCATCTCAGGTCCATGCACCTGACCTCATGGCAACCTTCCATGCAGCCACACCTGGCCCAGCACAAGGTACCTGTAATGGGGATCAGGGATGTAAGGATCAGTGGGACTTGAACCCAGGCTGGCAGAGCTACCAAGAAAAAATCAACATTCCCACACTGACACCCAGAAGCAGTTGTAGCTTAGCTACTCCCTGTGACCCACAATCCACAGAGGCTGAACACCATAGAAAGGTCTACGTCAAGTGATCTGACTGACAATGGTCTTAGTGATCCCCAATTGACTCCTTTTCCCTGAGGCTTCCCCCCCAGCCCCGCCCTTCCCTTCCCTCATCCCCCGGCGCCTCAGCACGCCATGTCCAGGAGCAGCACTGGACAGCACTGCAGTGGCATGACTCCAGCAGGGACCTAAGCTCCTCTCGCTCAGAGCCGTGTGGTAAGGGGGTGGGGCTGCGAGCTCCGGCGGGACCATAGCTCCTGCTGCTCAGAGCCACATGGTAAGGGGATGCTCAGGTCCCGCAGGAGTGGCGGAGCCACGTCGCTGCAGCGCTGTCGAGGGCAGCTCCTGGACGCGGCGTGCTGAGGCTCCATGAGAGAGCAGAGGTGGGGGTAAGCAGCATGGTAAGTAGCTGGGGCCTTTTTTCACCCTATTTGATATAGAAAGAACAAATAAAAGATAGTCACTATTGCTGTGAAAACAAGTTTCAAATGGCTTCTAATGGCATTTCTGAACTCATGTGATGTGGTACACCCACCTGATGTGCTCAGAGACTACTTCTAGACCTGCTTTCCCTGCCAGCTCAGGACTCCAGCACCTTGTCTTGCTGAGCCAGACATTTCCATCTGCTCCAACAAAGACCCAGGGTCTGAATTACTTGCCCCAAAGCTGCAGGTTATACTTTAATAGAAGTATTCCTGTTTTTAACATTCAGATGCCCAACTCCCAATGGGGTCTAAACCCAAATAAATCCATTTTACCCTGTATAAAGCATATACAGGGTAAACTCATAAATTGTTCGCCCTCTAGAACACTGATAGAGAGATATGCACAACTGTTTGCCCCTCCCCTACAAGGTATTAATACATACTCTGGGTTAAATAATAAGTAAAAAGTGATTTCATTAAATACAGAAAGTAGAATTTAAGTGGTTCCAAGTAATAACAGACAGAACAAAGTAAGTCACCAAGCAAAATAAAATAAAATGCACAAATCTATGTCTAATCAAACTGAATACAGATAAGATCCTCACCAGTTCTAGAATGCTCCCTTTTACAGACTAATCTCCTTTTAGCCTGGGTTCAGCAATCACTCACACCCCTTGCACACTGTCCTTTGTTCCAGTTTCTTTCAAGAACCCTGCTAAACAACCAGTGGGGACCCTTGACGATCGAAATACAAAAGGAGCGCTTAAAGACGATAAAGTCACTGCGGAGAGACTAAATGGATTCTTTGCTTCAGTCTTCACGGCTGAGGATGTTAGGGAGATTCCCTGAGCTGGCTTTTGTAGGTGACAAATATGAGGAACTGTCACAGACTGAAGTGTCACTAGAGGAGGTTTTGGAATTAATTGATAAACTCAACATTAACAAGTCACCGGGACCAGATGACATTCACCCAAGGATTCTGAAAGAACTCAAATGTGAAGTTGTGGAACTATTAACTAAGGTTTGTAACCTGTCCTTTAAATCGGCTTCAGTACCCAATGACTGGAAGTTAGCTAATGTAACATCAATATTTAAAAAGAGCTCTAGAGGTGATCCCGGCAATTACAGACCAGTAAATCTAACGTCGATACTGGGCAAATTAGTCAAAACAATAGTTAAAAATAAAATTGTCAGACACATAGAAAAACATAAACTGTTGAGCAATAGTCAACATGGTTTCTGTAAAGGGAAATCGTGTCTTACTAATCTGTTAGAGATCTTTGAAGGGGTCAACAAACATGTGGACAAGGAGGATCCAGTGGACATAGTGTACTTAGATTTCCAGAAAGCCTTTGACAAGGTCCCTCACCAAAGGCTCTTACGTAAATTAAGCTGTCATGGGATAAAAGGGAAGGCCCTTTCATGGATTGAGAACTGGTTAAAAGACAGGGAACAAAGGGTAGGAATTAATGGTAAATTCTCAGAATGGAGAGGGGTAACTAGTGGTGTTCCCCAAGGGTCAGTTCTAGGACCAATCCTATTCAATTTATTCATACATGATCTGGAGAAAGGGGTAAACAGTGAGGTGGCAAAGTTTGCAGATGATACTAAACTACTCAAGATAGTTAAGACCAAAGCAGATTGTGAAGAATTTCAGAAAGATCTCATAAAACTAAGTGATTGGGCAACAAAATGGCAAATGAAATTTAATGTGGATAAATGTAAAGTAACGCACATTGGAAAAAATAACCCCAACTATACATACAATATGATGGGGGCTAATTTAGCTACAACGAATCAGGAAAAAGATCTTGGAGTCATTGTGGATTGTTCTCTGAAGATGTCCACGCAGTGTGCAGAGGCGGTCAAAAAAGCAAACAGGATGTTAGGAATCATTAAAAAGTAGATAGAGAATAAGACTGAGAATATATTATTGCCCTTATATAAATCCATAGTACGCCCACATCTCGAATACTGTGTACAGATATGGTCTCCTCACCTCAAAAAAAGATATTTTAGTACTAGAAAAGGTTCAGAAAGGGGCAACTAAAATTATTAGGGGTTTGGAGAGGGTCCCATACGAGGAAAGATTAAAGAGGCTAGGACTCTTCAGCTTGGAAAAGAGGAGACTAAGGGGGGATATGATAAAGGTATATAAAATCATGAGTGATGTGGAGAAAGTGGATAAGGAAAAGTTATTTACTTATTCCCATAATACAAGAGCTAGAGGTCACCAAATGAAATTAATAGGCAGCAGGCTTAAAACAAAGAAAAGGAAGTTCTTCTTCACACAGCGCACAATCAACTTGTGGAACTCCTTACCTGAGGAGGTTGTGAAGGCTAGGACTATAACAATGTTTAAAAGGGATCTGGATAAATTCATGGTGGCTAAGTCCATAAATGGCTATTAGCTAGGATGGGTAAGGAATGGTGTCCCTAGCCTCTGTTCATCAAAGGATGGAGATGGATGGCAGGAGAGAGATCACTTGATCACTCCCTCTGGGGCACCTGGCCTTGGCCACTGTCGGTAGACAGATACTGGGCTGTATGGACCTTTGATCTGACCCAGTGCAGCTGTTCTTAGTAAGGAAGGCTCTCTCTTCAGCCAGCTGAAGACCACCATGGAGGGGTCTCCCAGGGGTTTAAACAGACTTTTTCTTGTGGGTGGAGACCCCCTCCTCACTCCTATGCACAGTCCAGCTCCAAGATGGAGTTTAGGAGTTACCTGGGCATGCATGCAGATAGGATTAATAGAACCAGTAGATCATAACCTTTATATAGTTATGTTACATAGCATATGTAGCACAGATAGATTCAGTAGGTCATATTCCAGTTATATTCTCATAAAGCATTATGGGGCACAGCGTCACACTACCTAACAAAATGAAAGATACCAAGGGAATTAATTTGTTTGCAGGTATCATCACATAGTCGACGATCGTAGGGGTTAGAAAAATGAAATGTACATATCTTTCAGGGTTTGAGAAGAGAAAGCAGAAAAAAGCTAGACAGACGCAAGAAGAAATGGGAAAAATAACTCTTCACAAAATTCTTCAGACACAATCCAAGTCAAGTCAGTTGACTGAACTGAGCAATGCTGACATTCAAGGCTCTTCAGAGGTGGGAAGTGAAAATGGTGTTGTAAGAGAAAAAGAAAAGGCAGTGTGTGAGGAATCCAAAATATTACCACATTCAGAAAACAATGTTATGGTTGTTGCGGAGGAAGAAAAGGAAATCCAACCTCTTTGGATAGACAATGGAGAACACAGCGGTAATATTGCTATAACTGAGAAACTGGTACAGTCAACTTGTCCTGCTGCTGTAGATGGGAATGATGAAGAAGAGTTGCGCAGTAACAACCCAGCCTCTTGGAAGTACCTAGGTATAAAGAAAAGAGATCTTATTGTATTGAAGGGTCCACCAAATATGCCCGAAAACTTTCCTCATGATTCTTTTGGCAGGAAATTGCCGATAACAGTTTTTTCTAAACATCTGAGTAATGGCGAATGTATTGAAAGAGACTGGATGGTGTGGAGTAAAGATGCTGCAGCTATATTTTGTTTTCCATGCAGTCTCTACAGAAGTGAAACTCAAACTAACCAATTACATCATTTAAAATTTGTCGAAGGTGGAATTGCCGATAATTGGAAAAAGATTTACGAGAAAATCAAGAGTCATGAAGAAAATGCTTTACATTTGAGCAATTACATTAAGTAGAAGGAATTATTTCAGACACTCAGAGATAAAAAAGGCATTGATGTAACATTACAACATAGTATTAAACAGGAGGAGGAAAGATGGCATAAAATATTGACTGCCATTGTTGATGTAATTCTTTTCGTAGCAAAGAATAATCTGCCATTTCATGGCAGCCATTCTACTGTTGATGATGACTGTGGGCTTTTTTTGTCAACACTGAAGCTTGTGGGCAGGTACAATACTGAGGTGAAACAAAATCTAGAGATGGTAGCTCAATGCAGAGAGTCTGGTCGAAGAATGCAGGCTCACTATCTGTCATGGCGTAGTCAGAATGAGTTCTTGAAACTGTGTGAGGAGAAATTTTTAAACTCTATTCTTGAAGAGGTAAGAAAAGACCAAGATTTCAGCATTGTTGTTGATGGTACACCCGATGCTTCACACACAGGGCAGTTAGTTTTTATTCTCAGATATGTGATGCAAAAAAACACGAAATTGGGATGTGCATGAAAGATTTGTTAAACTAGTAGATTTGAAAAGAAGACTGGTGCAGATATAGCAGAACAGATAAAGAGGTTTTTGAAAGAATGTGACTTAGAACTATCTTGGTGCAGAGGGCAGGGATATGACAATGCCTCTAACATGTCAGGAAAATTTCAGGGAGTAAAGACAAGAATTTTGGAAGAAAATGCCCAAGCCTGTTTTTCTCCATGCAGCCCTCACACGCTGAACCTCTGTGGCACCCACGCTATGGAAAAAAGTGTAGAGGTAAAAACATATTTTGGAAATGTTCAGAAACTCTATAAAGTATTTGCTCTTAGTCCTGCATGATGGAAAATTTTGCAGACCACTGTCAGAGAAAAACTCAGTTCTCGCTTTTTGTTTGGGTGCAGCAAAATCAAATACTTTATTATTTCTCCAGCAATTCCAATAGAGGGAGGGAGTGCCTTAGGACACTGGGTCGCCCCAGTCCCGGACAGGTCTCTCAACAGGTAAACAATTACAGCAAGCATTTATACCTTTGTTACAGACAATAACAAGCAATAATACAAACAATAATGAGCAACAGCTGCATTTTGTTTATACATAGGCTATCCTGCTATCTTATTTTCCTCACTTCTGGGGGTCAGTCTACGTATTTGATTATCAGTGCAAGGTCATGATAACTTCTCACACAGTTCTTTCCTACTCACCTCACACTATCATCGCTTCTACAGATCTCATGTCATTAGGGTTACAGCTGGCCTAACTCTTGCTAACAGACTGACATGCATTAAGATCCCCTACAAATCCTTGTCAATTCTTTCCCTTCTTCCACACCACTGCGAATACATCTCTTCACTTTGTATCTAAAACTAGGTGGAGCGCAAGAGTTGATGCTGTTCGCCCCCTAATAAAAAAATCACACAGGCATGCTGGAAAGTTTAATTAAAATTAAAGAGGAGCTTCATTTACCTCCCAAAATCCAGGCAGATGTTGACTGTTTGATTAAGTCAAATTCATTTGAAATTGTACTTCTTACTACAATATGGTTTAAAGTACTTCAGCGTATTGATGATAAGAACAAGGTCCCACAAAGCTCCATATTAACAAGAGAAGAGGGAGCTAAACATGTGAGCAACTTAGTCAGGAACATTCAAACATTGAAAGATTCTTGGTCAATTTTTTTTTAAGCCAAACAAGTCACTTCAAGCCTCGGCATTGACCCAAAAATTAAAAGTGACTCAAGGATCCGGAAGAACAAGCGATTCTTTGACAACGCCGGGGATGCAGACTATACGTTTGACTCTCTTGATATTCATTTCAAAGTAGAGGTGTTCTTCCCGACAAGGGATTTGCTTCTATCAGAACTAGGAGGTCTTGGCGAAAGAATGGCTGAAGTCTCAAATTTATTTTCACCCATTTTGTGTCCGCCAGATAAAGTGGATAAATCTTCTATAGAAAATTTTGTTGACACTTTGGCCACAGCATATCCAAAAGAACTCCAGAGAAAAGATCTTAAAGAGGAACTTAGAATCTTTTACAAAATAAAAGAAAATTGCAACTTAAGAGTTGATGGACATATAACCTCTGCACTTACATTTCTTAATGCTCTCTTCAAAAAAGGGTTGGAAAATGTGTTTCCACAGATTTGTATTTGTTTACGCCTACTAACAGTGTTGCCAGTGTTGGCAGCATTGGGAAAGCATGCATTTAGTAAGCTAACATTGATTAAAAATCGTTTGCATTCAGCCACCAGGGAAGAAAGGCTGAACCATTTGCTCACTTTGAGCACAGAATATGAAATGGCCAAAGACATAAGTTTTGATGACATCATTAATGAGTTCACCAAAATGAAAGTGAGGAAAAAATTGCAGCTGTATAATTAATGTTCAGAACAATTTGTAAAAAAACGATTTCATAAGAAGCATTGTGTAATTGCAAATGTATACGTACCATTAAAGCATTTCCAAATACATGTTACTATAGTATTGCAACTTTTTTTTATGGAAGGGGCCCCTGAAATTGCTTTGCCCCGGCCCCCTGAATCCTCTATGCGGCCCTGGTGAGTTACAGTGATCTAACATGGAGAAGACAGATGAATGGATCACTGTGGCCAGGTCCTTGTTTGAAGAGTTGGGGAGAGGTCGTCTAATGAGCTGGAGGTGAAAGGCAATATTATTACCCACACACTGATACTACCTGGTCATCCAAGCTTAGTGAAGTTAAACAGTACTTTACTGCTTCAGACCACTTTGGCAAATGGGACCTGTTTGCCTTCAGTGTTGTGGGGAGAGGAAAAATGGTGTCCTGACTAGTTCCTCAAAGTGTTTCTCCTCTTTTAATCAGCATTATTTTGTTCTTGCCTGATTTGAGTCTGAACCAGCTGCTCTTCATCCAAGAGATGATCTAGTGTAGGGCTTGGTCTACACTAAGCATTTATACCGAATTTAGCAGCGTTAAACCGATTTAACCCTGCACCTGTCCACACAACGAAGCCCTTTATATCAATATAAAGGGCTCTTAAAACTGATTTCTGTACTCCTCCCTGAAGAGGGGAGTAGCGCTGAAATCAGTATTGCCATGTCGGATTAGGTTAGTGTGGCTGCAATTCGACAGTATTGGCCCCCGGGCGGTATCCCACAGTGCACCATTGTGACCGCTCTGCAAAGCGATCTGAACTCGGACGCATTGGCCAGGTAGACAGGAAAAGCCCTGTGAACTTTTGAATTTCATTTCCTGTTTGCCCAGCATGGAGCACTGATCAGCATGGGTGGCCATGCAGTCCCAAATCCAAAAAGAGCTCCAGTATGGACCATACGGGAGATACTGGATCTGATCGCTGTATGGGGAGACAAATCTGTTCTATCAGAGCTCCGTTACAGAAGATGAAATGCCAAAGCATTTGAAAAAATCTCCAGGCTATGATAGACAGAGGCCACAGCAGGGACTCAACACAGTGCTGCGTGACAAGCGTAATGGAAAGCCAAAGAATCAAATGGATGCTCATGGAGGGAGGGGGGACTGAGGACTCAAGCTATCCCACAGTTCCTGCAGTCTCCGAAAAGCATTTGCATTCTTGGCTGAGCGCCCAATGCCTGAAGGGTCAAAAACATTGTTGCCAGTGGTTCAGGGAATATGTCGTCAATTTACCCCCTTCCTCTCCTCAAAGAAAAGGGAAAAAAATCGTTTCTCGCCTCTTTTCAATGTCACCATATGTCTACTGGACGCTGCTGGTAGATGCGGTGCTGCAGCGCTAAGCAGCAGCATCCTCTCCCCTCCCCTCCCCGGTGACAGATGGTATGGTACAATCTGACTGATAGCCGTCCTCGTCATCATCCTGTGAGTGCTCCTGGCTGGCCTCAGTGAGGTCGGCCGGGGGTGCCTGGGCAAAAATGGGAATGATTCCCAGTCATTCCCTTCTTTAAGCTTTGTGTCCTGGAGATTCAGTCCTGGCAGATGGTGCAATAGGGTTGGTAACCGTCTTCATCGTAGCAGCTGGAGGCTGAGCTCCTCTCCCCACCCCTTTCATATCTAATGGAGATTCTGGACTATCATAGCAGCGGGAGGCTGTGCTCCTCTCCCCGCCACCCTTTAATGAGTAATGGATATGTCCTGACTGGAATATCATAGCAGCTGGAGCCTGCCTCCCCCTCATTTTATCTCACTGAAAAGCCATTGTTTCTTATTCCTGCATTCTTTATTACTTCATTACACAAATGGGGGGATAACTGCCACAGTAGCCCAGGAGGGGTGTGGGAGGAGGGAAGCAATGGGTGGGGTTGTTGCAGGGGCACCCCCTAGAATGTCATGCAGCTCATCATTTCTGCGGGATCTCTGGAGTTCTGACCCAGAGCAGCTGTGCTCTCTGGTTTTCTAGTAGACTTGCCCCATATTCTAGGCAGGACTGACTATTTTTAGACAAAACATAAAGAAGGGAATGACCTGGGAAGTCATTCCCATTTTTGTCCATGCGCCCGTGGCCGACCTTAGCAAGACCAGCCAGGAGCACCCATGACAGCAGCAAACCGTACAATATGACTGGTAATCGTCATCGCCAATTTCCAAAGCAGCAGATGGTGCAATAGGGCTGGTAATCGTCTCTGCTATCTTGCAAAGGCAAATGAATGCTGCTGTGTAGCACTTCAGTACCGCGTCTGTCAGCAGCATCCAGTACACATACGGTGATAGCGAAAAAAGGCTGAATGGGCTCCATGGTTACCATGCTATGGCGTCTGCCAGGGCAATCCAGAGAAAAAGGGCACAAAATGATTGTCTGCCGTTGCTTTCACAGAGGAAGGATTGAGTGATGACATTTACCCAGAATCACCGCGACACTGTTTTTGCTCCATCATGCATTGTGACCTCAACCCAAAATTCCAAGGGGCGGCGGAGACTGCAGGAACTATGGGATAGCTATGGGATAGCTACCCACAGTGCAACGCTCTGGAAATCGACACTAGCCTCAGTACATGGACGCACACCACCGAATTAATGTGCTTAGTGTGGCCGCGTGCACTCGACTTTATACAATCTGTTTTTAAAAAAATGGTTTCTGTAAAATCGGAATAATCTCATAGTGTAGACATGTGACATGGTAGTGGTAGTGCTTGCATCAATAGAGAACAAAGGTTGAGTGTTAGTTGAGTGTAATCAGTACACTTTTGACACCCAAATCCTTGGTGTCTCGCATGGATCCCTGTGTAACACCTCAAGTGAGTTCCTTCACAGAAGAGGAGTAGTTATCCATCACTGCACTCTGGATTTTGGAAGGGAGGATTGATTCAAGCTACTGCAGTGTTGTGCATCTAATCTCACTATGTCATATAGGCAGATTAGTAGTAGCTTGTGGTCTGCTGTGTCAAAAGTGGTGGTGAAGGCCAGTAGTGAGTGTGGGGGGTGGGGTGGTAATCTTGCTCTGCCCTGACCATGAGGCCTTTTAGTGCCACTAGGGCAGCCTCTAATTTTTTTAATCCTAATATCTTGGTCTCAGTGATGTATTGTGGCAATGTGTTCTACAGGCTAATTATGCACTGTGTGAAAAATGCTTCCTGGGGGGTCTAAAAAAAGTGCAGAAAAGACAGCTGATACCCACCAGCTGAGCCAGAGAGCAGAATTCTACACATGAATCAGAAGACCTAATGTACAGAATATTTCTCCCTGAAATTTTCTAGTCGAGGTGGATTACTTTGCATTTTTTAAAATATTTTGGTAAAGGAGAAAAATCCAATAAGGTATTAGATTGCATCCTTTAGATATCCTGTTGCAATGAAGTGACAGAGCAAATTTTTTAATGCATTTAGTTCACATCTCCTTGTTCAGGAGATTGTTTGTTTCATCCTCTCAGGAAGCTCAGAGATAATATGATAGGAATAATACAACAAGTATATTAAAAACAAATGGAGATCTAAATCTCATCTGGACAAACAATCATGTTTTAGCTATTATCCACCACTTTGTGGATTGAATAATGCTCCCTCCCTCCACCCCCAATAATTCGTTATTTTTACCTTGACCCTAAAGTCTTTATGACTTTATTTAGTGCTCCACCAGAAACCCTATCAGGACCAAGAAAGGAAAAACTGCAGGTCCAACCCTAAAAATCAGGACAACACATCAGTATCAGTTATCTGACATCTGCCTCTTTTTTTCAACAAAGCTCAGACACCGTTCCATTGTTTTAGCTGACTATGCTTGATGGGGAGATGACTGATTAAAGTGACAGACAGTGTTTCAACAGAGAGAGAAGCCGGTTTTAGCTCAGGCCTGTCTACTTCAGTAAATCTCTGGTTTTATCACCTATGTGCAACTGGCTCATTTAGACCAGATTAGTGGCAGTTTCTCTCTTTACAAACGCTTGTCAGTGACAGCCTTCAGGTGCCTAAGCATGCCAGGTTTGATATGAATCAAACTCTAGTGTAAACAAGGATTAACTTATAAAACTAAAGCTAGGCTCTTTTTAAGTATATTCTGGACAGGGATAGGAGAAACTCTAAACTCTATTAGACTAGGCAAATTTTCATGTGTTTCTCTGTGTCCTGCATCTCATTTGCATTAATTTTAGCATTTGAATAAACATAACCATTGACCTTGTCATCTCTAGCTGCTGAGCAGAAACTGAGCAATCAGAAAGATTCAAAATAGTCTTTGTAGAACTGGACAGTTTGTCAGAAAACATTAGAATGGCTTTCAAAATCTGCATATGTGTAAAATATGAAATATTAATAGCTTAATATTAAAATATTTTATTAAATTAATATTAATTCAGTATTAAATTTTAAATAGTTTCATATTTCATAAGAAATTCAAAATGAAACTACCAAAAGGGATTTTGTGTGCAAAACCAATTATACAAGCTGATTAATGCAACGTTTAGGAAAGCAAGCTGAAAGTTTTCAGTGATAAATCAAAAATAAATTAAATGCATTTTGTTTACAAACTACATTCTGTGTGGACTCTCAGTGGAAAGTAATTAACCTCATTCACAGAGATTTAATCTATTTCAAATGTATGTTACTAGAGCATAAATATACTAGTTGGTACCAATTCTCTTTTGAAAAAAAAAATCCACCAACTTTTTTGCCTTTTACTTCATGGTAACTAAAACGTTCGTTCATTACTTTTCAGCTGTTTTGTGGGGCAAGAGAAATCTATCAATACCACTTTAAAAAGTAAAATCCTGAAAAGTAAAAACCTTTCTGTGATTAATCTATGAAATCCTCCCAGAAAAGTAGACTTGCTGACAGCTGAAGACAAAAAGCATTGATTGCACTCAATCCTCTAACACAAAACAATGGATAGAAAGTTTCGGGTTTTTCAAGCTGATCTATTCAACTTATTTTTGAGTACCCAGTTTGGCTTTCTGTGAGGATCCATGCCCCTAGGGTCAAGGCAGCGTGACCCGTCGGTCACAGTCTATAAAGCAGCCCTTCAGTACAGAGCAGTGTAGCCTAGCAGCCAGAGTCGATAGAGCCGCCCTTCAGTTCAGGACATCGTGGCCTAGCAGCCAGAGTCTATAGCATTGGGACACACCTTATGGGGTGTGGTAGCCCCAGTAGGGGGGCCCAGCCCACTCAACTCCACCAGGCCCTGATCCAGGGCCCTAACAGTGGCGCAGCAGCTTGCCACTGACTCAGCGGGGGGGTCCTACCAAAATACGCTGAGTTTTTAAGGGGTGGGGGTACCACTCTGTCACCCTCCTTGGGTCACTTCCTACCAGAGTCTGTGTTGGGGTTTCCCATGATATGTTGGGTCCTCTGTGTTTGGCAGGGCCAGTCATCTCCAAGGGTTCCTCCAGTCGCTAGGGTGCAGGCAGGCCGTAGGTGGCTCCGATTCCCACTCCAGTCAGGGGCTATGGCTGGCCCTCCTCAGGAGCTTCCCAGGCAGGTCCTTCCCCTGCAGCCTCCAGCCCAGAATGAGATAGGCTCCCTCCCTTTATACTATTCGAGCACTTGGAACATGCCCAGTATTGCCAGGGAGGCGGGACTTCCACTGTCAACACCATGGGCTTAACCCTATCTGAGCTAGTGTGGGTAAGCAGACCCCATCACACTTTCCATAGCCATACCTGTGCGTCATCATTTAAAGAGTCCATTTGGAAAATACTACTTAAAATTTCTATGAGGTTCCTTGAAGCCTAAGCAATTGCTCTTGCTGATTCATTCCCCTCCCATTAGTTTGTATTAGGACTGTCAAGCAATTAAAAAAATTAATCGCAATTAATGATTAATCGTGTGATTAAAAAAACTAATCACATTGTTAAATAATAGAATACCATTTATTTAAATATTTTTGGATGTTTTCTACATTTTCAAAGATATTGATTTCAATTACAGCACAGAATTCCAAGTGCACACTGCTCATTATTTATTATAAATATTTGCATTGTAAAAAACAAAAGAAATAGTATTTTTCAATTTACCTAATACAAGTACTGTAGTGCAATCTCTTTATTATGAAAGAAGAACTTACAAATGTAGAATTATGTATAAAAAATCTGCCATCAAAAATAAAACCATGTAAAACTTTACAGCCTACAAGTTCAATCCGTCCTACTTCTTGTTCAGTCAATCATTCAAACAAGTTTGTTTACATTTGCAGAAGATAATGCTGCCTGCTTCTTGTTTACCATGCCACCTGAAAGCGAGAACAAGCATTTGCATGGCACTGTTGTAGCCAGCATCGCAAGATATTTACATGCCAGATGTGCTAAAGATTCATATGTCCCTTGATGCTTCAACCACCACCATTCCAGAGGACGTGTCAATGCGTATGATGATTTCCAGTTGGTAACGATCCAAAGCAGTGTGGACCGATGCATGTTCATTTTCATCATCTGAGTCAGATGCCACCAGCAGAAGGTTGATTTTCTTTTTTGGTGGTTTGGGTTCTGTAGTTTCCGCATCATAGTGTTGTTCTTTTAAGACTTCTGAAAGCATGCTCCACACCTCATCCCTCTCAGATTTTGTAAGGTACTTCAGATTCTTAAATCTTGGGTCAAGTGCTGTAACTATTTTTAGAAATTTCACATTGGTGTCTTCTTTGCATTTTGTCAGATTTTCAGTTAAAGTGTTCTTAAAATGAAAAATATGTGCTGGGTCATCATCTGAAACTGCTATAACATTAAATATATGGCAGAATGTGAGTAAAGCAGAGCAGTAGACATATAATTCTCCACCAAGGAGTTCAATCACAAATTTAATTAATGCATTTGTCATAAACAGATAGTCAAGGGTTAATAGAACAGAAGTACTTCATGTCTCTTCTGCCTGTAAAGGGTTAAGTTCAGTGAGCCTCGCTGTCACCTGACCAGAGGACCAATCAGGGAACAGGATACTTTCAAATTTTGAGGGAGGGAAGTTTGTGTGTGTGCAGTTAGTTTTTGGTTATTGTTCACTCTGGAGGCTCAGAGGGACCAGACGTGCAACCAGGTTTCTCTCCAATCTCCCTGATACAGGTTCTTATAGATTCAAAATAGTGAGTACTAGGTAGATAAAGCGAGTTAGGCTTATGCTTGTTTTCTTTATTTGCAAATGTGTATTTGGTTGGAAGGAGTTCAAATGTGTATTTGGCTGGAAGGAGTTCAAATTTGTATTTTGCTGAATGGATTTTAATTTGTACTTGAATACTTAGGCTGGGAGGGTATTCCCAGTGTCTATAGCTGAAAGACCCTGTACCTATTCCATTTTAAATTTACAAAGATCATTTTTACTGTTTTTCTCTCTTTAATTAAAAGTTTCTTGTTTAAGAACCTGATTGTTTTTTTATTCTGATGTGAGACCCCAGGGGACAGGGTCTGGATTCACCAGGGAATTGGTGGGGAGAAAGGAGGGAAGGGGGAGAGAGAGGCTAATTTCTCTCTGTGTTAGGATTACTGTCTCTCTCAGGGAGAATCTGGGAGGGGAAGAGAGAAGGAGGGGGGGAAGGCGCATTTTCTCTCTGTTTTAAGATTCAAGGAGTTTGAATCACAGTGATCTTCCAGGGTAACCCAGGGAGGGGAAGCTTGGGAGAGGCAAGGGTGAGGGAAAGGGTTTACTTTCCTTGTGTTAAGATCCAGAGGGTCTGGGTCTTGGGGGTCCCCGGGCAAGGTTTTGGGGGGACCAGAGTGTACCAGGCACTGGAATTCCTGGTTGGTGGCAGCGCTACAAGTACTAAGCTGGTAATTGAGCTTAGAGGAATTCATGCTGGTACCCCATCTTTTGGACGCTAAGGTTCAGAGTGGGGAATTATACCATGACAGTATTATTTTTTTAATGAGTGTCTTCAGCATGGAAGTATGTCCTCTGGAATGATGGCTGAAGCATGAAGAGGCATAGAACTCTTTATAGCATCTGGCACATAACTATCTTGTGATGCCAGCTACAGCAGTGCCATGCAAACTGTTTTCACTTTCAGGTGACATTGTAATTAAGAAGTGGGCAGCATTATCTCCCATAAATGTAAACACACTTGTTTCTCTTCGTGATTGGCTGAACGAGAAGTAGGTCTGAGTAGACTTGTAGGCTCTAAAGTTTTACTTACTTTTGTTTTTGAGTGCAGTTATTTATCAAAAAAAACCCTACATTTGAAGTTGTACTTTTGTGATAAAGAGATTGCACTCCAGTACTTGTATGAGGTGAATTGAAAAATACTACTGTTGTTTATCATTTTTAAGTGCAAATATTTGTAAGCAAAAATCA
The DNA here is from genome assembly GCF_007399415.2 of Gopherus evgoodei. Taxonomy (NCBI): domain Eukaryota; kingdom Metazoa; phylum Chordata; order Testudines; family Testudinidae; genus Gopherus; species Gopherus evgoodei. Next base: position 77,224,082 of record NC_044329.1, read on the forward strand.
TATAAAGTGAGCACTGTACACTTTGTATTCTGTGTTATAATTGAAATCAATATATTTGAAAATGTAGAAAACATCAAAAATACTTAATAATTTTCAGTTGGTATTCTATTGTTGAACAGTGTGATTTATCTTTTTAATCGCAATTAATTTTTTTGAGTTAACCATGTGAGTTAACTATGATTAATCGTCAGCTCTGGTTTTTATACCACACTCCTTCCCTTTAGTTTTTAATGTACTGATCAAGATCAGTCCAATACTCTGTAGTCTTTTTATGCAACACACTGGTCTATAAAAATTCTCAGTAGATAAGAAGGGTAATTCTTCACTGTACGATGGAGTACTTAAACTTTGAAGGGTTTTTTTTTAAAGAATTAAGATCTCTAGGATGTACTAGACCCGGTTTGTATAAGCAATCGCCTGGGGTTAAAATGATACACAGGGTTTCATAATTAGATAAAGCCATTGTTTAGAATCAGACAATACCCGTTTACAGTTTAATAAACAACTTGTCACAGTTGCTTGCTCAAAGAGGACCTGGATGTCAATGCAAACACTTAGAACAGAAAGTAGTGAAATAAATTGGTCTCCTGAGTAAATAAATTGAGCAGCAATGTGGGAACACCTCATCAGTACCAAGAAACATGATAATTTATAAAGGGCTTTTAAAATGGTGTTTCATAAGTACTGACAGTTCAAAAAATGTCTGAACCCCTTCCCTTGCCTTTAAAAAAAAACCAAATACACAAAATACGGAGATGAAAGACTCTCCAAAGTCACACACCATGTGAAAGGATGGTGGTACTTTAAAACAGAATTTTTAAAATGTATATTTTTAAAATGTCTGAATAAATAAGGATTACACCAAATGATGTGGTTCTAATCCCATTAGTTGCAAAAATCACTACACTTAAGAGTACTGTTAAACTAGTTTCAAGGGCTTATAAAAACCAGAGTGTAAAATGCTAATACAGTTTAAAAGAAGACAGAGGAACTTCTCACCTCACCATTACCATTTTAAACCTTATGCTGTAGTGCACATTAGTATAAGTGCATAGCAAATATAGGAGAGAGAGAACACAGTTTCTAACTTTCTGGAGCCATGCTGTTTCTGAGCCACCTTTGATCCCAATCCCAAGATTACTTTCTAGGGCTGCTTAGAACACTGACAACCAAAGCATCAGAGCTCCTATCAACATCCAGGTGTCAATTGCAAGGATCATCAGTATTTCTGGCTTGTTTCTGGAATGGTAAGAGATTGATGGATCATGTTTATATCAGCTTTTACCCCCAAGCCAAAGGACATTGACAGTGTTGCTATTTTCGTGGAAACTATTTGTCTAGCCCTAAATTATAATTCCATTTTAAACACATTAATCCATGTATGTCTAACAGAATTGGGACGGGTTCGTGACAGCATTAGTAAATTATAAATGACCCAGGAAATCATTAGAAGACTACAGTCTGTCTTGCCATTTCCTGCACTGTTCATCATACATTACACTCTGACATTCTAAAAAGGAAAAACAAATAGAAATTAGATTTTCAAATCTGAAATGATTAATCATATAAATATTATTGAACTATTTTTAAAATTAGCTCTTTAAAAATACATACTGTATTTGCTTTTAATATGTCATTACTTTATTTTATAGCTACTCATAAATTACTTATTGAACCAAAATGACTTTTACTTCCAAATTTCAATACATTCTTTAATGTCTTGGAAATCAGTGCATTATTAATCCAGCATGGTATTTCCTGTTTCACCAACTGGAACTGATATAGCTCAGTTTACTATGGACTGTATTAGATCTAGTCACCAGTACTTAGCACACTGAAGTTCTTAAAAGTTGTGTAAATGCCTGGGTCTTCACAGTAACTTTTGGAGTAAGACCAGCACTTCCTATACTTTTGTCCAAGAGCTTGAGTCATTTAGATCTGTATTCTAATTCAGACTCCTCTGAGGCCAAACTTCAGTTTCCTTTCACTTAGGAATATCCAGCAGTGTTTGTCTCTGCTATATGTTCACCAGAATCCAATCCAATTCAAATTAGATTAATTAAAAGCCGCTTTATTAGAGAAAAATAGAGAAAATCATCAATAAGGTGACTAATTTACTAGCAATCTCTCCGGGAAGCAAGAATGTTATGCTACAGACCATAGAATAAAACCTACAACACAGCTACAAAAACCCTGAGTGCCAACTTCACAGCTCCAATATTGTTGTTGTTCTGTTCCTAGGTGTCCTTCTCTAGCTCAAAGAAAAGTGCCATTAATCCAACGCATTTCTCTTTCTATTCCTGAAAGCTCCCTGCTATTTAGGAAAATCAAAGTCTTTATTCTGTTCAGACATTCACCTCTGATGATCCTTATGTCATCTGCGTAAGACCAACTTTCATTGACTCATCCATCTCTCTTCCCAACCCCTGATTTAGCATAATCAGTTTGGAGAAACTCCATTTCACCAACCTTCACCTTGTAAACTGTTGCCATCTCTTGTTCCTTTTAAATATCCAAAAATCTTTTAAATATTTCATCAGGGTCATTCCTCCAACACCATTGTGATCTATTGAACTAGAACACAGATAGAATTTGCTAAACAGAAATTATATAAAAGTTTGGAAGTTTTGCATTAAACTTACAAATTATTTTTCCACTAATATGCATTTCACTTTTTTAAAATGCACACTAAGGAAGCAAGCCATGTTTCTATATCCAATATGAAAGAACAATGCCTCCAGTAGTGTCAAATTTAGTTGCATTGCAAGCAACAGAAGAGGGGAAATAACCGCAAAGTTAATAATCAATGGGAGCTATTGATGCTCAGCACCTTAGCAAATTGGGCCTCCTATTTTGGTGACTTATATAGATTTAGGTGCCTAACTTTAGGCACCTACATTTGAAAATGGTAGTGTAGCAAGGCAGGGTGGCCTCCCTCTGAGCAGGAGAGCAAGGGACCATTATACTCCCCTTGGAGGGCGGAGGCTAGATTGCCCTGCCCCCTCACCAGAAGTACCGGGGCGTGGCTGGAAGTATAAAAGGCCATCCCTGCAGCACAGTTGAGGGACAGCCTGCTGAGGGGAAGGTTCTAACAGTTGAGCTGTATCCCTGAGAAAAACCCTCACCAGGGGATGCCCAATCCACAGACACCGACACCAACGAGGACTGACCCAGAGTGCCTGCTGCTGTCTAGCAGAGGAGCAGGAAGAGGCCTGGAGACTAGAGGTACTGAACCCCGGGGTGACAGGAAGTGGCCCAGGGGCAGCCCCAAAGCAGCTGGCTGCAGAGCCAGGGGTGGCCCAGTCAGTGTGTTGTGGCTGGATTCCCACCGATGCAGGGGCAGCAGATTCTGCCCCTGCCAGGGCCCTGGGCTGGGAAACAGTGGAGTAGGGTGGGCCCATGTCCCCCTGGTACTCCACCCCAGGGTGGCTGACCCTCTATGCTGTGAAAGGAGGCTCTAGCTCTGAAGAGGAGCTTCCCTTACCACTCACCTGTAAACTGTTTTGTTTGCTGGCTGCCTGAGCTCTACCCAGGCTAAAGCCAGCCCTGAAAGACTGTTTTGCTTGCTGGCACCCTGAGTCTACTCAAGCCCAGGCCCAGCTCACCTGTAGACTGGTTTGCTTGCTGGCTGCCTGAGCCCTGCCCAGGCCAAAGCCAGCCATACGACTGTTGCTTGCTGGTAGTCTGTGCCTCTACAAGCCCAGGAACCAGATCCCCTGAAAGACTGTTTGCTGCCTGAACCCAGCCCTGAGACTGTTTTGCTTTCAGGCTGCCTGAGCCTCCTCAGGCCCAGGCCCGGCTCACTGTTCTGGTTTGCTGACTGCCTGAGCTCCGCCCAGGCCAAAGCCAGCCCGAACAGACTCACTTTAAGGGCTGACTGCTTGAGCCACGCAAACCCCAGCAAAAGCCTGACAGGGACTATTAATTGCCCGGTCCTATTGGGGGCTCTTGCCCATCTTGCAGACTCTAGTCCTGTCCTGACAGGACCAGCCTGAGTGGCCTCCCTCTGAGTGGGAGAGTGAGGCACCATTACACATAGGTTTAATGAGCAAGAGGCAATATAATTGTGACAAACAATTCCGCTTTAATCCCAGTTCTATAAAATTCATTGAGACATGTCCAGCCTCACATCATAAAATATCACTGTTACATAAGAATATTACTCATGAAAGAACAGCATAGGCTCAGCAAGCTCATGCATAGCTCAGCCATCTTAATGCTTTCTTTCCAAGATAAATAAGAATGCCATATCCCTCTATAAACTCTGCCAGACAAAACTGACTGTTTATACTGGCTTCCTCCTCGTCAGTGATTTTCTTTTTTTAAGCAATCCTTGGTTCCATGTTAGAAGGCGACTCTTCTATGTAAGTTACTATAGTAATAAGCCACAACTGGTGTGCATCAATATATTATTAATGTATGCCCTGGATGCATTATGGAGACAGAAAGCCAAGTACCTTAAAAATACCTGTGTTGTGCATTAGAAGGAACATTCTGATGTAATGTATTGCTATTAGAGCATGATTAACTAACATTTCATTTTTAAAGAGCTTTTCTAATAAGATTTTTGGGGGTGGAGAAGGATTATGTAATGTATCTTTCAAAAACAAAACCATTCTTAACAGAAAGATGAGAGAAAGATAGTAGGGAAACAGTTAAATAGACATTTAGTTTTTATGTCAACAGAAAGTGCTGGAGAAGGAAAGAGACTGCTGAAAAGGTAACTTGGAACTGTGGGGTAAAAGGAGGAAACTTAAAATTGTCTCTCTCTGCAACAGCCACTCCCTCTCCACTATTCTAGTAATTCCTGTGAAAGGTGACCCTCACCAACTAATTGTTCCCCAACTCCATTCATTTAGCATTTCTTTGCACAAGCTCCTGCATATGGTATATTTAGATCTGCAGTGGAGATAGCCATTTTTGTTTTTGAAGAGAGAGAGTTGTAGTGTATAGCAGGGCATCTAGATCTTTGGATAACTTTGTTTCTTTTGTGCAAACCTAAAGAAATTAAAGGAATAAACCAGCAGATTTTGTTTTTTCCCCATGATAAAGCTCAGGCTCTGTGCTATTGAGTTTCTGCATGGATGTGGCATAAGCAAAAAGTAGTTGTGGACAATCAGTGTCATAGACATGCTGTGGTTACAATCAAGGTACAACAGTTCTACCAACTGCTAATGTTTATTCAGTTATTTCCATTCTACACTTACTGAAGTTCTGTTTGACACAGTGTGCATCTTATGTATTCTGAGGCCTGATTCGCCACTTTATGATACCATTACTGAAATCCCTGGCATTACACAGATGTAGAAGTGAGTAACACAGCAGTAAATCAGTCCCTCAAATTACTACTGCTAAAGTAGAACAGGTCAAACACACGGTACAGTTCAGGATGTACTGTAACAAAGATTCCATCTTCAAAGAAAGAACAAGTTCATGTCTATAGGGAAACAAAGCTGCAGGGCTTGTTCCTTCAAAGTTGAGGCACTCCCATGAAGAAATCCCAATCCCTGTTTGAGCTTCTCCCTTCCACGAGTAGTCCTCCCAGCTGAGAGATCCAATTCCTGCCTCCACAAAGAACATGTTCCCCAATTTTAAATGTGCATGCGCACACTGTACTCCCTCCATCAATAACCAGCCTCTACTCCATTGTCTCTGCCTTATGCGATACAAAAGTAGCAAGCGGTCTTTAGTTTCCCCTATCAGATGGCTGAAGGCTCTTCTAAACTGAATGTTTCAGACTAAGAAATATTATTCGTGCAAATGTGTTATAAGGGAAAAACTAGCATATGATCATGTAATGAAGGATTGTAGGATAGTGCATATGTACAGGGAAGCTAAATAAAGATTGCACAGATACCCTTAATTCTGGAATTTCTGAACTTGAGTGCTTGATGTTTCAACCTTCCTGTTCTTTATGTATATTTACAATGACATTAAAAATAAAACTAAGAAAACAGCACAGTTTTCATTTTCTCACTCTTTCTTCCCCAGGCAGGCTGTTTTTCTTGAGGTGGAAAAACACAAAGAAGGTAAGAAATTCTCAGCATGAGCATGAGGAGCCACAGTGGAAGGCAGTAGACCTGCCTCTCACAGAACAGAACCAAAAATTATCTGAGACAGTCATTTCAGTTATTAGGCTAATGTATTCCAGAAGTGAGGTCTTACAGTAAGTATATGGTTCTGCAGCCTTACTGAATTGGGATACTGTTGCAGGGCTCCAATTTATGGAAGCCTGCAGCAAGGTTGCATTTACAAGGTCAGTAAGAAATAGCAAATATAATAGCAAGGAGCCTAGTTCTGTAAGTGTATAATATTGTTTCCATCAATATATTGTGGGGGGTTTATTATTTTCTAAATCTAGGGTGGCACATGTATCAGGACATGTCAGTTCATGCACTGTGTCAGTATAAAAATGCCAGTTTTGAATTCAACCAGGCATGTTATTAAAATGAAAAGTTCTGACTGACATTTCCAAGGAACATTAATCCTTTTATAAGCAGCTCAGACCTCAGAGATTTATAAACAGGATGAAGTATGCCCATTTCAATGTCCAGCAGTTAGCCCACATAGGATATGAAGCATTGAGTCATTTGCCTACCATCACCATCCTGTCCTTTAACAGTGATAAACAAAACATCTGAGTAGTGTTGCTTGCCACCTAATGAACTATTAAAGGTTCATCAATAATTTCACCTGTGAAGTATTTGGCAGCTAGTCACAGATGCTGAGTAACAGCTTCACCAACTTGACATAAGTAACATAAAACCTTAGTACCACATACAGATTAATGCATCATTGGCATCATCCTACACTAAATCTATATATTGCTCAAGAAAAACAATTGTTGAAATCCAGGCCTCGTTGAAGTCAATGGGAATTTTGCCATTTACTTCATTGACTCACTATTTCACCCTGTGTGTTCAATTCCTTACAGCCATATGCAACAAGATAGTTCTAAAATGCTGTTTTCCTAACAAATATTAGACAACATTTAATAGAAACTATGTAGCAGGACAAAATTGCCTATTATGTAAATCTTTTAATCAGTCGTACAGTATAATGCAGGTAAGCAGCTGAAATAATTTTCTCTGCAGGCTCTCTGTAGCCTAGGAGACTGGAAATGGACAACATCATCCTTCAGCTCTAGCTCTCTAATTTCAGGCCTGCACAACTCCGTGTGACTAAAAAGCCCTTTAAACATTAATGGACATCAAAGATGAACTGATAGTCTCTGTCCAATTTTAAGTAAACAAGCCTATACATGCAAAAAACCACCTAACATTGTAACTGGCATCATAACTAGTTGACAGATTCAGAAAAGAGGACAAGTATTGAATGTACTAAAAACAAGCAGGTTTAGAATTTAGCCATCATCCAAGTTCTTCTGTTAACAACATTAACCAGAGATTTGTATAATAAGGGCTTGACGTGAGTGTGCTTGAACAGATATATCAAGAGAATTGTCTTAACAAGCCACTGGTTGATAGCCTTGTCACATGAGTCAAGTAACTACTGATCCAGCATACACTTGTCTGTGCCAGACAATATGATGTGGCACCTCCCTCCTGGCCATCCTGGTGATCAGTTCTGCCAGGTGCTTCACTCCCCTCAGCAGTCTCTTTACCCATTTTCTCTGTCTGCAGCCTCTCTCTCGCTCTTGGAGCAGCAGCTTCCAGTCTGTGGCTTGGCCCTCCCCATCCAGTGAAATCACAGTCCTTCTGTCTGACTGATGTCTCCAATGCTCTGTGCCACTACCCAGTGGCTGGTAGGGGAACCCTAGCCCATCCTCTATACTAGGCTGCAGCCCAGGGACCCTATAACATATAGTCAAGGCCTGTACAGTCTTAGCCCTTGCTGCTTTTTCCCTGGGCTTCTTCCTACATCACTGGCTCTCACTTTCTCAGGGCAGGGTATATCAGCCTTCCAACTCCTTCCACTCAGGGAGTAACTACAGCCTGCCTTTCCTGCAGCATCTCGTGCTACTTGCAGCTCCTGAGCTTTTTACAGGCCCCTTCTGTTCCTTCCCAGCTGCAGTGCACCTGCCTCTAATTAGTGGCCTTGTAGCCTCTCTCCCCTACCGGCTGCTTAATTGGTCAGTTAGGCTTGCCTGGCCTAATTTATCCTCTCAGGAGCCAGTGTGGGGAATACACCCCATCACACAAGTTTAGTTTCCCTTCAATCTTTAGGGCTAACCCAGGTAGAACATGCTGCACAAGTTAAGTCTGAAAGTGACAAAACATGAATCACTCTTGTTTAGTTCTGCAGTACAGAGATTTGGGCATAATCACCTGGCCAGTCAGAGATGAAAGGAAACATTTCTGGTCACTTTTTCTATGTATCTAGAACAAGTGCTAAGTAGAGAGAGATCCTGAGGCTGTGCACTACTACAGGACAGCAGATTTCCTAACTAAGAAGATAGGTCACTTCCAGCCAGTTTTCCCAAACCACTTCCCTCTGCCAGCCAACCACACTTCCATCTTACCCATACTGAGCCAGATGTTTTTAATCCAGTACTTTCACTCAATTACTTCAGCATTGTCCACATCTCTTGAGGCCTGGAAGAGTTGTGTGCTATGTACACACTGGTGATGCTATAGGTCCTACTCTATCTCTCTGGCAGAGCTCATCCATCACCTATCCAGTGGAGTTTGTTCTAATTACCGACTTAGCTCAGAAATAAGTCCTCTGTTTAGAGGCTTCTGATCAGTTTATGTCCTCCCCCTCTCACAAAATATTTCTATCTTTGGATCTCTTTATTCTCCATAAAAAAGACGTGTTGTGGAGAAATGTGCAGATTCAGTTGTGAATGTGAGGGGAATCAATCCCTTGAGCCAGGAGAGAGAACATTTTCAATCTTTAGCAGCTATTGTCTAAGCAAAAAAGCTTGTACCACTGTAATCAAAATATGTTTTAAATTGTAATGCTCTTTATAGAAGCTCTTTGTTATGACCTCAGATCTCTAGTTTCATTGTTTGATCTTTGCCTACTATTTACTGTGCATTTAAGTATTTCTAAAGTTCAGCTCATAGTGTGGCACATCTCGACACACCGTACAACACAGTAACAAACATACTTGTCTTTAATCCCTTTAGAATTGTGCCAAATTGTGCCATGGTAAAGGCAGACAGAATTTTTTTTAAGAGCTTTATAATTGTATACAAATTTAATTATAAGAGATGGTAGTGCTATTTACCCTTTCTTCAAACACACAAGCTCTATTCACTAGCAAGCAGTTATCGACTTGATACAAAATATATGTATACATTTTAAGTCACTCCAATTTCAATTTGAAGTTATTGATCAATATTGTTGATTACCTCAGTACTTTTGTGAAGTGCTTTAAGATAAAGAGATGTTCACCATTCTTCTTGTATCAGGTACCTCAAAAGGAAAACTGTGAGAAGAGAAACACAATGAAAAACAGCCGGTAATACTATATGAGACTCCTTATTAAAAACATAAAATGCCTTTCACTCTTGCTTTTATTAAGTCTACTTTTCAAGTGAAAGTTAGGTGAGCCGATTATAATACAAGTCAAGTCTAACTATTTCATTATCCATGTCCTGAAGCATGATAGCCCACAGAATGCCTTTTGAAAGCTCTAGAGTGATGGCAGCAGGTTGAATATAATGAACAATGTTACAAATGGGAACACGACTACAAGTCTGCTTACCTATCTAAAATGAAAGCAGTCAGACACAAATATGTATGATGCACAATAAATAACCAAAGTAGTAATTGTCTGTGCTTATTACTTTCTTTTTGTAGTAGCTTTTAAGTCTTCCATAACTACAGCACAAGTGAATTAAAGCAGTGCTGTGAATTATTTTTAAATGGGACATAAAAGACTGGAACTGTTAAATCCTATTTACCAGAAGATAAAATGCTCTTTTGTTTTGAGAGTTTCGTTTGTCAGTCATTTCTGAATAATTCATTTAGTATATCGATCAAAAAAACAAATCAGTAAAAGATGCTGCAACAGTTGTTAGTGAAACATCCCACCCTGTTAGCAGTCTCTGATTCTTCTAGAAAGAGTTACATGGATTCTGTTGACTCACTGAGGCGAGTGACTCATTAACACTACTCAAATAAAAGGCAGATGGGACTGGTTTTGTGGGGAAAGAGAATCTAAGCTGAGTGGTCCTGAGGGAAGTCCTGTAAGAGCAGCTTCGCCTGAGGAAAATGCTTCAGCTAAATATCTGTTGTCTTACTAAAAAGCGCCAAAGAGTCCTGTGGCACCTTATAGACTAACAGAAGTATTGGAGCATAAGCTTTTGTGGGAGAATACCCACTTTGTCAGACATATGTTGTCTTACTGTTGATTTCTTTATTAATAAAGTCGAACACCAGAAAGTGGGTTAATTTGGACCTTACATATTATGTGGACTGTGTTTGTACAGCATTTTGAGGAAGGCACTGATTCACAGATGAATGATTCAAAATTGAAATTTCTCAACTCTGTCAAGGTAGCAAAAGGTACAGATTTTACTATATACTTAACAGACCAGCACATTCTACATCCTTTTTTTTCATTCCTCATAATTTAACATTTAACAAGATGATTTCAAACACTATTTGTTTCCACATTTTATTCCTTTCATAAATATTTTAAAGGGCTTAGTTTTTATTAAAAAGTTATAGCATGGATTAACTAAAGAGAAGGAATTGTTGTCCCACTGTGAGATGCATTACAGATTAACAAAATTGTGATCTACAATATAGTTGCAGAAATATTTTTCTGGTTAATTGATGTAGTTTCTTTAGCCACATATTGTACAGTCTCAAGGCACTGAGAATATTTCTCCCACTTAAACTATGTGTTCATTTTTCCTTTAAGTCTAGCTCTAGCCATGTAGGGACTACAATGGTGTACAGGGGCTTAAACTACTACTGTTGGAGGGTTTTTTGTTTTGTTTCTTAGTAAGCTAAAGTTTTGGTACAAAGAATATTAGTGATTTCCTATGTAACAGATTTGGTTAATAAACCTCAAACAAATTCCATCTACAGTAGTTGAGTGTGGTGGTCATAAAAACTTAATTTTATTTTTACTGACTCTCAATAGTGAAGTATCATGGGACCAAAGTATTAAATTCCATGGGTTCAACACTTGCCATGTAGTACACTAGTGTGCAAGAGAAGAGGAGGAGGTAGGTTAGTCAAAAGAAATTGTAGGGAATGCCAGAACCACCTAACATAACTAGACAATAGCACATCATGAGTGTGTATGATATTTAATGTAGAGAGATGCAAGATGATGTGTTGAAAGGGAAAAAGCTGAACAACTACCAGTAATAAAAATGAGAGAGAGAATGTAACAGTGTGTAAAAAGTGGTATAATTTCATTATTCTTTTTATTAATACTACCACCTTCTTAAACACTATGGATAATTCAAGGAAGATATCTGCACAATTCACAACCATGGTTAAAAAGCAGACAGGATTTTAGATTATATTAAGAAAGGATAATACTGAAAAGTATAGGCGTACTTGTGGCAAAAGTATATCTTTATTACAGTCATCTTGAATATGGTGTTCTTTTCTGGTCACCTCATCTAAAAATGAAATGTACAGCAGAAACAGAACAGGTCCAGAGAAAAGTAATCCAAATCATTGGTAGTTTGGAAAGACCTCCACCTGATGAGCAATTAAAGAGGATTATAACAATTTAGCTTAGAGAAAAGAGTAAGAAGTGACATGAGGGAGGCACGTAAAATAATGAATGGCATAAGAGGGGTGAGTCAGGTGCTCCTATTAACATTTTCATATGCTACAAAACCTAAGAATCACCCAATGATATTAAAAGGCAACAAATGTTAAAATGATAAAAAAATATTTTTTACATGATGTTTAAGTGTGAAACTTGCTGTGACAGCTTGGGGGAGGGGTACCTGTGTCAAATTATGAATTTTATTTTGCGAATGCCTTTTGTGATTGTAACCTTCGCTGAGGACTGAAGCATCTGTTTTGCTGCCAGACCTTGACAGCTAATGGAGAGACTACATCTGCAAAGACCAATCAACAGCCATCAACACTGAATGGCTCTACCCTACTAGAACAATAGTTGTGCTGCCACTAGGTGCCATTTGTATGACTCTTTACCTAGAAGTCAATGGAGGGGCTGGGTCTGGAAATTCCCAAGTGGAAGTGCATGGGCAAGAAAGGTGGCAGAGATGGACATCATTGATGTGGACACAGTGGCAAATTGAGGACTGACACATACATGGAACTAAGCAGCATGCTGCAACTTTTATTAGAGTTTAACACAAGGCAGGGGTGTTATTTGCCCATCACCCATACTCTCCATATTATACCAGGCATTTAACTGGTTCCAGCGTAGGAGTTACAGAGCTCCTTACCATATAACCCATAACTGGCACCAGGGTTACAGAGCTCCTTACCATATATCCCAAAATGAAGGGCAGGCTCTACTCAGCCTACCCTCCACGACCCAGTTCGCTCTTAGTCCTAACACCCTCTTCCCCTCACGAGGGGAACAGAGAATGCAGCAGAGTGGGCACTTGGCCTACAAGATCTGACCTTGGCCTGCAAAGGCCATGAAGTCTCACCCTACCACATAAGCCCAAGGCCTATCACCAAAATCCAAGTTCTTTTACCTCTAGGAACCATTCATTTTATTCTCTTAACCACACTGGAAACCAGCCACAAGTTGCAGCAAGTAAAACCACTACACAAGTACCTCAGTTAGATACCATGCACATTTCTACTTAACCCACTGTGGCTTGCAGGTGTTGTAAGGAAGGCAATATACACCCTGGTCCTTCATCAGGTAGCCCACAGGAGAAAAAAATCCTTCCTGACTCTCAAAGCAGGCAATTGGCTAGACCTGAAGCATCTGTCAGGCCAGGTTCCCATTCTTAGTTTGCGTGGGTAAGATGTGCTGCTGGAACAGAGCAGAAAGAGGCTCCGTATGGCCCCTCCAGTGGGCTAAATCCTGGGAGCTGGGGAATTCTGGCCAATCAGCATCCCTCTCCCCAGCTGGCCAGCAAGGTGCCACAGATTCCATGGGGAGGAGCTATCTATTGTTGCTGAGCGAGTGTCTCCCTCCCATGCTCCTGGGACTGTTCCCTTTTCACTGCCAACCCCATCAATTTCCCCCACCCGTTGATGTGGGTGGGTGCAATATGGTAGAAAGGAGGCTGTTTCTCTAAGCAAGGGAAGCCATTCTGCCACCTGACGCAAGATAGCCAGGATAATACAGCTGGAAGAGCTGCCTGGCCTAAGAACCAAGGACTCACAAGGGTATCAAGATCAGACCATGGGGGTTGTGTTTAAGAGTTTGTTGATTTCCACAGATCTGTAACTCGGTTGTGGCTTGTTTAACAGTACAGTGTTTGTGAATAGGAAATTCCTTTGCTAAGCCTGTGCTTCATCACATGCTACAGGCTGTGCCCTGTCCAGATAACTTCATGTTGGCTAACATATGTTAGATTTAGCAACAATTAGTAGGCAGCAGATGGTAGGTGCCTACGTTGCTGCTATTCAGAGAAGCAGCAATATATGCCCCACAACATAGTGTCCTGGCAATACCTATAGAATCAGGCCATCCAGAGTATTCTTTCAGAAAAGATCTCATCATTTTGAATTGCCTTGCTGGTCAGAGTATGATTCAGCTGAACAGGGATACCGTACTCATTAGTGTACTGCTAGATATGTGACATCAGTTTCTGAATTTGCTATTAAAGAATGTTTGTAATTAGTGTCACTGACAGTCTGAATTTGCTTTCAGAACAAATTGTCTTTCTGGATATGTTTTTCAGCTCAAAGATAGACTTGATAAGATCTAACTACAGCTTCATTTTGAGCACAGAGACACACCAGCTGATTTCAATCACTAGTTCCTAGATAAAATATTCGAATAAGTGAAGTGACAAAGAAGGTTGAAAATCTTTTACTTTCAGATAATGGTGTGTGTCGTGCATACTTAGGTATTGCATTATTAACATGCATGGTGATGAAGGCTTGAGGTGCTGTTATTTATTATACCTGAGTTTGTAATTTTTTTCATAAAAGGATATTTAAATGATTTGCTATGAATTTTTGCTGACTATAATATTTTATATGACTAACTACTTCATCTGGAGGGTGAAGGTCTTCTGCCAAATTAGTTTCTAATTTTGTACTTCATCAAGAACAACAAAATCATCTTTCAGTGAAAAGATGTCTTCTAGCACATGATTTTCATTACACAAGACATTTTATAACAACCTTATGGACATTTTGACTGATAACAAGAAATCAGATTTCTGGGGGTAGATTTTTTTTTAAAGGTAAGAATATTAAGAGAAGTGTTCAAATAAAAAAGCCTTCCCATGCAGCATGTTTTCTATTAAGATTGTTAAAGCATTTCTCTTGTTGGCTCAGGTGCTAACTGCAAATACAAAAAGTTCAGTGGAGCTATCTAAAAATTTAGGTTTTAAAAAAGCAACATCATAATCTGGTAGTAAATTTTAATTGATTGTGATTCAAGATCCCATGTGTTCAAGTAAGATTGTTCTTAGGAAATCATTTGCCAAGTCACTATAAATAAAAGTTTAAGTCTATCCACTTGTGCAAAACTATATGTAAGTGTTTTAAATGTGAGTGGCCTTGCATCAGCAACTTTAAATAATAAAGTAACATACTGACCAAATATAATGGATTTGTCCTACAAAAACCTATACAGGAAACGTCAATTATACGTTAATATAAATAAACGTTAATTATATTTTGTCCAGGGACTCAAATGAAATAGAAAAAAGAAAAAAACAGAGCAAAAAGAACCCAGAAAATAATTGCTAATGTCAGTCTATCCAGACAATATTATCTTTTATCTGCAGACTGCCTGTAATGCTCACAATAATCACTTGGTAGGCAAGGCAACACAGCTACATCAGGATATGGATGTGATCTCTGAATGGGAGTTCTCCGTAAGGTTAGCATTTCTTTCCACTATGATTCTCAGTTAAAGATTCTCTTCAGTCATCAAACAAGAAACTATTTCCTGTATTGTTTATGTTACTATTAATATCAGTGTGCAGTGCTACCAAGTCTAATGAAGAAGTCAGCATCTGCTATGTGGCTTTTCTTTATTCAGGTTAAACAATGTGCATTTATCAAAAACTCAAAAACATTATATGTCTATTAAACATGTCATGTCCCCCCACCCAGTAATTCTGTTCCATGGAATTTCTGCCTGGTCTAAATCAGATAATCTCTGCATGTACATACACCATATGGCACAGAGCTACAAATGAGATGAGAGTAAGTTACTCGGCCATATTAGATCAAGCAAAACAGATTTTAAGTTTGACTATCAGAAATAGTAGATTTTTCACACTTACACACAGCATACACATTCTCAGTTACCTTATCATGGCATAACAAGCATTTGCACAAGTATGTTCAGTGACATGTTGTATTCATTGTTCAGGATTCCCACAGTCAAAGCTGTCACTCTCTTTCAGATGTAAGAAATCAGTTCATATTAAAGAACTACATGGAAATGAAAACCTTAACTCTATGTTTGCTATGTGAAAAGCTAGTCTGACCGTGAATATTACACAGGTACAACAGGAGTGCATATAACCAAGAATGTAAACAGCAGTATTGTGTGCTAAGAGGTTAAGTGAAGTCACTCACTGATACCAGTGCATGAGGACAATGTATATTTTTTAGTCCTGTAACCATAATGAAACATCATTAGTTCTAGAGGCATTGGAACTAGGTTTGAAGGTACTGTAAACATAAATGCCTTTATCAACTTTTGGCTAAGTGATGTAAACATTTTATTGTCTTGAGATGTACGGAATACACACAATGTCCTAAAAAATGCTCATGTGTCACTTTTGACATATGGAATATACGATAACTTTTTTTTCATTCAAATGATCACTTTGCTACAAGGCATGGCTCCCTTTAGATTATAAATACTACAAATACAGGGTCTTTCCCAGCCCTCAAAAAGTACCTTGTCTATTTCCGTTCAGTAACTAAAAAAAGCCCCAAGACAAAAAAAAATTGCCATACAGTTGCCTTTAAATTTCACTTGAGCATTTGCTGTAATAAAATATAAGAGAGAACAATTCGTGTCTTTTGGGTATTGCTCTAATGCAGAGGCTGTGTTTACAAGATATTTTGTAAGAGAAGACTTTTATATTTAGCTACTGCAGAAAGTGTTACCATTTTTTCTAGGCAGGCGAAAAAGTAAAATTATTTTGGGATATATAGTAACAAGTAAAAGAAATACTTCGCTCTTATCAAGCCTAGTATAAATCAGATGTTTGTGTGCTCCCTGCTGCTTATATGTGGTGTTGCTCAATTCCACAGCTGTATTTTAAATTTGAAAAGGCATTTCATTTTTAAAATCCAGGAAAATAGTTCATCTTGGTATAACTCAGATAGTTTATGCCATGTTGTTTGCATCACACCATTACTACACAACATAACTTGTAGAGGTCATCCAATAATTGACAATTCTCAGAGAAAACATCCAACTTCAGTGGATGGGAAAATAGGTAGTTTCATGATCTGGTAACTTCTAGTGGTTCATACAGCACAACCATGAGTTCCTATTTCTGTGTTTACTGAATGCAAAATATTCATGAGTCTTGGTTGAAAATCATTCCATTCTAGCTGGTCATTAGCTGGTCATGCCACTGATTTACTATTTCCTCTGGGCTTTCTTTTGAGGATGCCCTTATTGATATGTTGCCTGCATATAGCAGCTTCTCAACTTTTCCCATTGGGATCTTCCTACTCCATCAATATGATAGAGCTTTCACTGGGGAGGGAGGACTCCATGTCTCTGAGGATGATGCAGGGTAAACTCACAAGAAGTTTTTTCCTGAAATTTCCGCTCATAAAAAGCCCCTTTCCCATGGTTTTTGCTGTATGAGAGGGATGATTTGGGAAGGAGCAAGCACATAGAATAAGCAGGCACTCCTCTCAGAAAGTAAGTCTGTGTGACTTCTGCTAACCTGGGGTAGGGTTCTGCCAATTAAAAAATCAGAACCAATATCATGTGATCAGTGATGACCCACCAAGACTGAACGTTCACCACACCTTTTTGAGTCATCATTTACATTGCATTTTTTTTAAATAAAATTTCTTCCATTTCACAAAAATATCATAATCTCAAATTTCACCCATTTACAATATTGTTATGATGGAGGCTGGGTGAAACCTTGTTGAAGTTGGTGGGTGTGAGAGCTGCCCTTCATTCAGGATAAAGGTAAGAAGCAATAAACTTCCGTTTTAGAGTAAGATAGCTGAGACAATAGGCACCTCCAACCAAAACACAGACCACATGCGAGGCTGCGCAGAAACTGAACTATGGAGACAGAGGAGTTTCACTAAGTATTTTTTGTTGGAGGTGTGTGTGTCCATGAGCTGAAACACCTAGAAGCAGAAAAAGAAGCAGCAGAAGCATCCAGTGAAGCACTGGAAGTGTGGCCCTGAAAGAAAATGAAGTAAGAAACCTTTGGGGACTGGCTGGGAAGTCAGGCTTGGAAAAGTGAACAAAGAAACTTATTTCTGTTTGATTCCTACTGTGTTCAGGGAAACAAGACTTTATGTACACTCTTTGTAAATAAACAGGACTGCATGAATAGACAACCTGACTCCATCATCAATTTCTCCTACTAATGTAAACAACCTGACCGCACTCAAATATTGGTTAACCACTCAGGCCAAAAAGGGTAACAATATTGTTTGAGCTGGGTTAAACCCTGCTATGGGTTGAGTTGAAAGCTTGTTGAAAATTATGTGTGAATGCACCCTTCATTTAAGATAGTTTTAAGGGATAGTTAAGGCACCACACCTAAAATAAAGCATAACTCTGAGTCTGCCCAGAAACTAGCAACATGGAGATAGCAGATTCCACTGGGCATTGTTTCTGCTCCCATCTGGAAACCTCCCTAGAGCACCAAGTGTGACTAGTCACTCGGGTCAAAGGAGTGCAACAATATTTACTGTGCTCCTAATGAAGTCGAGTTTGTACAATGGCACCGATAGAAAAATATTTGTTTTTTTCCTCATTATATGAATTTTTTTCACCAAAGTAATTCATGGTAGTGAGACAACTAAAAGATTCATCTTCCTCTTGATGGGAATTGATTTAATAAAAGATTTTTCAAACATTTGTTGAAGTGTGACAATATTTCTTAAAATAAAAATTCGAAAGGCAAAATATAAGGAATGAGAAGGAGAAAGGATTTGTTTTAGAATTTCACTTTTTATAAGTTCCACCCTCTTAAAAGCATATCCACTAAAGTAAATAAAAGTTTAATAAATAATATATACATATACACACATTTAAATGAAAAAACATGATTAACTTCTTAAGAACCATTAAGTGTATAATTACAAGGATTCTATTACATTAAGATACCAATTTCTTTAAAGCCAGAAATAATACCTGCTGAAACTTTAATTATTTAAATGAGAAAAGGAGGCGGCATGTTATCTTCTCTGACAAAGATTAAAATCAATTTAATTGCTTCTCTGCTGCATTGACATGATTCTTGCTGTGAGTCAAGCAACCAAAAGGGGAAATTAACACTGCAGCTGTTAATCAAGTGATATTTGTGTGCTCCATCTTATTATAGCAGGAGAAAGAATAACTGCTACTTTGGGGAGAGTTTGGCCACACTGTACTTCATATAATTTTTTTGCTTCAAACATTCAGCCGATTTACTTAATTTTTAGAGTCTCAAGTATCTTTAGATGAAGTGCAGCCTGAGAAAATTGTGTGTTGCATTATTTGATCCCCTAGTAAAATCTGTTATGTTAAGACCAAGGTTTGTTCCAAATTAAATTCATCCTTGAGTATCTGACTATAGTGTAAAGTTTTGAAGTAGCTAAAAAAATAACAAAGATACCAATTGGTGGGGGATGGGCAGAGGGTGGCAGCTATGAAGCATAACAGTATATTTACAAGCAAGACAGCAGCAGCTCCTAGGGGTCAAAACTCAACAATTTTACTAAAATTAGAACATGCATTTGAAAGAAAATAACTGTGGAGTATGTAGCACCAACTCATGGCTTATATCTGCTGATTTAAAAATGTTTATCCTTGCAGTGCCTTTGTTAAACCTCAGCACTGAGTGAATATTCAGCAACATCTACACTCGACAAACTAATGTATCTGATTGTAAGAAAATGGTATTGTGAAATATTTATGAATTCTGAAATACAAATCGGTGTGGTGCCTCATCATCTCTTATCAGCCCTTGTTAGCTTTACAGATGATGAGAAGCACTAGAATAACTGAGGTTGTCAGAACTAATAGAATTCAGAGACTCTGCATCAACCTAGTTCAGTTTCATCTAGAGCTCATATACTGGAATTTTTAACTCCTTCACTTCTCATCATTGGACTTGCATCAGTTTCATTTTAGGGACTGTTATTTACCATACACAACAGAAGTGGCCATGGCACTTCCCTAACTGCAGACTGGACAGTCAACTATGGGAACTTTGGGGGGAGGGGGGAATAATTTGGACTGTAGTGTAACTTTAAACATCTTCACTAGTGATGGAAAAAACCTCAAGAAATCTGGTTCAGATAACTCAGATCTGGATGCTTATTGTATCTGAACTTGCAGAGTCTGTGGTCAGACAAAGCTGGAGTGAAACGCTCATGAGAACTTGTGAGAACATATGTAACTGTACTTCCATGAAAGCCTGGGAATCTAATAAGAGCAGCTTCTCACACTCATTGTAGCTTTTCAGCTCTTGTAGGACAGCATCCTCTCACAGCATCCCAGTACCTCTTCTCCCAGACAACATAGCGGAATGATAGTTGAATTAAATTAACATTTTGAGCCACAAAAATTGTTTGACTTGGGTTTGTTTCAAAGAATAAGTAAAGATCAGAATCAGGTCTGCTACATCTGAAGTGGTTGATCCAACCCTAGTCTTTACTTGGTGCTGTAGACAAAGGTATGTAATAATGGTAATTTTTCAGCAAATACTAATCTCTTCTGAAATTGATCACATTGTTGTCCTGCCCTGTGCTGTGCCTTATTCAGTTTGACCACAAGTGGCATGTCACAGATGTCCAAAAGGAGTTTATTGCTAAATAAAGCAAAGTTTCAATGGATTTTAAATGACAATCAGAATTTCATAATGTCATAAACAAATGGTTAAGGGTTAATCTCTCTTTTACCTGTAAAGAGTTAAGAAGCTCAGTAAACCTGGCTGACACCTGACCAGAGGACCAATAGAGGGACGAGATACTTTCAAATCTTGGTGGAGGGAAGTCTTTGTTTGTGCTGTTTGTTTTGTTGGTTGTTCACTCTCGGGACTGAGAGGGACAAAACGTACACCTAGGCTTTCCCAATCTTTCTGAATCAGTCTTTCATGTTTCACAATAGTAATAGCCAGGCAAGGCGCATTAGTCTTATGTTTGTTTCCTCAACTTGTTTTGCTGGAAGGATTTTTACCTCTGTTTTCTGTAACTTTGAATCTCAGGCTGGGTGGGGGGGTCCTTCTAGTCTATATGAATCTGAGTACCCTGTAAAGCATTTTCCATCCTGATTTTACAGAGATAATTTTTACCTGTTCTTTCTTTAATTAAAAGCTTTCTTTTTAAGAACCTGATTGATTTTTCCTTGTTTTAAAATCCAAGGGACTGAGTCTGAACTCCCCAGGGACTGGTGGGGGGAAAGGAGGGGGGATGGTTAATTCCTCTTTGTTTTAAGATCCAAGGATTTTGGATCTGTGTAACCCTCTCAAGGCAACCCAGGGAGGGGAGAGTCTGGGGGGAAAAGGAGGTGGATGGTTAATTTCTCCTTGTTTTAAGACCCAAGGGATTTGGGTCTTGGGTTCCCCAGGGAAGGTTTTGGGGGAACAGAAAGTGTGCCAGACACTACTACCGGCTGGTGGCAGCGTACCAGACCTAAGCTAATAATTAAGCTTAGGAGTGTTCATGCAGGTCCCCACTTCTTGAACTCTAAAGTTCAAAGTGGGGAAAAAACCTTGACACATAGTCAGTCTAATTTTATATGTTGGCAGGCTTTTATTAAAAATTACCACTTTAAATGGAAAGTCCAAAGGCTCCATTAGAAAGGTTCAAGGCCATATGTTGAGATCTAGTAGAGATAATATTAGATAGCAAAAACCTAGTGTTGAAATCATTGTACATTCTGAGATCAGGAAACAAGAGATGTTACAGTTAGGGTTGTGCAAATCATGGATGGTTCAGTCTGTGTGTGGGGTTGAAGAACCAAAATCTGCACTTGAGTCAGAAGATGGATATGAACTAACTCCTGGATGTTTACTAGATATGCGGTTAAATATCACTGAACTCAAACTAAGGGAAACCCCACCACCACTACAACCTTCTCCTTACTCTACTGCCTCTACTCTACTGAGCCCTAGGACCTCATTTCTAGTTTTAGGTGACTTCAGATAGATCCTATTGCTTTTTTGGAGGTGGGGCAGAGGAAGAAAAGTTCTTGTGGCCAAAATTTCCCTCAGAAAATATTTCTTAACTCTACCCAAGCCTGTGCTCGGCCCCTCCCAGTACAGATGGAAAGACAAGATCCCTTACTCAAGAGCTTACAAACAAATTTCGGATACAACAGTGATAACAACAAGACATTAGGAAGAATGGCCAGGGACAACATTAAGGTTACATATAAACTCAGCAGTATTAGTGTACACTATGGAGGAGAGTTTGTGGCACACCTTTTCATAAATATGTAGGATGAATAAGTAGGAAACTTTACTGGCAAATTTTTTGCTGGCCTCGCAAAAAGAAGTGGGTGTCCAATGAGGATTTAAGAAAAGAGCAGGTAGTGGATCTGCAGACCAGCACAGGCAAGGTCTTCCATGCGTAGAGGGGCAGTGTGGAAGGAAGTGTAGAAACAGTTGTGGGAAAAGGTGATAAGCAGAGTGACAAAGCTGGCATCCTTGGACTAGCTGAACACAGGATAAGGTTAGGAAGATATAAACTGGGAAAAACAGTGAAGGGATTCAAAGAGGAGCTATTGTGGTCAAATTCATGGGTAAAGGAGAAAGATCTTGGTTTCAGCATTTTGTATAGACCGGAGCAGGGCACTATGGGCATTACAAAATCATCAGAAAACAAAGTTATCAAGATGAGACAAGAGCAAATGTTATAGCTCTATGACAAAGAGAAAAGGATAGATTTTAGAGATGCTGGGTAAGAAGGAAAGGCAAGTTTTGGACATGATCTCACAACCGTGGACAACAATTATGCACACACACATTCCTCTCAAATGCAGAATTTGTGGGTTATCAAATAAATGCAATATTAATTTAGGTGTGGATTAACTTAACCAAAAATTTGACTTCCACTGACATGACAAACAAATATATCCAATACTGGCTGTGTTCTATGGAGCACATAATACAGACTTCCACATAGGAAAATTCCAAAGATGAAAAGAGTGTAGTAATGAGTTTTTAAAAAAAAAACAGAGAAGAAACCAGAAAGCACTGGTGAAGGAGAGTGATAGTGTAAATCCAATTTTGTTTTCAGCAAAGGGTGACACAGCAAGCCTTCAGTTTCACATACTCTGATACTTGTCAGAAGGTCTCTGTCACCAGGAGACAGTCTGTCCATTTTCTAGGTTAGAAGTGGGATTGGTTTTAAAGGTGGCTTCTCACAACATTCTTGCATATAATCTGACATCTGTCTGAATAAACAGAGGTGATCCATCTTATTTGACAAGCATAAATTTTATGCTGCTTTAGTTTTCTTTTGTTTACCTCCCTATAAAGCGTACTCATCTCACCCATGTCTGCCTTCAGCAACAACCAAAGTTTACAGTGATGAATGGAGTTCTCTGAACATACACAGAGAGTGAAAACCACCTGTTATTTGGTAATAACTTTCTGCCTAACCAAATGATCATCATTACTGTATGCTTTAATCACTACATAAAGAATTTGTCACCCACCATTTTATTGTAGCTTATCAACTTCTATAGGAAGATAGGAGCAAACAACGGTCCAGGAAAAGTGGTGAAGAGCCATAATTGTGTAAGATATTTTAAACATTTCTGTCTTTAAAAAGTTTAACAAAATGGCCAGAACGCTGGTGAAAATGTAATGCAGAGATTACTTTTTAGATTGATTAGATGTTCATCTCTAAAAGTCAATTAGCTATAAGCTTCGTGCCCCTTTCTAGGAGGCACTGTAATGTCTTTAGAGAAACTTACATAGGGATGTAAGTGTTTTCAAATGAGTTCTCTCTGAGGTACTGGAGAGTTCAAGTGCTTTGAAATCAAACTCTGAATTCTAGGACTTCAATTTAAATCGAGCCCTGGGCAGTAGCATTTACAGGTATGCCTACACTGCAATGTAAGGTGTAACATGAAATTGTACCTACCTGTGCTAGCTTTACTCCAGGTAGCTCATGTAACAAGAGCAGTGAAAACATGGTGGCACAGACCTCAGCACAAGGTAGCCACCCAAGTACAAGCCTGCCAGGGACCGCAGGTAGGTACTTAGGAGGCTAGCCTGCACTGAGGTTTGTGCTGCCATGTCTTCACTGCTCTTATTACTGGAGCTACCTAAATTAAAGCTAGCATAGGCAGATATATCCATGCAATTACACATTAAATTGCACTGTAGATGTCCTTGGTGAGTCTTCACTATCAGATGGCTGTTTGGTGTCCTATGCAAAGTGAGCTAGAGGCCATGACCCAGTACACAGCTAACAGGGATCCACTTCACAAACACCACCACAATTGGCACTAGTCAGCATGAAAATCAAGGACTGAACGGAATCTTAAACCATCTTCCTACTATACAAATGGTGGTTCCAGTTCAAGGGCAAAATATCGTAGTGGGGCAGGTGGATTGCAATGCTGTTGCCGGTGCTGTAAGTTTTTCCACATTATCAATCTATAAGCAATAGGTTACCTGGAAAAAAATAAAATAATGCATGCTATGTGCTACATGCACCCCAAATGGTATTTGAACTAAATTAGATGGAGAAGGGAAATGGGAGATTTGAGTAAGAAAGTTTCAGTGGCTAAGATGCTGAAACACATGTCGTTCCTGGGAAGCTGCCAGAGCAAGAATAGCTTTGATTGTTTATTTAAAAAAGTAGAAAGAGCACATTAAGGAGCAGGCAATTTTATGGGGCATAAATATATTCTCAACATGCATTTTGCTACATTATGGTGCAAATTTTCCTAACAGGCATCCTTTTCTTCTGTATACTTCATTTGCCTCCTCAAACAGTAGATGAACATGACTTTTTGTCACTAGCTGTCAGACTAATATACTCTTCAGTTCCTCTCAGCAGCCTGGATATTAATTCAGATTGGATTTCCATTGTTTTTTTTCCCTCTCTCTAAAGAGCAGCAAAAACATTTTACGGAGAGTATTATAAAAACTTCTGTGCTCAAGCTGTTGCTAAGTTATGAACATTTTAATACTTGAAAACACTAACTGGGAAACATTGATTTTTTTTAAAAAAAATCTATTAAGATCTTTCATTTGAACTTAATTTTAGTGAAAGATGATGGAATGGCAATTGTGGATACCAAAGTCCTCTATTTACCTACAGAATATATAGCTACTGTACAAACATCTCCATACTGTCCCCTCTTGTGCCCAAACCCTGACCTGGCGCAGGTCAGGATCCATCTCTGGAGAAAGATTTTGAGAAGGCAGTTCAGTCTGCATGTCTATTCAGATCTTGTTTGCTCTGCTAAGTGAGGCAAACAAGCATGTAAATTAGTCCCCTCTGTGAAAGTGGTTTTTGAATACTTGTCCACTAGGAATGAGATAATAACCACCAAATATTAAGCAGAGTTATATGAAATAGTAACATCTTCCAGCCTAGGGCTGGATTTCAACTGGCAATGTAGAGGTAAGGGACTAGATTCCATTACCAATTCCTTGAGCTTTCCAAACTTGCCAAAGTTAACAACATTGACTAGAATGATAAATAGGTGTCAGGTTTCAGAGGGATAGTTGAGTTAGTCTGTATCAGCAAAACCAATGAGGAGTCCTTGTGGCACCTCAGAGACTAACAAATTTATTTGGGCATAAGCTTTTGAGGGCTAAAACACACTTCATCAGATGCATGGAGTGAAAAATACAGTAAGCAGAATACATATTATAGCACATGAAAAGATGGGAGTTGCCTTACAAGTGGGGGGTCAGTGCTAACAAGCCAATTCAATTACGGTGGAAATGGCCTATTCTCAACAGTTGACAAAAACAGGTGAATACCAAGGGAGGGAAAATTACTTTTGTAGTGCTAATGAGGCCAATCAAGGTGGATGTCACCCATTTCCAACAGTTGACAAAAAGGTATGAGTATCAGCACAGGGAAAATTACTTTTTGTAGTTACCCATCCACTCCTAGGCTTTATTCGGGCCTAGTTTGACGATGCCCAGTTTGCAAATTAATTCCAATTCTGCAGTTTCTCACTGGAGTCTGTTTTCAAAGATTTTTTTGTTGAAGAATTGCCACTTTTAAGTCTGTTACTGAGTGTCCAGGGAGACTGAAGTGTTCTCCTACTGGTTTTTTAATGTTACAATTCTTGATGTCTGATTTTTGTCCATTTATTCTTTGGCGTAGAGGCTGTCCGGTTTGGCCAATGTACATGGCAGAGGGGTATTGCTGGCACATGATGCATATATCATATTGGTAGGTGTGCAGGTGAACAAGCCCCTGGTGGTGTGGCTGATGTGGTTAGGTCCTATGATGGTGTCCCTTGAATAGATATGTGGACAGAGTTGGCAAAATTTGTTGCAGGGATTGGTTCCTAGGTTAGTGTGTTTGTTGCATGGTGTGCAGTTGCTGGTGAATATGTGCTTCAGGTTTAGGGGGCTGATCATGTGTGTGCAGATAAGGTTGTTGATCATGTGCAGGCGGCAAAGAGTCATGAAAATCCCTTTTCAGTATATTAAAAGTAGAAGAGAAGCCCTTAAGGGGACCTGGTCTCCAGCTTTCTCCTTGCCATACTTAAGGCATGCAAAATCTATTCTTCCCTTCACAATTTAATGTTTGTTTAAACATTGAGAATTGCAGTAGGGCTAATGGGAGTGTGACTCTGTCATTTTTATGTTAATATTTGCGGATTGTAATTGCCCGGTTGGAAGGACAGCCATTTAAGATACACGATTCCTGATTAACAATATTACTACCAAGGAAGACTGAAAAATTGCAGTGAAAAATGTTAAAAGGGGTGGGATCTACTGGTCTGATTAGAGAACTGGGAACCAGGAAACTCCACACTTCACCTTCCTGTTCAAATCACACAGTGATGGATTTTATAAGAACATTTGTAATGATTAATTCTGGTTTAACCCTAAGTCACGGGCGACTTGAGTAAATCAACCTCTTCGCCTCAGTTTCCCCATCTGCCAATTATGGATAATACCTACCATCATAATGGTCTTGTGAGGATTCTTTAATATTTTCAAAGGGTTCTAAGGATAGTAAGTGCTTATGTATTATTAACTTGTAGGAACATCTCCTTTTTTGTGACACCTGTGTGAGTACTTCACAGACAGTGTAATTCATGCCTCCATAAAACAAACTTGCCATCCTTTTTGCATAAAATATGTAATTGTGGAGTCAACAGAAATCTGTTGTCAGTGGCAAATTCACACATTTGCTTCCCACCACCGAGTGGAAAACTTTAAACAAGTTTATAGATCTACAAAATGGATATATATGAGAAACATGAAGATTTCTGGAGGGAATACTAAAGCCACATTAAGCAACCATACAAAGTTATTTCCAAGATAATTCAAATGATGCACAATAAGGCAGGAATGTGGGAGACCCATATTTCCAGTCCCAAGCACTATTAGGAGAAAAACATTGCAATGATATCTGCCAATTTTCCAGGGCTTTGTTACTCCACAGCAAGCCCTATCAGAGAGTATGTAAAAAACTTGTAACAGCTTTCAAACAGAGTTGGATGCTTTCAAATACATCAGTGATGCGGCTGCATACGAACATGAATAGTATTGAGTGAAGAGCCCATTTTATTTCTTTTTTAGAGATAGATACTTTGACAACTAGAAGTATAAAAAATTGCAACAGCAACTTCATTCTGAGCATACAGTCCCTACATACTCATCACATACACCAATTGTACTGTCCGTTAAGTGTGATTTTTCCATTTGCTCTAGATACAGATCTCTAATATCCAGCTGGACTAAACCTGCAGGGCTCCTACTTCTTTCACAGAGTCACAATGTGGGTACACGTGTACTGTAGCATCACTTACTGCCTGTTTGTGATATTGAGTGACTGTTCCTACTTAGGGACTCAAACAGTTTTAATTTTGAAAGGAAATATACCTCTAATGACACTAAAGCACAATTAATGTGTCACCTAGATCTGGCCCTTAATATCCAAAATACCTGAACAAAGGGTCAAAAATAAGAAAAAGGAATAAATCAAGCTATTTTATAGTCCATATTATAAGGAGTAGAACAGAATTGGAGTTAGCAATTCTAAACAGGAACAGAAGGATATGCTGAAATACTAGTTAAAATAGAAACTTCAGAAACATTAGGTGTAGATTCAACTATGTTTGAACTTCATAATACTCACCATACCATTAAAAACACATTCATTTGAACAGACACTGATAGCAGATTTCCTGTTCCAAGTTACTATATGACACCAGAAAACAGGAACTAAAATGAAATTCAGTATAATGTAATCCAGTGCAAGATTATGTGAAAATGGCCTTACCGCAGGGCTATGCATTGAATGGGCATTTAAATCCTATTATGTCTGATTATCTTGCAGTATTTGGGCACATTTGTAAATAGCTATAAAGAAACATTATGCCTAGTGCTGTTAAGTCCCCACATGTAGCAGATGGTTTCTCTGTTGTGAGAATGTATGTTTCAAAGTCAGACCCAATGCAGAAAGAGGCAACAATGGAAACCATGGCATCTGGTTTCAAAGAAACACAACTCACAGCTAGTGGGAGAAATCAGACATAATACTGAGAGATAATATAACACTGATTTACCAGAACATTTAAAGCAAGTAGGGGAGCCATAAGTAAGATGTTCATGCTTTCTTTACCTTTGTCATGACTGAGAGCAGATGCACAGAACAGAGCAGAGAAGTGGGAATCCAAACAAATCAGTTATTTTAGGAGAAAGTAAGTAGTTTCAGAAAAACAGAATTGCCTGCTGTAATCCTAGCGGAAGACCTGGTAATCATGAAGAGAAATGAGTGGCCCAAAGAAAACAGATCTATAAGACTATCAGTGTAATTCAGTGAGGGAAACAAATACCTTTCTAAACACATCAACCAGACCAATGTAAAGCATAATAAATCTAGAACAAAAGGTAGAAGATGTACACACTTTATAAAAGAGAAAGCAAGACAGCCCTGACAATGGACCATTAGTTTGTAATGCTTATGACACCAAGTAATGCCTGTGTGTGAAAGTCTGGCCCTTCCAAGTCCGTGGCAAATCTCCTATTAAATTGAATGCAGCCAGAATTTCACCCTTCGTTTGCCTAGGTATCCTTGTAGGTAGCAGTTTTGCACTTCAGAAATTATTCCAATCATAGAACTGGGCAGTGAACAGACTAAAAAAAATGTTGGTATATAGAAACAAACAAAAAAAGAAGAATCTATAGCACATCTAAAAATAGAGCCTCTCTTCTAAGACCTACCTATCCATATGTTCGGTTTAGGATAATTTTCTAAAGCTATATCTAGTGGCCCATCAGGACATTCCAAAAATACTGCATTGTCAAGGAGAAATGAAAGGCTTATATGTCTTTCTAGAACTCAAAATAGAAGACATGATAATTAAGTTGTGCATCTTATTTCAGTTCATGCAAAGAAATGTAATAAGCCAAGAAGAGGCAAGCCTGAGTTGTGCTTCATAGCCATGGTGTTGAAAATGAATTATAAATAAATAAATAAATAAAATTTGATTTTTTTTTTTTGGAGGGCTGGCGCAGCAGGGAAGGGAGATGTTCCTGAATATCAAACAGTTGTATTGATGTGCTTTTTACCAAAGATTTGTGCTGTATGCTGGCCATGCTGTGGAAATGATGTGTGAACATGTAATTAAAAACTGTCATAAAACACATGCACAAGGGGGCCAAATTAAGTTTGCACAGGCAACCTTACTTCTGATATTTCCTAACTTTTGAGTGCTTGATTTTGTACCCTTAATAACGTTCTTTTAACATAGTAGTTTTGTATATTATTTTCTAGGTTTTAATAAATTAAACTGAAAAAACAAGCTTTATCCTTTGGAACCATGTTGACTCCAACAAAGTTCACCAACAGGGTAGGAAGCTTTAGATCCACAGCACATACTTTTGCCACTTGATCTAACAGAGTAACGGATTATTCTCCTTATAGTTGCTATGGCAGCACCCATTTTTTCATGTTCTCTGTGTATATACATCTTCCTACTGTATTTTCCACTGCATGCATCCGATGAAGTGGGTTTTAGCCCACGAAAGCTTATGCTCAAATAAATTTGTTAGTCTCTAAGGTGCCACAAGTACTCCTTATTCTTTTTGCTGATAGCAATAGTAGTTTATCATCCTTTGTGAGCCAGCCAATAGAAGGAGATGAGGCACATATTTTGCTAGTGGGTTCCACAGCTATTTCCTTCCACTAGTGGAATGGTGAGACTGGAATCCTGGGTTCTATTCCAGGTTCTAAGGCAAGTTTACTCAAGTGGTTAAAGACTCTTCTCTGCCCCGGTTCCTCCCTCCCTCCCAAGCCTGACCCCTTCTCCCTCAGCCCCTACAGCGTCTGTTCATCCCATTCGCCATCCACTTCCATCAGCTTCACATCCTGGTCCCAGACACACATATACTTACTATACTCCAGGGCCAGCTCCTAACCCTGCTCTGCATTCTACAGAGGAGCTTCCTCCTTCATGCTGCCTGGGTAGCAGCAGGAAAGCATTGAGAGCACAGGAGGGAGTATCCCAATTCTATTCTAGTGCCCAGCACCACAGCACTCCTTGGCTGACAGGAGGAGCAAGCAAAGGAGAAGTCCTGCTCAGCCTCTGCAGCCCTGGCATGAAGCATGCTCAGTTGCAATGTAGGGAAGGGATATGCACAGTCCAGTCACCTGTAAGAGCTATGAGAGAATGGAGGGTACACAGCACACCCTTCGTAAAATTTAGATGCCAAACTCTAAGAAGTCTCTACTGAGTCTGTGAGAACTGAGTTCTACAAAGGCTCATTACTTGGTCAAGATTTTCATGGGGATGGTAGAAGAAGTGTTCAACAGCAAAATTACCCTACATGACAAATTTCTGGTCACTTCTCCAAAGTAGGGATGGTACAGCTTCTCAGCAAAACATCTGTAAGATATTTTTAATGTAGGCAAAACACTGTATTTTTCCGTAACATCATTCTGAGAAATAGCTGAAGTTAAAAAAAAAACAAAAAAGCAGCTAGCCTCAGGCAGAAACCAGCATGGAACTTTTCAACCCAAACAGTTAAAGTTTGGGAAAGTTACAAACAAGTGAAAACCAGATCTTATACTAGATACTGTTGGGCAACTCTAACTGCAAGCTTTGCTCCTTGAACCACCTATAACACAGGGTATGCAAGTACCCTGGAGAATTGTGGTATGTTGGGTATGACTTTTTATGAGTAACAGAAGTGAGGTCATTAGGAAAGCCAATGTGTTTTTAATTTGCTAACCTGTGCTAACGGGTCTATTGAATACTATTGAAAGATTGGCAAAGAGTAAAAAAAAATTCAGGTGAACTAAGTGATTGTTAGAAGAAGGAGTCAAGATCTGAACAATCACAATGGCCTTCCAAGAAATCAAGTAACCCTTCAGACACTGAAGTTGAATTGACTCTAAAGCTTTAGAGACAAAAGCTGAAATTCTGTTCTGGAAGAGGTGCAGCACACAATTCACAGTCCAGGAGATGAGGGCGGCAAATGTGACTTTAACTCACCTTTGAGCCCTTATGACCCTGGGGTGCTCCAGGATGTCCAGCATAACTTAAACAGCCCTGGGGCCTTGTTTAAGTTACAGCTGCTTCCCCAGGCTAACCAATAGTTCATGGTGGCCCTGACCCAACACACCCCTCCTATACCCAGCACACCCGCTGCATCAGGGCTGGCAGAGGAGTCCTCAGGAAGCAGCCTTACAGCAATGCCACAGCTAAGGGAGTCCTCCTATGGCCAGAACTGGGGTTTGGGAGAGCCCCTTTTTGCCACTGTAACTCTTACATGGAGTAAAGTGGCCAAAGTGGGAGTGAAAATCTCGCTCAAAGGGCCAGATTTGCCTGTCATTGATTTCTGTGAAGATATACACATTGATACCAGTGTGAAAGGAGAAGCAGGCCCAGAGTTCTGTGTTTGATATCCCAAGTTAAAAAGGAATGAAAAAAGGTTTATGTATTTTTTCTTCCCCCAAGCATCTTCAACGAGATGGTATTGGTTATTCCACTACAGATGACTGGGCCTGTGGAAGCCCATCCTAATGTAAAGTCACCTTTGTCAATATGCTGCAGGGAAACAGTTTTGCAATGAAACTAGCTGTATTTGTAAGGTATTACTGCACATTGCTGTATAAGATAAGGAACAAGCACTACTATATACAGCAAGAGACAGGCTGAAGTACTCAGTATGGTATGAATTCTATATGCAATATTGTATGTCAGTTATATATCAAAATTGAGAAGTAGTTCTTTGGTTTTCCTTTAGAAGTAAACACAAGTTAAATATGCTGTTATTGTGGATACAATATAGCAATCAGTTAATCTAGAATATATTTACTAAAATCTTAAAAGTAATATTTAAGTATATTAAATACAGTTAAATATATTTACTAAAAACTTAGTTCTGACTAACATTTTTCTAAATGTACACTAAGTGTAAAACATATGTTTGAAATCAGACATCAGTCTGCTACATTTAGCTATATTTTAAGAAATCAGTAAGAGTTACTATATTTTTATTGCATGTTACATAAGTGAGAAGTGGAAGTGCCACAGCCCATCCCTTCTCTAACTAGCAAATTGGTATCTAATTGTTTCTGATACGTGACTGTCATTAAACTGAAGTCAAAATATAACCGTTTTTTATGTAACTGACATATTTAACATATGTATCAATTAAACCCTTCCTTAAAAGAATGAATTCTGAATCTATGGCATTTTCTTGTAGGAGTGTTAGGGCTTAGTCGTTAACATATTTGGAAATGTTTGTTTGGGGTTTCAGATGCCTGTGTGGAGAAGTCTGTGAGGAAGTTTCATTATATATGCACCATTTCTGATCATGAAAGGCTAGCTTCATATCTATCGAGATGGCTGCTGGCTGCTCATGAAAAAGCACAGAACCTCTCCCCAGCATTATTGGGAAAAGAAGGATCTCACAGAACATAATTAGAACAGTTAATATCAGCTTTAACTGAATTACGTGATTGGTCATTAACAGTTAATATGAACTGCAGGATTGGGCCTTAGGTGTGAACAGCTACATCCTTTTCCCTTAAATACCATTCATTGTTGGGCAGTAGCCAATATTCTAATTCAGAGGGAAGAATAATAAATGTGTATTATTTATATCCAGCTAAGAACATTCTGCTTAAAAAAGCACAAGATTCTGCCACCTTGAAATCTTCAATTACTTTAGAAGTATTACATGTGAGTTTTATATTTTGTGAGCGAGCCTCTACAAGTCAATAGAGTGACAAACTTTCCCACTTCATTATATACTCCCCCCGGCTAGACTGAGCTCATCCCAAGCACCTAAGATTCAGTATTTTTACACTGTTGACCCAATGTGCTGAACGCACTCACATAGCCTAGTTCAGTGGCTCTCAATCGTTCCAGACTACTGCACCCCTTTCAGGAGTCTGATTTGTTTTGCGTACCCACAAGTTTTTCCTCACTTAAAAACTACTTGCTTACAAAATCAGACATAAAAATACAAAAGTGTTACAGTGCACTATTAGTAAAAAAAAGGCTTACTTTTTCATTTTTACCATATAATTATAAAATAAATGAATTGAAATATAAATATTTACCTACATTTCAGTGTACAGTATATAGAGCAGTACAAACAAGTCATTGTATGAAATTTTAGTTTGTATTGACTTCACTAGTGTTTTTTATGTAGCCTGTCGTAAAACTAGACAAATATCTAGATAAGTTGAGGTACCTCTTGGAAGACCTCTGCATACCATTAGTTGAGAACCACTACTGCCAGCAGCAATCAAACCCAGGATTTTTGGTTTCAAAAGCATAAGGCCCTAACTATTTAAAAGTGACATGCAATGCCCTAATACCTTGATCTTATTAAACAGAAACCAAAGAAGTTGGGTGTGTGCATGTGCGTAAGTGATAGCAAAATAAAGACCCTGGACCAAATTCTTCATCTACTCAAGTGCAATTTCTCATTGACTTCATCAGGAATTGTACGTAAGAGCAGAATTTGACCCCATCCTAACTTTTCTTAGCAAATACTCCATTAAAATCTAAAAGCTATTGATGGACCTTTCATCCAAGCTATCTCCTAGACACAACTCTCCTGTGTTGTCAATGGTTTCCTGGTTCAGTGGTGATCTACACTAAGTTGTACTTCTCTCCATACCAACTTAACGGAAATCATTAGACTAAAGAGGTTTTACTCCTCGACAAAGCCAGCAAGTGATCATTTGCTGGTCACATGAAGAACACATTTATACAGTTGTAATCATTTTCAGATATTCCATATTTTAAAAATATTTACAGTACAAGACATACAAAATCAATGAACTATATTTTAGTGACATCAAACAAATTTTACATGTGTTACATGCCATAATAATGTTTACTGTTTTTAATGCTGCAGTCACAAGTTGAAAATAGCAGTAGAAAAATATTTGTTCCTAAACAAAAAAAATTAAAACTTAATATTGTGCAAGAAAACTTCATTGGGGTTTTTTATCACATTTTGTCCTTGCTGAATAGTTTTACGTTCAGCAGCTGCTATATGAAATGTAACTGTCACTACAGTGAATAAATAAGTAACTCCTGCTATAATACAGCTGACCCTAGTAACAGCGTTAGGGTAAAGCCTTTAGTGGTAACCACAGGCCAGAACAGAAGTGCATTCTGACTGTATAAAGATGTGCTTTCATGTCATAGAACATCTCACTCCATGGGCTATAAAGCATATGTGCCAGAACTGATAATTGATTTCCCACTTCCCAACCCCCATTCAAAGTGTATAGAAGAGAACTAGTACCTTGTCTGCTCTTCACATCAGATTTCCTCCCCATAAGATGTGTCTAAATGAATAATGTTTATAGTATTATTTACCTCTGACACACATTTGTAATATTATAGGAAAGTTAATCTTCTAAATAATTATCCTTAATAAACAAGGACCCTTGAACTTATGCCTTTTCCTATCATGTGTTATAATGTGAACTTTCACACTACCACTTAGAGAGCTAACTATGAAGGACAAACTACTTCAGTTTAGCAGGCAAACAATTTGATTTACGTGTTTACCTGTATCTGTTTGCAGCATCCATATTAATATTGGAGGGGGGAAGACATACACTTTGCTTTTTAAAAAAACAAGATCAGCAATCCAATAAGCAACTATACAACAAACCAGTGCTCAGGCAGAGTATGAAAAAAAACAAAAGCTGGCAAGGAAACAGATTTATTTAAGTTTTACATTTTCAATATATTGCTTATTTTAAATATAGGGGAATACTTTGGCACTGTCCTATTTAATTCTAGTCTGGATTCCTTCTGCCAGCAAGAAAAGTACTTCTATGGTAAACAAGCTCTCTTCATTGAAATAAAAGATGATCCTTTCAGAGGGTCATTCTGAGAATGTTTGACTATAGTAAGGCCTACAGAGTAAAATTTTCAAACATTAACAGAGATTCCACTCTGCACTATAAAGCAAAACAATAGAAAGCAAACAACTTAATGTAGAACATTATTTCCTTCCAGCCAGGTTAGAAGTCTTGAAGTCTATCCACCCAACCCTATCTATTAGAAAACAAATCAATTTCGTTTTCTTCTGGGTCTGTCATAAGCTCCCTGCAGGAATTATACATCATACATAACTAACTCCAAAGAGCTGTGTTGACAAAGTTTAATCACAGTGTAGAATAATTTCAGTTCTACTGATGGTGTTAAGAGAGTGTTATAAGATAACCATATTTTTGTGCGCGAGAAGGACCTGCAGGTAAACAAACTAACATGTTAGATTTAATGGCAAGGTGACAAAAGTAATTTGAAACATGTTTATATTCATATGTGCAACAATTATTAACATCACATATTCAACAGTGTCCTATAATTAAACTTTTTAAAGCGGTTACAGGAAGAGGGATCATATATATGTATGTTTTAAAATACACCAATCCCAAGCTCTGGGCAAATGTACCAAAAAGAAAAAAAGATACAAGTTAGGGCCAAAGCACAAAATATGAAATTCTCTCAGATATATCAAAATTGGATTTTACCCCTTCCCAGGTACAAGAAAGCATGAGGGTTATGATGACCTTTGTATTTTAACTTGTAAGTCAACAAGTTCAAGCTCTGGCAGACTAATGGAGAAAGCAAGTTCCAGAGCTGAAAACTCTTCACTAAACCACTCTGGTTTCAACTCACATGCCACTTGAACCAGTAGCTGTCAGGTTAAAAGTCTCTCCTCAGTGGCAGTAGTACCACACCTATGTACTCTCATCTGCTTTATCATCATCACTAATACACAAATATCAAAACATGTTTGTTTTTCTAGGGGAGCTCTTTGTTTTAACTGTCAATGTCTGACCTTCACTTTCACTTTACAATTTAGTTTTTAGTCATAACACTGCTGGGGACATCCAGTGCCTGATTTAAAGTATTTCATTACTTTTAATTTCCTATTATATTTGCTTCATTTTTTCCTCTCACTTAATTTTGTTTCCTACAAAATGGCTCAGGAAAGTAAAGACCAACAAAAGTCACAATCATAAATGCTGTGGTAAATATGGAATAAGTTATGTCTCTTATTTATGTTGCAGCTTCAGTTTTCCCCTGATAACTCTATTCCTCAGATAGAAAACAAACACTCACTTTACTAAATCTAGAAGAGATTACTGTGTATGTTTAGATCAGATCATTTGACTCTATCTCAGCCAGTACTATTTAGTCAGTAAATAGTTTTTATGGCAAAACTATTAACTAATGAGGTGGTCAAAACTACTTAGGATTGCATGACCCTGTTGTCTCAGGATTGTCCAAAGGAGAAGTTAAAAATTATATGTGCATTTTATTTTACATTATTCAGGCATCATTTTAGTTCTATATTTAAATATGTCCAAAAAATACTAAGCAGAATACTTTCCATGACAGAACACAGTTCTCTTTCTTTCAGCTATATACATCCAAATGCTAACTCCATCTATGGGTATGTCTACACTACGGGATTATTCCAATTTTACAGAAATCAATTTTTGGAAACAGATTGTATAAAGTCGAGTGCATGTGGCCACACTAAGCACATTAATTCGGTGGTGTGGTCCATGTACCAAGGCTAGCGTCGACTTCCGGAGCGTTGCACTGTGGGTAGCTATCCCATAGCTATCCCAGAGTCTCCCCCGACCACTGGAATTCTGGGTTGAGATCCCAATGCCTGATAGGGCAAAAAACATTGTCGCGGGTGGTTATGGGTAAATGTTGTCAGTCTGCCTGGATTGCCCGGGCAGATGCTATTTCTGCCATAGCACAGCAACCAAGGAGCCCATTCAGCCTTTTTTCACTGTCATTGTATGTCTACTGGATGCTGCTGACAGATGTGGTACTGCAGTGCTACACACCAGCATCCCCTTGCCTTTGCAAGTTAGCAAAGACGGTTACCAGCTCCACTGTACCATCTGCTGCTTTTCACGTTGACAATGAGACGGTTACCAGTCATACTGTACTGTCTGCTGCTGTCATGGATGCTCCTGGCTGGCCTCAGTGAGGTCGGTCAGGGGCGCATGGACAAAAATGGGAATGACTTCCCAGGTCATTCTCTTCTTGAAGTTTTGTCTAATGGAGAGTCAGTCCTGCCTAGACTATCAGGCAAGTCTACTAAAGAACCAGAGAGGCAAATGGCTGCTTCAGGTCAGAACCCCAGACATCCCGAAGAAATGATGAGCTGCATGCCATTCTAGGGACCTGCAACAACCCCACCCATTGCTTCCCTCCTCTCCCACCCCTCCTGGGCTACCGTAGCAGTTATCCCCCCATTTGTGTGATGAAGTAATAAAGAATGCATGAATTTGAAACAACACTGACTTTATTGCCTCTACAAGCAGAGATCGAAGGGGGGAAGGGAGGGCAGTTGGCTTACAGCGAAGTAGAGTGAACCATCATTCTGTACTTGCTCAGCCTACAGCTAAAAATGGGAATCTGTGATAAGCACTAGGATAGAAGCACAGGCAGGACTGAATCTCCATTTGTGCGTGGGCCTTTGGTTGACACTGATAAAATACAAAATGTTCGAGGATATCTATGTTGGAGGACAGTTCTAAATGGCAGCTTAATTTTTTTTAATTGCAGCAAAATGTAGAGGTCTAAGTATCTGATTGTGAGCCCTAGAAGCAAGAGGTAGGCTGGGGTAGGTGCAACCGTGCGGTGCTGCTGACCGGGAGAGCAGCCTGAGGCAGAAACCTCCAGCTGCCATGATATTCCAGGCAGGACTGAATCTTCATTAGACAAAAACTTAAAGAAGGGAATGACCCTGGAGTCATTCCCATTTTTGCCCAAGCGCCCCCAGCCAACCTCACCGAGGCCAGCCAGGAGCACCTGCGGGATGACAATGATGGATATCAGTCATACTGTACTGTCTGCCATCTGCAAGGCAAGGCTAGGGGATGCTGCTGTGTAGCGCTGCAGCACCGCGTCTGCCAGCAGCATCCAGTAGACATATGGTGACACTGAAAAAAAGCGAGAAACAGGTTTTTTCCCTTTGCTTTCATGGGGAGGGGGAGGGAGGCTGACGACATATACCCTGAACCACCCGCGACAATGTTTTTGATCCTTCAGGCTTTGGGAGCTCAGCCAAGAATTCAAATCATTTTCAGAGAGCGCGGGAACTGTGGGATAGCTACAGTTGTCAGTCGTCCCTGCCTCCATGAGCATCCATTCATTCTTTGGCTTTCTGGTATGCTTGTCTCAGCTCCTTAAGTTTCATGTAGCATTGTGTTGAGTCCCTGGTGCGGCCTCTGTCCACCATAGCCTTGGAGATTTTTTTCAAATGTTTTGGCATTTTGGCTTTTGGAATGGAGTTCTGATAGAACAGATTCATCTCCCCATACAGAGATCAGATTCAGTATCTCCCATACGGTCCACGCTGGAGCTCTTTTTGATTCTGGACTGTATGGTCACCTGTGCTGATCAGCTCTCCACGCTGGGCAACAGGAAATATAATTCAAAGTTTGCAGGGCTTTTCCTGTCTACCTGGCCAGTGCATCTGAGTTCAGATTGCTGTCCAGAGTGGTCACAATGGTGCACTGTGGGATAGCTCCCGGAGGCCAATATCGTTGAATTGCAGCCACACTAACCCTAATTCGAAATGGCAATACCGATTTCAGCTCTACTCCCCTCAGGGAGGAGTACAGAAATCGATTTTAAGTGCCCTTTATATCGAAGTAAAGGGCTTCATTGTGTGGACGGGTGCAGGGTTATTTTGATTTAATGCTGCTAAATTGACATAAACTCATAGTGTAGACCTGGCCTATCACTCACTATGCTTAAAGTGCATAATGGACAACATACCTAAGTACATGATGAAAATGCTTGGACATAAATAAAATCAGTGTGTTTTTGCCTCTGTGCCAATGGTTCTGCTAAAGACTTACCCAGATACTCTTAAAATGTGAAAGTTGTAAGAACCCTTCTTTGCCCCTTCCGCCCCCCAGTGGATACTCATATAGCTAGTACACAGTATTGCTGGAGCCATGAACATGACTGTAGAAATGGTCAACAAGGGTTGTCACAATAGTTTCCTAAGGAAAGATTTGCAAAAGTCAACAAATTAGACAGCTACCTCGACCCTTCTACAGCACTAAAGAGAATATAGCTGGAATTCAGTCAGACTGAGTATTACAAGGCTAAACACAAGACAAGCATTTTGTTCCTTAGAGAAATTGCCCACACAGAGAGGTCAAAAACAGGAAGAAAGAAAACAAAGGTGGAGGATTATTCTTGGATGGAAGCTGTTTCCCTCAGGCGACAGATAATCTAGGGGGAATGTCTCCTTGAGCCTGGCTGCACTTTGAGGGTTTGCTGTGTTACAGCAGTAGTTAACACTGGCAGCATTTTGCTGTGGGGCTTCTCCCCCACCAGTGAGTATCACTGTCTATTTGTGCACTCAAACTGTAGAATTTCTGCTTAAAAGGATGTTTGTTTTCTGTGTTTACATCTGGGTAACACTGAATTCTCAACACATTGTTTTAAAGAAAAACCCATAACCCTGAACACATATTACAGTTTGGAAAAACAAAGGGCCAGATCCTCAAACGGTGCTCCAGTGTTTCTACGATTTGGGCCTTCTTCACCTGGATTTATATATCTATCTATATTACACCTTTCTTACTTTTTGGGAATCAGCTTTCAGCACATCAAGCCATTGTTTTTTTTATGTAAAGTCATATATTATACATGTGCAAGCTTCAATTTACACAACTTCTGTGTGCTTTGCTGGTTATGCAAGTTTTATGTCATGTTGTTTTGTGTCACCCTGAGTCTCCCAGAAAAAAAGTCTTCTTGTTGTTATGGCTTTGTGTGTTTTTACCTCAAAACTTCCAGCACAACATGTTACCTTGGTTCTGTCAGCAATATCATTTTAAGCAGATCAACAATTCTATGTAAAAGAAGAACTGGCAAAACCACATTTATGCCAGCCAGGCCTTGGGCTACGTGTTATTTCATGTAAACTCATTCACTAGCCATAATTACAAATTATTAAAATATAGCTATCAAAGCACTCCAAAGTTAGGAAATGCTACCTCCTTATTTTAGCCCCAAAGTTTTGTGTTACTTTTACTGTTTAACAATTCTTCATTTTTATATCAATATTATATTCAGGATGTGTATATCATCATACCCCTTTAATCGACTTGGGGGAGTTGTGGAAAAAAAACAATGATTCTTTAATGTCAACATTTCTTTATCTTCTTTAAAGTGGGTTTTCAAAGGCCTTTTTATTCGAAGTCCAGTTTTGTTCACTAATCATTCCAAAAAACTTAGAAATTTTCCTTTGTTGAATTTTGAAGAGTGTTTCAACTTTAGGGCCTGAATATTTAGTGACTTTTAATGATACCCCAAGAGTGGATGACCATTTGTATTTATGTCACATCTCTGTGCAGCTTACATAAAAATACATTAAATACTTTTAAAACAGGCAGCTGGGATTAAGGCACAGAGCCAGCACCTGCCAGCTCTTATAGATCACCATGGAAGGATTCTGCAGACCACCACATGGGAAAATCTGTCCTAGACACAGTATGCTGTATTTGTCCACTACATTCCTCCCTACACAGTCTTTTCTTACAGTCTCCTCTCAGCAGGTCGCAAACTCAATTAACATTTGAACTAAATTTTTAAAACCAGTAATGTAGGTATTCTTAAATGGAATATCTAAATTCAGATCTGGAAAACTAAATATAAATGATTGTGATACATAAACCAAATTAAAGGTGTGCAGAACCCAATATGCTAGGGTAGAGGGTAGAATACTTGTGGATAAGAATTTCCCAAATAGGAAGCCAAAAGTTGAGTTTCTAAATCCATAATTAAATAAGCATCATGGTTTTCCAAAGTTTTGTGCTTGCAGCAGCTCCCGGGGTCCTGCATAGGCAACGTTGTGCACTCAGGACTTTTTTGAAACCTGTTAGACTTTTGGTCTTTACAGCACTCCCTGGCAACAAGTTCCACAGGTTGACTGTGCGTTGTGTGAAGAGGTACTTCCTTATGTCTGTATTAAACCTACTGCAAATTAATTTCAATTGGTGACCCTGATTTATGTGCTATGTGAAGGGGTAACTAACACTTCCTTATTCATTTTCTCCACACCATTCATGATTTTATAGACCTCTATCATATCCCTCTCCATCATCTCTTTTCCAAGCTGAGCAAGTCCAGTCTTTTTAGTCTCTCCTCATATGGAAGCTATTCCATATCCCTAATCATTTTTGTTGCCCTCCTCTGTACTTTTCCAATTCTAATACACCTTTTTTGAGATGGGGTGACCAGACCTGAATCCAGTGTGCAAGGTATAGGAGCACCATGGATTTGTAGAGTGGCATTATGATATTTTCTGTCTTATTATCTATTTCTTTTCTAATGGTTCCTAATATTGTTAGTTTTTTGGCCTGCAGCTGCACACTGCACAGATGTTTTCAGAGAACTATACATGACGACTCCACGATCTCTTTCTTGAGTAGTAACAACTAATATAGATGCCATCATTTTATATGTATAGTTGGGATGATGTTTTCCAATGTGCATTACTTTGCATTTACCAACACTGAAGTTCATCTATCATTTTGTTGCTCAAGTCACCCTGTAAGATTCTTTTGTAACTTTGCAGTGTGCTTTGGACTTAACTATCTTGAGTAATTTTGTATCATCTACAATTTTTACCACCTCACTGTTTACACGTTTTTCCAAATAATTTCTGAATATGTTGAACAGCTCTGGTCCCAGTAAAGACCCCTAGGGGACACCACTATTCACCTCTCTCCACTGTGACAGCTGACCATTTATTCCTGCACTTTGTTTCCTATCTTTTAAACAGTTACTGGTCCATGAGAGGATCTTCACACTGATCCTATGACTGTCTACTTTGCTTAAAAGCCATGGGTGAGGGACCTTTCTAAAAGTCCAAGTACACTTATATCCACTGGTTCACCTTTGTCCATATGTTTGTTGGTCCTCTCAAAAATATCTAATAGCTTGGTGAGACTTGATTTCCCTTTACAAAAGCCACGTTGACTATTCCCCAACATACTGGGTTCGTCTGTGTGTCTGATGATTATGTTCTTTACTATAGTTTCAACTAATTTGCCTGGTACTAAAGATAGGCTTACTGGCCTTTAACTGCCATGATCACCTCTGAAGCCTTTTTTTAAAATCCGCAACACATTAGCTATCTGCCAATCATCTGGTACAGATGCCCTACAGCATGTGTGTGTGTTGAAGCCCTTATTAGATTTGTACTCCATGTTTGACTTTGGTAGATTTCTATAGCATGTCCATCACTGCACTACCCAAGTATATCTTTCTTAATTCATATAATTATGAAGAGATGGTAATGAGGTATGTGGCCAAGACACCATTGACAGAAGAATGCAATAGCTTTTGAATGTTTCGTTCTTCTAGTTCAGGGGTAGGCAACCTGTGGCACTCACACTGCCTGGGCCTGGCCACTGGTCCAGGAGACTCTGCATTTTAATTTAATTTTAAATGAAGCTTCTTAAACATTTTTAAAAACTTATTTATTTTACATACAACAATAGTTTAGTTATATATTATAGACTTATAGAAAGAAACCTTCTAAAAACGTTAAAATGTATTACCAGCGCACAAAACCTTAAATTAGAGTGAATAAATGAAGACTCGGCACAGCACTTCTGAAAGGTTGCCTACCCCTGTTCTAGTTGGAAAATAATGTTAGTTTGTAAAGAGCTGGTGTATGGTTAAAATGTATCATTTTAACTGGTTTCTCCCATTTTGTCCTCTCTCTTTTCCTTGTCTTTTCACTGACTTTTCCTTTCTGGTAGAATTATTTCTGAATCTAAAGAACACATCTTACAGAACACAAAGACCCTTTCTTAAAAACAGCAGTGTAGATCATATGGTCTTTTCAGCTAGGAGGCTGAACGCAGTTACCAATGGATTGCTAAGAGAAGGTATTTTATGTTTCATATTCTAGGCAAATAGTGATCTTTTCCTCTTCTGAAACCTTCTACTGCAACATCTCAGCGTACTAGCAGACCATTATATAACCTAGTGAGAGTTGCAGAGAGAGAGACTGAGCCCTTAAAACTGGGTAATATATGTCAACATGATTATTCCAAACCTTTTGCTTTTCTTCTCTCCTTATTCAACAAGATTTCCTGTGTGCTTTACCCAACCTAAATATGTACAAAATTGTAAAAACAATGAGATGACAGAAACAAGAACTAAAAACTTCTGCCAAAGAAGAATATATGATGCTGTACTTCTAGCAGAAAGGAAAAAAAACATTATTTTACTGATTTCCTTTTCAAACAAAGCATAGTCAATTACAAATACCCAAAGCAACTAGTAACAGAATGGCAGGAACTAAAAAGCCATGACATCCAGTAAGCAAACAATCTGCTAAGAAAGTAATACTATGTGTGTACAAAATATAAAGGTACAACATACATGAAGTGCACATGAAGTTCAGGAAAGTCATGGAGGGAAAGAATTCCAGGTTTCAGATCTAAAGTCTGCAATCAGAGGATGAATAGTGTTTTTATATATTTTGGAAACCATGGGGTACTCCTTTTTCTTGACAACACAAACTATACTCTCCAGCCAAAATATTTTTTTTTACTTTGTATGATTCAGCTTCTAAAAATGCACCTTTACCTAGCTTGGTTGCTTGCTGCTGCACAGAGCTCCATAGACCTGATTATAGCATTATGATTTAGCATTTGTAGAGATCCACTTCAGCTGATAGCTGTACATAGGGAAAGGCCACCTTACAGATAGATATCAGTGGAATGAGAACATGAGGGAGAGCTTGATTGAGAAAAAAACAATCTTGAGAATCCATCAGCTTGAGGACACCAGGACTAAAATAGTTAAGGCTAGTGATGCAGTCATAAAAGAGGCAAAGAAAATGGCTTAAGTCAGGATAGACTAGAAAGCAGAACATGTTATATAAGGCTAAATACTAAATTGTGCCAGCTAGACATAGGCACATGTGGGACAATGCAGAGCTTTACCAGCCCAGCAGGAGGCATTTTGGCTCATGGAAATAATGCCTTCCAGCACTTCTGGTGGTATAGTTGCTATGTCACTCCTTAGGAGAATGCAGCATGAAGGGAGGAGATGAGCAGGGCCGTGACCCTGCCCCTTTTGAATGAGTTTGGTCCGTCGTGGTGCTAACAAAGCAGTCTGCTCTGCCACTGTGGCTGGCTTCTGCATGGCAACTAGTGGGAAGCTCTCCATGCCCAGTCACATTCTGCCAATAGAATGTTGGAGGTCTGCATGGAATGAAATGGAATTTATAGGGAATACTGCCTGCTAGTAAATGGACTCCAAAGTCCCATGGAAAACTAGAAGCTAATTGTACTTGCTGGCTTTGGCCAATTTTCTAGTGGTTTGTGGGAAAAGGGTCCGTTTGACTGCCACCAGACAATCCTAGGTAGTGAGGAGCAGATCAACCAATGGTAGTGTCCCTCCTCCACCACATTTAGTTGGATTATTACTCTGGAGTAGCGCTTAACTTGTGTCAGGGCTTGCCACAGCTGAGCCCTGGCACCTCTGAGCTTGGCAGTTCATAGCCCCGGCACCTCTGGGTTTGCTGCATCAATCATGAATGTAAAAAAGATGCTCAAGCCCCAGCACCTAATTGTTTGAGCCCCAGCACTTCTTTCATTACAAATTAAGCATTGCTCT
The DNA here is from genome assembly GCF_007399415.2 of Gopherus evgoodei. Taxonomy (NCBI): domain Eukaryota; kingdom Metazoa; phylum Chordata; order Testudines; family Testudinidae; genus Gopherus; species Gopherus evgoodei. Next base: position 77,268,687 of record NC_044329.1, read on the forward strand.
GGAGTATGCATACTAAGCAATTATTCCTGTGGTGAGCTGTTCTGATAGGACAGAGTACCTCCAATTTAAAAAGACAGTGCATGGTGGTGTGTCCAAAGCAGGTCAGCTGGCAAGTTCTAGGACATATCTTTTCCCTCCTTCAAGTTTCACATTATTAACTATGACCTCCTTCAGCTCAGCCTTATGTTTAAGATAACAGTGATCCGTGATTAGCAGTCTTGTCTAGTCAGCAGCTAGCTAAGTATATCCACCTACCTCATCTACACATTATAGTTCTAGTCTACCCAGGTGTTTTAGGATCATGCAAGTTACATGAAATAGTATTGTATTTAAATGAAGAGAAAACTCAAAAAACAAAAACAAAAAACCCAAACTCTTCAATTGCTTGTGCCAGCACACCAAGACCACTAATTCTTGGAAACAAAAGTGTAATCTAAACAAATCCAACAACGAACACAACCATTTGCGCACTTCAAGTTGACTGTCACCACTGATTTATAGACACAGTATTTTCGTATAATATCATTACCATTATAAAAAAAATGTATTTAAAAAAAGTTCATTAAAAAAAAAAGGAGTGAGAGAGAGAGAGCGCGCACAAGAGTTTCTGCTCCCACAAGAGGGGGAACAACATGTAAACAAAAAGAGGACAGAAATGCCATTTAATTTTCTTTTCTTTCCTGGTAGAATTACTTGGAAAGCTGAAAGAATACACAACCTTACAGGACAACGAGGCATTCGTTTTGAAATAGCAACATAGATCATATTGACTTTTCACCAGAGATGCTTCTAACAGACTGAACACAGGAAATTAAGAATGGACAGCTCTGGGAAAGCATTTTACAATTCGCATTCTAGGCGAGTGGCAATTTTTTCTTCCCCTCACAGCACCCTTCCATTACAAACAGCTCAGTGTATAAGAAGGCTGTCATCTGAGAGCAAGAGGTCATGTGGATAAATTAAAGTAATACAACTGTCTGATATGGGTCAACTTGATGATAGTGGACCTTTTGATTCACTACTGCCTTAATTCAACTAACAAGCAAGACTTTTCCACTGAAAGGGTAATCAGAGTAAAAATATACCAATAAAAACAGGGACTGAAAAGAAAAAGCACCTATTTTGTGATGCTAGATTTCTCTTTCCCACTAAAATAAAGGTAAAATTGTTAGAACATACCTTTTTGTTTTTCATTAATATGCAACAGATGTGAGAGCTAATTTAACTTTCCAAATAGGTGTAAGTAAAAATGATTCAGTGGTGAAATGCTTCCTAAAAATTGTAGGTGAACAGCTTTACAACTGGAACACAGAGAAGAAGCTCGGAAAGAGATCTGTATTCTGCTCTGGATTTCAATAAAACTCCGCAGATAGCCTATGGGCTTATATATGAATAATAATCCCATTAAGATGACTCCTAGATAGTTTTCACAGATTGTCAGTGGAATGCATAATTTTAAAAGGTTAAAAACTGCTTTTCTATTGTATCCAAACTTCCTCCCTCTTTCGACTTGAAGATGCCAGTCCCCACTGTGTCAAGATAGTCATGACCATTTACTGGCCAGCCTAAACTGTAACATGTTTATCAAAGGAAATGGACATGAGAAAGGTGATGAGCTTTAGCTGGTCTAAGTGTTTCCAGCTTCCTAAACTCAGCTTCACGTGTTGGTTCACCAGAACTTCTCTTATCTTGGACTGTGACTCTACCAGTCTGTCAATAGCGTCTTTGCCAACAGAAGTACTTCCACACCTGAGCCTGTGGCAAAGTGAAGACCCACACTTCATACCCTCATACCAGAGCGTACAGAATATGACAAACTTGGTCTCCTGACATGGTGAAGTGACTTTTAGAGACACTAGTTAAAAGTACTCATAGTTGGATTGCTGGAGCCTATTGCAATGGAAAATATTTCAGTCAGCTACAATCCTGATACTGCAAAGGGTTCTGTCAGTAGAGTCTCACTGAGCTCAGCTGGCATAAGGGCCTGCACAGGCAGATCTCTTTCAAAGACTGGAACCTGTTTGTTTTTCCACAAGGCATTTATTTTAACAGCAAATGTTTTGACTAAGTGAATGCCGCTAGATCTGGATCCAGTATTAAACTATTTATTTATATTGCTTTTATAGCTTGTAAACAGCAACACAGGTTGCAAAATCATCTGGTAGCGCTTGGTGAAAGCTTTTCACAACATTTATTGCAAGTTTCCCCAGTTCAGTTCACATGTTTTTTTGCACTCATAGCACTTTTTGCAAGATTTTCATGGTTCAACTTTTCTTTCTCAAATGGCTTATAGAACCTCTTCCAGTTCAAAAGTTCATTGTCATGGATCTATTACTGCTGCAGAGTTGGTGCTGGCTGCCTCAATTTCCCACTAGGTTTACAGTCTCCATCAGCTAGCAGAGGGTTTGGGTGATTTAATTTAGCCCTGCAGCTAAATCAGGAGAATTCCATGTCTACTAGGGTGGAAAGAAATCCAACAAGAAGCACAAATCAAGAGCTCTAACCAACCCTTTCTAAGGCATAGTCACGCCCTTAGAATCAGTATGACTCTTACTCCTTAGTAGCTGAGATCCCCAAAATTCTTCTCTTTGAGGCAGGGTCCAAATTAGACAATCCTCATTTAACTTTTCAACTGCTCTACTTTCAGGCTCTTTGCCCTGGTCTCCCAGTTGACTGCAGAGGGCACTGACTCCCTCCTTTACTCTTCTGGAAGTCACAGTTCTCACACTGAATTCCACCCCAGGTGTTCTGCAAGCTCTGCTTCAACTGGCAGTCACTTTCTTCTCCCATTTCCAGGCCTCCCAGCTCCATCCCACCAGGGCCGCCCAGAGGGGGCGGGGCAGGGCGGGGCGGGGCAAGTGGGGCAATTTGCCCACAAGGGCCCCGCAAGCCGCTTCAGGTTTTCGGCAGCACTTCAACAGCGGATCCTTCACTCACTCCAAGTCTTCGGCTGCACTGAAGGACTCGCCGCCAAAGACCCAGAGGGAGTGAAGGACCCGCTGCTGAAGTGCTGCCAAAGCCTCTGCATGCCACCTCGTGAGTATAAGCACCACAAGCAGATGAGGGGGGAAAAAAAAGCTGCAATCAGCGGCACTTAAGCTGCTCTACCGCCACCGCTTCATTCTTCAGCCTCAATTCGGCAGCGGGTCCTTCCCTCCAAGAGGGACTTGCTGCTGAAGACACGGCCCTGCCCCAGACCCCCTGAATGCTCTGGGTGGCCCTGCATCCCACAGAACCTGCTGGCTGTTCTCTGCAGGTATCTGCTGTTGTCACATTCCTTCACTGGGGGTTCTTATTTACTGAGACACCAATAGCTCCTACCCTCTCAGTGTCTTTTCCCTCAGCAGATTAAGCAGAGACACAACACATATTCATTCCCAGGGTGTTTCCTGGGATCCTTAGCATAGCCTGGCTCTTTTCAAGGCATGCATTCACTTGCACACTCACTCTCTCACTCACTGTCAGAGGAAAAACCATTGCAATCTCTCTGAAAAACAATAAACTCTTATTTCCTTAGCCTCCTTCCTAGCATGCTTTGCGCTCCAGCATATAGTTCCCATAGTCCCTTGAGGAACTACATGTCCCAGAATGCTTATTCAGTGCTGAGCCAGGAATGGGGGCCCATGTTTCCCCTATAGCCCTATTATCCTGTTACATTTCCACATTCCAAGTTTTATCCAGCAGTGCCATGACAACTCTGATTGACAAGTTTAGCTTGTGAAGAGAAGACAAGAAGAATTAGAACAAGGAACACACACGCCAACTAGTAAAAAGGACATTAAAACAATCAACCAACCCGTGGCATAAACATAGCCTAATTACATCTGAAAGCACACACCAAGCCAACTACATAGATCCAGTGATAGTAGAACTTCAAAGAGTTCTGAATGTGAAGACTAATCTGAAATCTGTGCACTTGATTACATTTGTTATGCATAAAAGGAATGAAGTCCAAACCAGTAGTAGATGTACTTGGCAAATTTCACAAACTGAAAACAACTATGAACCAATACACCTTGAAGAAAGAAAGAATTTAAATAGACTGACATAGGCACCTGTTGAGGCATCTGAAGAAATCAGGCCTGCCTACACTGTCAGGGAAGGTATCTTATAATTAAGATAGATGGGTGTAGGCTGTCTTAAAATCCTTTTCTCTAAATGCTTTGTTCCTACTTTTAAACAATACTTTGGTCACTATATTCATTCTTCTCCCACCGCACTGAAATTCAGCAAGTCATTAGAAGGAATTAGTAAGAACCCAGCAAAGAGGGAGAAAAGAAGGGTGCCTACCCCAGACTTTTAGCGAATAGCCTGCACAATCTCAACATTGTAAGTAGGTGCCACAGCTGCCACACAGGAAAGGGACATTGAATTGGACAGAGAGAGTGGAGTGTCCTGGCAAGGTGCAGAAATAAGAATGCTTCTGTGCCTCCATACACCATGGCACTACCCAGGCACACTCTTGTGTTACCATGCCAATACTCTAGCCAAAGGGACTGAGCAGCTTTGCCACATGCTGGGAATATGGCAAAGTGGAATCACAACACCATCAAGATATCTAGAACCCCAGTCCCCCAAATCCCAGTTCTAATGGGCATCTGGAAACACCATTTAAGCAGGAGAACCATCAGGAATGACCCTAGAGTCCAGCATATACCATCCATTCTTCTGACAAAATCTTTGCCCACTGCACCAACAGCCTATGTAGCAGGAGATAAGAAGTTCAAGCTTTTGCTGAAGAACACAAAGTCGGCATTCACAATCTGAGTTCAGATGAAAAACCAGGCCTTGCCTGCCTCACCAAGATATGCTATTAAACACCATTGCCATCCCAGTATCAGCCTACCAGGCATGTATGGATTATTCACTATAATACAGTCCAAAGAGGAGTTAAGAGTTAATAAAAATAAAAAGGCGTATGAGAGGATGGCAGTAGCATTTAAACTTCTCCAATTTCAGATGCAGAAGAGGCCTTACCCCATTTACCAAATCTTTCAAGTGCATCCACATGATCATGAGGGCAAGGGACAAAAAGAATTCTTGAATAACATTCACTCACATATGGGCACCATGACAGACACAGGCAGCTTTCTCTATGTCAAGAAAGCTGCAAGATAACCAACTAAAAAAGGAAAAAAGAAGGGGAAAAACAGAAATTTCTTTCAAGTATCAGAGGGGTAGCCATGTTAGTCTGGATCTGTGAAAGCAGCAAAGAGTCCTTTGGACCTTATAGACTAACAGACATATTGGAGCATGAGCTTTTGTGGGTGAATACCCATGCATCCGACGAAGTGGGTATTCACCCACGAAAGCTCATGCTCCAATACGTCTATTAGTCTATAAGGTGCCACAGGACTCTTTGCTGCTTTCAGATTTCTTTCAGTATCAATAAGGTCTTATCTTAGAGCATCTATTTGCTAAAAGTGGTCTCTTGGATTTTCTCTCTTGAGGGTCTAATTTTTTTTTAAAAAGCAATATAAAAACACTTCAGCCTGCCTATTTATTCATTGTTATAACTAAAATCACAAACAAAACCTGGCTGGACCTCTTATCTGTTTGCCAATTCTTGTTATTTTGATCTGAAGTAGTCAGTAGGCAAATTAGAAGTATTTACTTAAGGCACAAATCTATTGATAATAGAGGGAGCTGCAAAAAGGATCTGAGGAAAGAACATGCTCCTAAGAATTCAAGAAACTGTAAAAATGAATTGAACTTAGACCTTACAACAACCCATACTCAAATCTGTGGTGATCTAGGATTTCACAGTTATTAATATGCTACTTACAATAGTCACAGTAGAGGGCAACGAAGTACATGTGTTATTTCACAAAAAAACACCCTTTGTTTTTTAATTAAGATTACTCGTAAATAAACTAAACTATAAAAAAAAAGTTAAGAAATATACCATTAAGGAATAAAAAGGATTAAAAGGCTGTGGCATAAAGCACTCAAGTTAAGAAATGGCAAAATGAATGTTCCCCATGCAACCTTGTGAGTTTGCATTATGATACAGTCTTTAATTACATTATTTTTATATGTATATACAAGCACAGGATCCTTGGTTCATTCAGTTCACAGGACAGATCTGCTCTGTGGATGAATCAGAGTTGTTTAGCAAAGGAGCTTTGGCTGCAGGACCTCTGCCTCATTTATTGTGGTAATTGGAAGATTTGTAATGAATTGCAGGAAGAAAAAGGATGGTCTCGTGATTACAGCAGTTGAAGGTCATCCTGGCAACTTTGACTAAGCCATCAAGTTTCTGTGTGACCCTGGGCAAGTTACTTAAAACAAATTTTCACAGCTAGTAATTTCTGTGTGTAGTTAAACACAGTATCATAATGCATATGTATAAAGGGGCCAAATTAAGGTTCCATGGCTAGTGTTCATTCTGTCATTTCCTAACTTGAGAATGCTTAACTATACAACCTTTTAATCCTTCCCATTGTATTTTCTAACTTTTTATGGTTTAGTTTACTCATGAGAGCAACCTTAACTAACGTCCTTTTCAATGTATATTTTATTTCCATTGTTATCTTTGCAACATTCCATATTTCATGGCCATGCTGACCAATATGGTGAAACTAGTTAAACTGGATTAAACACCTCCATTATAATTTCCTATTTAAAAAAAAAGGTAACACTCAAGAACCCATATCCCCCAATTTGTAAGAGTATATAATCAATGTGCATGAAAAGGAACCCTTCTATCTTATTGTCAATAAACCCTTTCGAGGAAAGTAACAATCAAACCATCTACCCTTTCAAAAGAAGCAGTGTAATTTACCACAACCACAAATCCAAAGGAGCACAGCGAGATCTTATCTAAATCCAGTCTGTTTCATGCAGTTCCTCCTCTGACCCTTCTTTGTAATTATGTCATAGCCATCTGAGGTAAATCAGTTATCAAAGACAGCCACTGCCACGACAACTAGAGCAACATTGACTCTTCCCAGGTATACATATAAACTGAAGGGCAGTAATGATGAGTGGGCTCAGAATCTCTGATATCACAATATTAGCAGCAGGGGGCAGCAAAGTTGTGCTGTGTGGAAAAAATAGGCTTTTCTATACACAGGCTACTCTAGTTTTCCCAAAATTCCTAAATATCCATATAAAAGATACACATTAGAGATTATTCCATATTCATATTTATTAGTGACTGAAATTTCGTTCAAATTATCTATGGCATGTTTACAGAATAGGGTTACAAAAAAAAAAAAAAAAAAAAAAAAAAAAAAACAGGTGAGACACCGAGGTACAGATCCCATAAAACAGAAAACTCTGATACAATACAACCTTACTATGGTTTCACAGTTTGCAAAATCTTACTATACACACACAGGTCAATTCATTACAATATCATAGCTAGTGACTCTAAGTAAAAAAATCTGAAAGGAACTACGTTAGCAACAAGAAGGAAGTCAAGGAAAGTGTGGGCCCCTTACTGAATGAAGGAGGCAACCTAGTGACAGAGGATGTGGAAAAAGCTAATGTACTCAATGCTTTTTTTGCCCCTGTCTTCACAAACAAGGTCAACTCCCAGACTGCTGCACTGAGCAGCACAGCATGGGGAGGAGGTGACCAGCCCTCTGGAGAAAGAAGTGGTTCAGAACTATTTAGAAAAGCTGGACAAGCAGAAGTCCATGAGGCTGGATGTGATCTGGAGAGGTCCCGGATGACTGGAAAAAGGCTAATGTAGTGCCCATCTTTAAAAAGAGGAAGAAGGAGAATCTGGGGAACTACAGACCAGTCAGCCGCACCTCAGTCCCTGGAAAAATCATGGAGCAGGTCCTCAAGGAATCAATTCTGAAGCACTTAGAGAAGAAGAAAGTGATCAGAAACAGTAAGCATGGATTCATCAAGGGCAAGTCATGCCTGACTAACCTAATTGCCTTCTATGATGAGATAACTAGCTCTGAGGATGAAGAGAAAGCAGTGGATGTGTTATTCCTTGACTTTAGCAAAGCTTTTGATATGGTCTCCAACAATATTCTTGTCGGCAAGTTAAAGAAGTATGGGCTATAAGGTGGATAGAAAGCTGTCTAGATTGTCAGGCTCAATGGGTAGCGATCAATGGCTCCATGTCTAGTTGGCAGACGGTATGAAGTGGAGTGCCCCAAGGGTCAGTCCTGGGGCCGGTTTTGTTCAATATCTTCATGAATGATCTGGAGGATGGCGTGGACTGCACCATCAGCAAGTTTGCAGATGACACTAAATTGGGAGGAGTGGTAGATACACTGGAGGGTAGGGATAAGACACAGAGGGACCTAGACAAATTAGAGGATTGGGCCAAAAGACATCTGATGAGGTTCAATAAGGACAAGTGTAGAGTCCTGCACTTAGGATGGAAGAATCCCATGCACTGCTACAGACTAGAGACCAAATGGCTAGGCAGCAGTTCTGCAGAGAAGGACCTAGGGGTTACAGTGGACAAGAAGCTGGATATGAGTCAACAGTGTGCCCTTGTTGCCAATAAGTCTAACAGCATTTTGGTCTGTATAAGCAGGGGCATTGCCAGCAGATCAAGGGACGTGATCATTCCCCTCTATTTGACATTGGTGAGGCCTCATCTGGAGTACTGTGTCCAGTTTTGGGCCCCACACTACAAGGATGTGGAAAAATTGGAAAGAGTCCAACAGAGGGCAACAAAAATGATTAGGGGGCTGGAGCACATGACTTATGAGGAGAGTCTGAGGGAACTGGGATTGTTTAGTTTGTGGAAGAGAAGAATGAGGTGGGGGATTTGATAGCTGCTTTCAGCTACCTGAAAGGGGGTTCCAAAGAGGATGGATCTAGACTGTTCGCAGTGGTAGCAGATGACAAAACAAGGAGTAATGGTCTCAAGTTGCAGTGGGGGAGGTTTAGGTTGGATATTAGGAAAAACTTTTTCACTAGGAGGGTGGTGAAGCACTGGAATGGGTTACCTAGGGAGGTGGTTGAATCTCCTTCCTTAGAGGTTTTTAAGGTTAGGCCTGACAAGATCCTGGCTGGGATGATTTAGTTGGGGATTGGTCCTACTTTGAGCAGGGGGTTGGACTAGATGACCTCCTGAGGTCCCTTCCAACCCTGATATTCTATGATTCTATGAACCTCAAAAAACCCTCTTGAAATATTATTTTTAAAAGCATAGTCACAAGTAACATTATAAATAAATAATGGATATACACCTATCTTCTAAAACTGGAAGGGACCTTTGAAAGGTCATTGAGTCCAGCCCCCTGTCTTCACTGGCAGGACCAAGTACTGATTTTGCCCCAGATCCCTAAATGGCCCCCTCAAGGATTGAACTCACAACCTTGGGTTTAGCAGGCCAATGCTCAAACCACTGAGCTATCCCTTCCCACATTGTTACAATGTGATTGAGAATTTCCTGCAGATTCTAGATAGATCTCTGAAGGGGGTGGAATTTAGGATTTTCCTTCCCTTGCCCACCCCTCAATTAGAGAAATATCAACTTGCAAAAGTATCACTTGCTGGACCTGCAACAGAATTTAACAAAAACTCTTCATGGTGCTGATATCAGTGAGTCTAATGGAGAAGCCAAGGAAATGAACAAATGATGGTCCCCACTCAGCTCTCCTCACAAAACTCTCATTGAAGTCATTTGGGAGTTTTTCTGAGTGAGGAATAGTGACAGGTCCATACGTTAATTTCAATTCCATTGAAAATGGTGTGGTGAAATTGCAATGCCTGCTAATAGAAACACACACACACACACACACACACACACACACACACACACACAAAAAGGCATTTATTTATATATTTTAAGACGTTTAAAAAAAAGTTTCAGGAAATTGTGTCATGAGTCACAAACAGTCCAGCTAGCTGACTTCAGGAATAAAGGGAAGAAGAGACTCATGGATGCGGTAGAGGAAATAATGGGAAATAATGCCTGTGAAACGAACCAGATTGGTGACCTTAGACTCTGAATTCCCTCCTGTGCCACAGAACTGTTACATCACAGGAGTGGCAGTACAAGCTCCCACTTTATGACCCATCAGTGTGTTCCTAATTTGCAGGGGTAAGCTATAGGAAAGAATGGATAATTCAGTGTCTGGTCCATTCAGGCCCTGATCCAGGAAAGCATTCTGATTCAGAGCAGCACGTAAGCACAAGTTTAACTTCAAGCATACACTATGTCCAATTGTCATTGCATGGGACTTCTTTTCTCAAAAGCAGTGCTTAATTTGTGCCGAGGCTTGGCAGTTCATAGCCCCAGAACCTCTGGCCTCCTGGCCAGCAGCCACCATTCTCTGGCTGCCCAGTTCTGAAGACAGCACCACCTCCAGCAGCACACAGAAGTAAGGGTGGCAATACACCATACTAAGCTACCCTTACTTCTAGCCAGCAGCTGCCACTCTCCTGGCCACCCAGTCAATGCTTAATTTGGGCTAGCGCTTGTCAGAGCTGAGCCCCAGCACTCTCTTTTATCACAAAGTAAGCGCTGTTCAAAATTAAGCCTGTGCTGTTCTGAACAAGGATGGATTTAAGCTTGTGCTTAAGTGTTTTCCTGAATCGGTGTCATAATCCATAATTTCTCCACTGTAAAGTCAGTACCAGCTGTGGGCTAGTTATTGTTGTCTGAACACTTATCCAATGGGAAGTGGACTGAGATCACCAAATCATTAAATATGAGCCACTGTGTATCCAAAAGGTAACTTTCAGGCTCTGTTGATTTGGGCTGAATTCAAGTCAATATCGTTGAGGAGGCAGGCACTCTATATCCTATTGCCAACCCTCTGAGCCATTCATTATCCCTCCCAGCCACAACAAGGAGACAGATTAGTTTTGGTTCAGGCAGTCTTGCATAATTCTACTACCCACTCATCCAAGGTGAGCAATTGTTTCACTTTTTTACAGGTAAATAAAATATTTGTTTTAACATTATCATTACTCATCAAGAGCAGGTGAGATATTGTGTGCATGACAATTGCAAAGACTGGGTATATTTTGAAAGGAAAGATAGGAAAATATTTTATGTATATGCTTCAAAAGAAAACATTATCTTATGAAAGGCAGGTTCTTATCATTTTCCACACACATATACTACATCCCATGCAGAACTGACCTTTCAGATATATATTTTAATTGCATGTTCTAAGTAAATACAGCTAAGCCATCACCTCTAGGTACAATTAATGTCAGTTCTGCTGAACAGTGATACTAAAAATAACATTAGTCTCAGAAATTTTTGGAGAAAACCTCACTTCCTTTACAGAGATTTTATTTTCTATTCTGTCCATCACAATTCCTATGCAAGACAAAATTTCTGGTGTCTTCTATACTGAGATTCACTGAGCTAGAAAATGTAAGACTGGAAATATCCAGTCATCAATCCATGCTTGAGTGTTAGAAGACAACTGATAAGAATTTGATTTGTTTTAAAAGCTAGGTCACCTCTCTTTCTTCCCTCCTCTCATGGCATACCTGTAAATCCCATTGATTTCAATAGGGGCTACCAGTACCCTAAAAGTAGAGAATGAGGCTAATAATAAAGCAGCATGAAAACAGAACTGTGCTGGGGTGCACCAATGGGTTGAGGAGAGGGGTAATAAGAAGCATTTCAGGAAAAGCAAAAGGGAAGAATAATATTTTGCATTTATTATATGGCACCTTTAATCTAAGGATCCAACAAACATTAAGGATCAAGTCCTGGCCCTGTTGAAGTCAATGGGAGTTTTGTCACTGACTTCATAAGAGCCAGGGTATCACCCTAAGCCTCAGAACACTTCTGTGAGGCAGTATTATGCTCCTCTGACAGGTGGGGTAAACTATGGCACAGAGGAATTAAATAACTTGCCCTCACATGGGTCTCAATTCAGCAAGGCATTTAAAGATGGACTTATGTATGCACATGCATAAATGCTTACTGAGTAGGGATGGACTGCTGAACTGAGCCAGAGTAGCCAGCCAGCGATAGATCTAACAACAACCCAGGAGTCCTGTTGTCTAGGCTTGTGCCTTTTCGACTCAACAATGCTTCCTCTCTGAATTTGAGCAGTTAGAAACTGAAATCCAGACCCTACTACACACAGGACACAAATCTTATAACAACAACATTTCAAAGTCCACAAAGAGGCACTTGTAAAATATACCAGTCTAGTTTCACTGGGTCAAATTCACTTATCAGCATGAAACTAGAGTAATTCCACTGGCTGCAAAGGAAATATATGTCTATACAAGTGTGCTGTACCAGAAGGTCATCACGGAGTTAAGGAAGGCCTGCAAGTCAAATAAAAATGGATTTGTGCCCTATTTTGCTTCTCTAGCATGTACACTCGAGGAGACACTGGATTTCACTACTAAAAGCCCCCCACACACACACACACACCCTTTTTCACTCATATATTTGTAATTAAATTATTTAAGTTACTTTAAAATGCGGTTTCTTAGCACAGACCCGATACAGGCTCTTTTCTCAGTTCAGTGCTTGAGAATGTATATAGGTAACTCCCATTAAAACTATTTTCTTCATTTAACCCCGATAAGAATTTTAATGAATAAAATTCCCCAAATATCCCAAAAGACTATACTTCTGCCCTTACAAAAATAAAGCTCAGACAAGATTGTGTCTATTTTAAGCTGATTTTAGCTGTAAACCCAGCAGGTGAGATTGTAGTTCCCACTACAGCCCCTGTATGTGGTAGCATACAGGAAATATAAAAGCCCTGCAATTGGCTGGGGGAGAATTCCATTGACAAGAGGGGAACAACTGAACAGTCCATAGGAAGATCTGGCATAGGAAGGGGTACACTCTGAAGTAGAGCAATTCCAGAGGACAAAAGCAGGATGGATTGATTTAAGTCACCCAGTACAAAGCCTCGATTTAAATCATCAATTTTAATTAACTTTTCCATTTGTGCTTCACTTATTTTCTAAAGAATCCTTACTGGTTCATATAACTATTAAAACACATTGATTTACAACTAAATAGAGCCTTTACACTAGATTTGGTAGATTTTTTCTACCTAGGAGGGTACACAGTAAGTATCTATGATTTTTTAAGCAATTATATAACTTAATATTTTCAGATTCTTCCTAATTGTACAGTTCTAGTATGTTAGAAAATGGCAAACGATACATTTGCTTATGTAACCCTTCTGCCCATCACAGTTGGCAGCAACAAGGGCCGAGTTCAGTATCTAGGCGTTCCGTTTCAATAACGCAATGCAAAACCAGCTCGAGCCCCGACCCAGTGACCTAGGACAATTACATATCACCCCCTGGGTGCCTCTAGAAGGCAATACTTCTCCTCTCGCAACCACAGAGTCTGAGTGTAGCAAAATCCTTTTAATAAAGGAGGGAAACAATGCGGCATTATGTTGGGGAAACACCATAAACAGGATTCATAATACAAACCATGAGCAAAAGACCCACCCCCAGGTAAGTTTGGCAGTCTCCTTTTCTCCTCAGGATCTTAAGTCCAACCACCCAAAAGATCACCCCAAAGTCCCAAAAGTCCAACACCCCAAAGTCTCTTGAGCCCAGCAACCCAAAAGTCTCTGTCCCTGGTCAGTGCAGCCCCAGAGGTCAAAAGTTTATCTGCAGAGTTTCCCCCTCCCTAGCTGGGTGGAAATGGGGAGGGGGAGAAAGGGGCACGAAGGGTGTTAAGGGGCACCTTACGTGGTCCAAGGCCCACTCACCTGCCTCTCTATGGGGTTCTGCTGCAGCCTTCACCACAAGCTGCTCCACTCCACCAGCCGTCCTGTGAGCTGCTCCAGCCATCCCACGAACAGCTCCGCTCTGCCAGCTGCTTAGCAATATATCTAGTTAACACAGCACTCAGTAATCTCAGCTCTTAGTATTTTTAGCTCTTTAGTGATTTCAGCCTGTAGCAGGGGAGCCCCAGTGCTAGTGCACTATGGGCCCGAAGTGAATTCAGCACAGCCGCCTGTAGCTAGACTCTTAATGGAATTAAAATTAGCTCTGCTATTCAACAGTGGAGAGAGGAGGTGCAATTGGTGTTTCAGGCCCTCAAACGGGGCCCATACCATCAGATACAAATGCCTGTCCCCAGCCTCTCTCAATTCACTGGATTTTGGAACCCATGTCCCTTGTCTAGCAAGTGCTACTTAGTTGATGGTGAGTCCCTCTGTCATAAAACAGTTCCACTGGCCTTGATTCACATAATGAGGGTAACAACACTTTATTCTTTTCCACAACTCACCACAATTCATCATCAGATGTCAGGGTAGAGTTCACCCTGATTCTGCTTACATGTATATAATAGATAATTAACTTTTTGCTCGTGATTTTTCAAGCTACATTAGGACAGTAATTGGAATGTAAATAAACATACAAAACAGCACAAAATGTATTTGTGTTAAAACAACCTTAAAATATTTTGGATACATAGACTTGTCTTATATAAACAAGTTTCACATTACAAGTACATGATTTATTAAACAGAGGAATTAACTATAATCAGTTAATTAAACTGATGATTTCAGGTCAGTCTAGGAAATTTTTCAGATATGCCTATGTGAAAGAGACTCAAACTTAAATTCTAGGTCTCATCTAAATCTTGAAAATGAAACAGTCTCTTAAGTTACTTAGGCTGACCTATTGTGCCATATTTATGAAATTTGACCTCAAATGTCAGAAGCTTTTCCCCTTGATTCTTTCTTTATATAGAAAAGCAAACTTTAACTCAGTCTTTTTTAAGAGGCTCATGAATTCAGCATTTTTAAGTAAGTATAATAAATGTAGGCATTCACATATTACAAATTAAATTCAGATTTCATTTTAAACAGGTTTATTTTTAAAAAGAAAAAAATTATAATTTAAACAACAAAAATCCAGGGACTGATTTAAATAAAAATGTAATTTTTTTTAATTATCAATTTTTATCCACTGGTTAAAAACGATTTAGAACCACTTTGCCCAACTCCCTCACTCCACCCTAGGTTGCATCTTTTTTGTTGAATCTTCAGAAGGTGCAGTGCAGAATCCTAGCCAGATGCTGGAGATAGACAACTTTGATTTTATTAGGTAGACCAGGATTTCTCCTATAGCACTACCCATAGGTAATCTGAAATGAATTATGAACATTAGCTACTCTATGGTATACATATTTGATTCGGATAAGGCAGTAGTAAGGTCAAGCAGAATTTCACTTCATATTCTTGGACATGGTCCAACTTGAGAAAATGGGTTGCCTTTCTTTATAAATGCTTTGGAAACTCAAATCTTGGTTAATGGATCAGTAGGCAAGTTGTCATAACTTAGTCCCAGATTTGGACCTTAGCGTCCAAAATATGGGGATTAGCATGAAAACCTCCAAGCTTAGTTACCAGCTTGGACCTGATACTGCTGCCACCACCCAAAAAATTTAGAGTGTTTTGGGGCACTCTGGTCCCCCCAAAAACCATCCCTGGGGATCCCCAAGACCCAAATCCCTTGAGTCTCACAACAAAGGGAAATAAACCTTTTCCCTTCTCCCCCGCCTCCAGGTGTTCCTGGAGAGATACACAGAAGCAAACTCCGTGAGTCTAAACAGAGGGACTCCACCCTCCCCGTTCCCAGTCCTGGAAAACAGAATTACCGAGAGTCAATCTCTCTTCCCCCCTCACCCAGCGGGAATGCAAAGTCAGGCTAGTACATCTAACACACACAGGTTTTCCCCTGACTTCTTCCTCCCACCAATTCCCTGGTGAGCTGCAGACCCAATTCCCTGGAGTTCCCCAGTAAAGAAAAACTCCAACAGGTCTTAAAAGAAAGCTTTATATAAAGAGAAAGAAAAATACATACAAATGGTCTCTCTGTATTAAGGTGACAAATACAGGGTCAATTGCTTAACAGAAATATGAATAAACAGCCTTATTCAAAAAGAATACAATTTAAAGCACTCCAGCAACTATAGACATGTAAATACAAAACTAAAACTCAACTTTGTACTCACAACTTGGAAACATAAGATTAGAAAGCAGGACATAGAAAAATCCTCCTCATAGCTGAGAGAGATTCAGGCAGACAGACAAAGAACTCAGACACAAACTTTCCTCCACCCAGAGTTGAAAAAAATCCGGTTTCCTGATTGGTCCTCTGGTCAGGTGCTTCAGGTTACTTTTTTTTCAGGTGAAAGAGACATTAACCCTTAGCTATCTGTTTATGACACAAGTAAATTCAGTATCTTGTGGTGTCTTATCTAATTTAGCTTATACACATCTTGGTGCAGTAAATGGGCTTTACACTGTTTGTAAAGAAGAGTTTAAGTTCACAGCACCCTAAGAGAATTGTACTAATCAGAGCCACCCCGTCCATAGGACGGACTGGGGTAATTGCCCAGGCCCTATGCTTTGGGGGGGCTTGGCACTTTGGGACACGGGGTCCAGGGCAGCCTGGGGGATTAGTGGGAGGAGCTGGCACCAGCAGTAGAAAGCGACTAGCCCCAGCCTGCCCCACCGGCTCTCAGTGTCACTTGGGGGGGGTGGAAGCTGGAAAGAGGTGGGGCAGGGGTGGGGTGGAGCAGGGACAGGAAGAGGTGGGGTGAGGGCAAGGCTGGGGCATTGGGGGAAGGGGTGAAGTGGGGCAGGGCCTGGGCTGGAGGTGAGGGGGTTGCCCAGGGCCTGCCACTCCCCTGGGGACTGCCCTGGTACTAATTAATAAAAATATATGAATTTAACTGGGGAAGTAGGAAAAAAGGGTTCATTACAGTTTTTAGTTTTGTACAAGTAATAGATTCTCATGCAAGAATTCATATTGTCATGTGATCTCAAGGTTTGGCACACAGAACTGAAAACAGTTATACACTTTACAGCAGCATCTCTGATTCCTAAGTCAAACACTAACATTTTCAAATTATGTCCACAAAGTAACTTATTAACAAAAGTTAGCTTCATTAAAATCAGAAAACATTACCTTATTATGATCCTTTTGCAAACCTCATGTGACATTGTGATGGGGCGGCTGCCCGTCACTGGCAGAAAAGGGGTTAAAAGCAGCCCTAGAGTGGCTGCGCTGGAGGCAGCCAGTTCGAAAGGTGCTGAGAGAAGCAGCCAATCATGGCCCAGCAGGCTCATATAAGAAGGGCTGCAGGGCAGAGCAGAGGGCAGTAGCTCACTGGAGCTTGATGGGAGAAGACCAGGCTCCTAGCAGGAGGAAGGAGTGCCAGCACCTGGGACAAAGCAGTGCTGCAAGCAGGGACCGAGGGAGCTAGAGAGAGCTCCTGGCTGGCTGCTAAGGCCTGCAGGCTGAGGCTCTGAGGTAAGGGAAGAAGAGGGTGATGGAGCCCTGGGACAAAGGACTGCAGTTGCCACTGAGAGAAGTGGCTGGACAGAGACTGCAGGTACCCCCCGGAAAGGAGTAACACAGAGTGTGGCACAGTAAAGGGCAGTGTTACTGAAGAAGACACCACAGTCCTGGGAGTGGCACAGGTCCTTGAACAAAAATGACAGTGGCAAGGCACCACCAAAGGAGGGTGCACTGGCAAACAGAGCTAATCCTCAGGACAGCCAGCAGAAGGCGCTACAGTCGTGAGTGAGCCCCATCACAGACATACGCAGTAGAAATATACTGGACCCTACAGACATAATCAAATACTTAGTAATGCTGTAGTGTTTTTAAATCATAAATAGGCAATGACTTTAAAAAGCACCACCCCATTTGTGCTCCATTATGCATGGATGAACAAAGAATATGGTCAACACCAACCATGCCAATTTCACCTACAATCTTGTGCAGTGCGTAAGATTGCAGAACTAGGAACACAAGAATAGACCAGTGCTGCATCTAGTGCAGTATCCTTCTCTGGCATTGGCCAATACCACATGCTTCAAACAAAAGTACAACAAACAATGCAGTAGACATTTAAGGAACAGCCTGTTCACAGGAAAAACTTATTTATAGCCTCCATTAGTTAAAAGATGGCTTATGCTCTGAAGCATATGCGACATTCTATGGGAATAAAATATATGGTAATTAGGATATGCATATTGGAACTCTATAGTGTCTGGTAGCACAGAAGTGAATATTTTTATTATTAGTGTAATCTCTCCAAGTCCCATTTTATAAGTCTGTGTGAGGCATGGAAGCATAAGCACTGACTCTGAGGGTGCTCCGGGGCTGGAGCAACCACGGGGAAAAAATGACGGGTGCTAAGCACCCACCGGCAGCCCCCTATATTAGCTCTCCTCCACCCCTCCAGCACCTCCCACCAGTCAGAGAGCCCTGCAGATCAGCGCCTCCCCTCTCCCTCCCCATGCCTCTGGCCCATGTCACTGTATGCAGGAGGCTGGGGGAGAGGAGTGACGATGCGGCACGCTCAGAAGAGGGGGTGGAATGGGGGTGGGGCAGAGCATGGGCAGGAAGAGGCAGGGCAGGGCAGGGTGGGGCCTGGGGCAGAGCCACAGGTTGAGCACCCCCCAGCACTTTGGAAAGTCAACGCTTGTATATGGAAGTGTAGATAGCTTTGAGAAACTATTAGTAACACACTGACATAGTCCAACAACGAAGATGGCATCAGAAATGAGACGCAACAACTGCCACACACGACTACCAAAAACCTAAAGAGGTTTGGTGTAGTACCTGTACAGTGTTCCTGTTACTGTAGAAATCTCAAGAGAGCAGTGCCATACAAAGTGCAAGATGGTTTCCATTCTAAAAGTGAAAGCGAAGGGACTCAAAACAGCAGCTGAAGTTATTCAGAAAAAACAAACGGGCTAGATTATGATGCGAGGCAGCATTACGGCAAACCTGTCAAAGACTGGATGGACACTGAGAAGGACTAAGGAAGATGGAGAAATGTAGCAACATGAAGAAGGAAAAATGTGAAAGGAGAATCTCTCAACCCACCCTTAAATTAGGATGAACAGACTGAGGGCTTGTCTACATCAGAAAGTTGCAGCGCTGGTGAGGGAGTTACAGCGCTGCAACTTTGAGAGTGTCCACATCTGCAGGGCATCACCAGCGCTGCAACTCCCTCTTTGCAGCGCTGGCCGTACTCCCGTTTTGTCTCGGGTGTAGAGGATCCAGCGCTGGTGATCCAGCGCTGGTAATGCAATGTAGACACTCACCAGCGCTTTTCTTGACCTCCGTGGAAGGAGGAAGCCTCTGGTAATCAAGCTGGTTTCCTTTCCCGGTTTGCCCTCTCGGTCCCGGAGCCAGCCAGCAAACCGCAGGGAAGGAGACCTGCTTGCTCGGGGTTCCGGGACCGAGAGAGCAAACCGGGAACCCCGCAGTTTGCTCTCTCGGTCCCGGAGCCAGCCAGCAAACCGCAGGGAAGGAGACCTGCTTGCTCGGGGTTCCGGGACCGAGAGAGCAAACCGGGAACGCCGCAGTTTGCTCTCTCGGTCCCGGAGCCAGCCAGCAAACCGCGGGGAAGGAGACCTGCTTGCTCGGGGTTCCGGGACCGAGAGAGCAAACCGGGAACGCCGCGGTTTGCTCTCTCGGTCCCGGAGCCAGCCAGCAAACCGCGGGGAAGGAGACCTGCTTGCTCGGGGTTCCGGGACCGAGAGAGCAAACCGGGAACGCCGCGGTTTGCTCTCTCGGTCCCGGAGCCAGCCAGCAAACCGCGGGGAAGGAGACCTGCTTGCTCGGGGTTCCGGGACCGAGAGAGCAAACCGGGAAAGGAAACCAGCTTCGCCGCGGTTTGCTCTCTCGGTCCCGGAACCCCGAGCAAGCAGGTCTCCTTCCCCGCGGTTTGCTGGCTGGCTCCGGGACCGAGAGAGCAAACCGCGGCGTTCCCGGTTTGCTCTCTCGGTCCCGGAACCCCGAGCAAGCAGGTCTCCTTCCCCGCGGTTTGCTGGCTGGCTCCGGGACCGAGAGAGCAAACCGCGGCGAAGCTGGTTTCCTTTCCCGGTTTGCTCTCGCGTTCCCGGAGCCAGCCAGCAAACCGCGGGGAAGGAGACCTGCTTGCTCGGGGTTCCGGGACCGAGAGAGCAAACCGGGAAAGGAAACCAGCTTCGCCGCGGTTTGCTCTCTCGGTCCCGGAACCCCGAGCAAGCAGGTCTCCTTCCCCGCGGTTTGCTGGCTGGCTCCGGGACCGAGAGAGCAAACCGCGGCGTTCCCGGTTTGCTCTCTCGGTCCCGGAACCCCGAGCAAGCAGGTCTCCTTCCCCGCGGTTTGCTGGCTGGCTCCGGGACCGAGAGAGCAAACCGCGGCGTTCCCGGTTTGCTCTCTCGGTCCCGGAACCCCGAGCAAGCAGGTCTCCTTCCCTGCGGTTTGCTGGCTGGCTCCGGGACCGAGAGAGCAAACCGCGGCGTTCCCGGTTTGCTCTCTCGGTCCCGGAACCCCGAGCAAGCAGGTCTCCTTCCCCGCGGTTTGCTGGCTGGCTCCGGGACCGAGAGAGCAAACCGCGGCGTTCCCGGTTTGCTCTCTCGGTCCCGGAACCCCGAGCAAGCAGGTCTCCTTCCCTGCGGTTTGCTGGCTGGCTCCGGGACCGAGAGAGCAAACCGCGGCGAAGCTGGTTTCCTTTCCCGGTTTGCTCTCTCGGTCCCGGAACCCCCCTTGAAGCCGCCCAACAGCGCTGCAGTGTGGCCACATCTAACACCACTTGCAGCGCTGGTTGCTGTAAGTGTGGCCACTCTGCAGCGCTGGCCCTATACAGCTGTACTAATACAGCTGTAACAACCAGCGCTGCAAAATTTTAGATGTAGACATGGACTGAGAAGAGGCCAAGGACACATAGTACCCTGACAAGCAAATGAAAAGGAAGCACTGAAAGAGGAGCAAGAGGCAAATTACCTTGACTGATGGCTTGATGGTGAGGAGTGACAGCTGGGTTATCTATGACGCAGATAAAGATAACAATGATATCTCTGCAAGGACGCTTTTCTGTAGCAGAAAAAAAGCATGCATTAAGAATGAGGAAGGAGAATGAATGCACTTAAAGGGAACCTGGAAAGCAAAACCCTAAATAGAATTAAGCACAGAAATGTTTGCTCCACTAGCAATGCATATAGGTTAAGCTGTGAGGTTTGCCC
Organism: Gopherus evgoodei; assembly: GCF_007399415.2. NCBI lineage: Eukaryota > Metazoa > Chordata > Testudines > Testudinidae > Gopherus > Gopherus evgoodei. The sequence continues at coordinate 77,289,611 of NC_044329.1, forward strand.
CCTATTTGTGCTAAATTTCAGTTTGCTTTTTCATATCTACCTCCTTGACAACCTGAAAGTGTGTTTCTCCCCTCCTTTGCTGTATGTGGACGCTTCAGTCGAAATCCCCTGGGCTATATATGTTTGCTTAATCCATACAATAGAGAAGCACTAAGAGACACTATCTTGTCTTCCAAAAAGAAAGAACTTTGTACAGATTCATCAGTGGGAGGGACAGAGTTGTCAGGGTGCAGCACTGAAGTTCTGTACTCAGAACAGCTGACAGATGTGTGTGAGGGATTCCTGGAGGAAACAGGGCTGAGGTTTCTGCATCTTTCAGTCTCTCTGATTTGTTTCATTGTGGCAAGAAATTCTTTTGCTTCTCACTCTGTGTGTGAACTTACTTCTGAGACATTAGAAGAGCTTTACCAGCTAGTAGCTTGAACGTGAACTCTGTTTCTGCAGTAGAAGATATGAAGACAGATTTGCAGCTTCAGATTCCTGAGTGCCAACAATCCCTTGTATACATTCGTCTTGAAAGAATGGAAGGAGATGGCTCTCTTTTGAGTGTTGTGTTGGGAAATAAGATGCATACCTGCAAGATGAATACCTTGTATTCTTCCTATAGTAAGTATCTTATTTCTGTGAATACCTGATTTCATGACTTTCTAATAATACTTACTAAGCTCATTATCAGAAGCAAACTTCCCACAGACCCAGACACACCACCTCAAAGTGGCACCAGATCCTGACAGAACAACAGATGCAAAACCTGCCAACATATCTGCACTGCTACAATGATTAACACTCCTCACAACACACCTTTCAGATCCATGGGCCCTACAAGTGCCTATCACAACATGTGATGTACCTCATCCAGTGCACTAAATTTCCCAACAGCAGCTATGTGGGTGAAACCCGACAATCTCTATGTTATCAAATGAACTCACCCAGGAAAATGAAAAAAGACAAAAAACACCCTATTCACCTACGGGTGAACACTTTTCATAAACCAATGATTCTATAGCTGACCTATCCGTCCTCATCTTCAAAGGAAACCTGCACAACACTTTCAAAAAATGAGCCTGGGAGCTTAAATTCAAAACTCCACTAGACACTAAAAATCATGGACTGAACAGAAACACTGGATTTATGGCTTATTACAACAATCCGTAACCCACTAACCCCCTCTTTTTGAGCTATGACTGCAGAGGTGTTAACAGGCCACTCTATCTTGAATGGTCCCTTATAATGTGTGCTAACTGCTTTTGCTAAACAATCTGTTCCACCTTGCATTTAGCTGTGACACTGGGAGTACCTTTCCCAGAGACCTGAAGAAGAGTTCTGCGTGGCTCAAAAGTTTCTCTCTCCCCAACAGAAGTTGGTCTAGTAAAAGATTACCTCACCCACCTTGTCTCTCTACTTTCTAATAACTCAGATAATAATAAAGTTTTGCAAATAATTTGATTTCCTTACAGTAGACCTTAATACTTATTATTCTTAATAATGCAGCAGTCTTAATACTAACAAATATTATATATACCCTCCCAACCGTTTGATCTCCTAAGTTTTCGGTGTTAGTGAATCTCATTCTTTGTCTGCCTTCTGTGACGTAAGAGACAAAGGGTCATGTCGTCATTTTTTTTGGTTATAATGAGGACAAAAATCAAAAGGTAGAACTTCACCAATGCCAAGTACTTCCCTCTCTTTTATAGACACTGTCATAAACAGATAGCTAAGGGTTAATGTCTCTTTCACCTGGAAAGGAGTAACCTGAAATACCTGACCAGAGGACCAATCAGGAAACAAGATTTTTTCAAATCTGGGTGGAGGGAAGTTTTGGGGTGTGAGTTCTTTGTTCTTTGTCTTGTGTCTGTGCCCTCTCGGCTCTGAGAGTGATTTTTCTATCTCCTGGCTTTCTAATCTTCTGTTTCCAAGTTGTAAGTACCAGGATAGTAAGACAATAGGTTTATATTGTTTTCTTTTGTATTTACATGTGTGTAGTTGCTGGAATGTTTTAAATTGTATTCTTTTTGGATAAGGCTGTTTATTCATTTTTCTTTTAAGCAACTGACCCTGTATATTGTCAACTTGATACAGAGCCTATTTTTAATGTCCTTTTTTCTTTCTTTTTATATAAAGCTTTCTTTTTAAGACCTGTTGGAGTCTTTCTTTAGTGGGGACTCCAGGGAATTGGTGGGAGGAAGAAGTCAAGGGGAAAATCTCTTTGTGTTAGATTTACTAAGCCTGACTTTGCATACCCTCTGGGTGAGGGGGAGAGATTAGATCTCTCAGTACTTGTGTTTCCAAGACCGGAAGCAGGGAATCTCCTAGGGTCGTCCAGAGAGGGGAGCCTGGGAGGAAGTAACAAGGAAACAAGGGGAGGGGGTTATTTCCCTTTGTTGTAAGACTCAAGGCATCTGAGTCTGGGGGTCCCCCAGGGAAGGTTTTGGGGAGACCACAGTGAGCTAGGCACTGTATAATTCTTAGCTGGTGGCAGCGGTACCAGGTCCAAGCTGGTAACTAAGCTTGGAGGTTTTCATGCTAACCCCATATTTTGGACGCTAAGGTCGAGATCTGGGAAGAAATGTTATGACAGACACATACACAAATGAGCCTCTGAGAAGTACCCTGTACAGCTTCCTGCCACCTCTAGCAGGACTTTGATTTTATAAACATAGGGAGTATAATTAAATATTGTATTTTAGCTAGCCAAGCAAACTAAATTTTAAGCATTATTATTTCCCAATTTATAAATTTGATCTTCATTAGTACCACATCCTGAAACTTTAGAATTCCATTCACACACTGGTCATCTGTTTGCCTTTTGATCAGCCTGTGAAGACTTCTCCATTTTTATGGATGAATTCTTTAACATTGCTTACAGCACTCAAGTCTGAATTTAGAATCTTCTTCCACACTAGTGTTTCCTTAGGCAGATCCTCCATCATATTCCAGAATCCAGATGCACCATATAGAAACATTTAATAAAAGGTGAGTTATTCCACTGCCAACACCATTACCAGGAGCCAAAATGGCAATATGCAGAAGTTAGATGTTGAACCACTTTTCCCCAAGTAACAAGAGCAGGTTTAAAGAGAAGATTTCCATGCCATATGGCATGGTGAAGACATATTCCCAGTTTTCTTCTGCTCTTTCACAATGCGTATTTATAGGTTGCTGAACACAGCCGAATGAATATTCCAGAGGTGGAACTGTGTGATTATCTTTAAAAGTCTAAAATAGGCATTTTCTTTTCTTTGTTTCTGACAAACAGGGAAAAGCACACTCCATTAAATTCCTCCTGGCTAGTACAGTTTCCATTATTGGTTCTTGAGGCATATCTATACTATCTCACAGTTTGGAGTAAGGGGAGGTGAATAGCAGTGTGCACCAAAATGCTGCACTATAATGCCACTGTGTGGACACTTCAAGCACAAACTTAAAGGTCTTGAGTTCATGGTGCAAATTATGTAATATTTAATATATACAAACACATATATAAACAGAGAAATAAAACTCCTCAAGCAAGTGATGGCATACCTGAATTAACAATCTAATCAATTTTTAATAAAACTCTTAACATAAAAGCTACATCACGGTCCTAATATGCTATCCATTTACACGGGCGTAAATCAGGAGTAACATCACTGAAGTCAAAGGAGTTATGTGAGAATAGCCAGCAGAGCCAGCCTTACCATGTTGAGAGGGAAACCCAAATTAAATGAGGTGCTCATAGGGCTGTCAAGGAGTTAACTGTGGCCTCTTGATTCTCCTGGTTGATCTGCACTCCCTTGAGAACTAGCCCTTACGCACACCTGGAGCACAGGATGCTTTAGCCACACTACCAGAATTGTCAATCCCAAGTATTTAAAATCATGAGACTGGTTTAAAGACCATGAGATTTTAAAACAAATAATACATGTGAGGTTCTGTCTATTTACCTTCTGGTTGTTTAGACTTCAGGGGTCATGTTTTCAAGCTTTTCTCTGTAGTCCTACGTCTCCCTCACCCACGGCTGGCTCCAGGGGTTCTGCCGCCCCAAGCAGCCAAAAAAAAAAAAAAAAAAAAAGCCGCGATCGCGATCTGCGGCAATTCAGCGGGAGGTCCTTCGCTCCAAGCCGCCGAATACTTGAAAGTGCCGCCCTGCTCTGGAGTGGCCGTCCCAAGGACCTGCTTGAGAAGCTGGTGCCTGGAGCCGGCCCTGCCCTCACCTCAACATGCCCAAGTGCTGTGGCAGAACTGGGCAATTGTGCAAGAGTCAGTTATGCCCCTGTATACTTGTGGATTGGATCATCAGTCTTGGAGAATCAGCCACACCCAGTTCCATTTATAGCCCCTTTTCTCAAGGCTGTTTATATTCCAACACAAAACAAATGGAAATGCAGAACAGTAACAAAAGCAATAGCCCTGTTCTTGGCTGAGATTATGGGGTCCTCTGGTAACAAAAAGGTCTGGACATCCCCAGCCTGAGGGTCCACAGGGCCTGCTCACCCTCACCTACTGCAGCCACAAGAGAAAATGCTCCCAACTCTCTCTTAGTTCCCTACCCCTCATGGAGCTTGGACCCTTTTTTATTCTCAAGCTAGATCCAGCTGATTCCCAGCACCTGCCTGCTGGGCTTCCTCCAGAACTGGGCCAGACCACTCTGTTACACCCGCCAATCCTGCCAGAATTCTCAGCTGACCTCGCGCAGTTTGCCAGTCCATTGTTCCATTCTAGTAGCATAAAGAAGCCAAAACAAAAATGATAACCTGACGCAAAATCTTTAGATCCTCCTCGCCAACCTCCTGCTGGAAAAGTAAGAGTCCAGCTGTTTTTCCCTTCCTAAGATAGAGGTCTGTTTATATCAATTTACATTTTCAAGGCTATCTGGGCAAGGAGACGTGCCAGAAAATTACGAAAGAAAGAAATTACGAAAGAAATTACGAAAGAAAGAAAGAAAGAAAGAAATTACGAAAGAAAGAAAGAGAGATCCTCCTTTACATTTCTAGTGTCCCCAAATAAAAGCAGCCTATGCTATGTGCTCAAAGTGGGGCTCAAAGTCTAGTTCTGTATAAATGAGAGGAAAAATCAGGGCCTACATCTTCCTGAAATATATGCAGTGTCTGTGATTACCGGTGGAAATGTGCCAGAACATGTGTCAACCTAATTTTGGAAGCAAAGTATCCAACTGGATGGCATATTGCTATGGGTTTTTTTCCCCCTTCCCTGTGATTCTATGCAAATCTTGTAGTTTTTTCCATCTCAGAGTTATCTGCAGCCATCAGAAACACTGACTTCTGTATATTTAGCTTTCATATGAACTTGACAAGAGCCAACACTTTTGATCGATGCAAATAATGCTGATGGAGAAATTGACAAGATTTACAGACTACAGCAATCTGTACGCCTCCCTCCCCCGCCTGTCTCTCCCACCATGCCACAGTAGACAGTCCCCAAGCAATTGTTTTCCATTTCCTCCACTGTTTGTCATTAAACCTAATTAGCCACAGGAAAGAAAGAAATCCAGGCAATATTTAATATGTTCAGTTTTCATAACAACTTGCTGCAGCTCTGTTTCATGCACTAAACCATGAGTTCAACAGTCAAAAGAAAGGTGAAAGAAAACGAAGTCTGTTTAAATAAATCTCTTTAAATCAGAGATAAGGAACAATTTAGAGATAGAGTATTTAAACTGGATTTGATAACTTCTGTGTTAACCTTGTTTTAAATTAATTAAGAAAAGGAAGTTTACCCTCCATTCTGTTCAGCATTCAAAATTTTAAATTTCAGTATGATGAAAATTCACACAACACTGAGACAGTAAAAATTATCAAGCCTTAATATTCTTTTTAACAGATAGCTGGCCATTACTCTTTTAGCATGATGTTTGCTTGCTTTATCAGTTTAAAAACTGTGATGTGTCTCTGGACTATAGGGCTAATACAATTAAATCCTATTAACACATCAGGAATAAAATCCTTTAATAGACATATGAGGCTTTGAGAGGCAGATCATTCCTGAGCAGATTTAATATCCTTAAATTAAGCAAGTGTGAATAGGAGAATGAATCTTATTAAAACTTAAATCTGATTAAATTTAAAAATTATTGGTTTCTTAATGTAATAAATTATCCAATACAGGCTAGAACAAATAATATAGCCCGGCTTCACATAACTCCACTCTATAACAAGTGACAAATGAAATTAAGTGTGACTGTGGGGCAAAAGGGAAGGTCTTTTTATAAAAGTCATTTTGCATAATGAAACACCTAAATCATTTTAACAAACATTTTGGGGGGAAAACATGTGCAAATGACAGTGTTGGAGTGGGAGTCATTATTCCTCTTCAGAAAAGGAATGGGAGATAGTGGTGCTAATGTTGGTTGCTGGTTTTTTAAATGCCATTCTGACCAATTTGTTATAAATTCTGAAAAGAAAAGCTGCAGCTTATGTTGGTGGTAGCTTATTCCTTTTCCAGAAGGCTAATGCAAATGTAAACCATCTGCCGCACATTCTGCTGATAAAGCTGTAGTACCAAACAATGGACCAACAGTACTGGAATACTAAAACATAAACTGAACCCTTAAAAAAAAAAGTTTGAAAAGGATTTTAACTTCCAGAAAATGTAGATTTTCCACTCTTCTTTTATCCAAAAACAAGTTATATGTAACATATAACAAGTAACATGATTACAGAGATTTAGGAGGAGGCAAGGATTTCTATTTAAATAATCTTATACTAAAGTACAAGTCATGTTAAATCATTAAAATAAACAGAAATACATAACGGCTTACAAACTTAGCTTATTGATTTTGTTAAATGAAAACTGATCTAAATCATTAACACAAAGAAAAATGTATGCAGTATTCAATATATTAATAGTGGATTTTTTAAAGAGGACAGGACAAGTATTCAAAATCCATCAATTTGACTAACAATAGTCTAATGTACTTTTGGGAAAGCAATGCTAAAATTCCAGAATAGCGGGCCTGATCCAAAACCCATTGAAGTAGATTAAAAGATTCCCATTGGCTCCAGTGGGTTTTGAATTAAGCCCCATGTCTGTTGT